>NW_003852426.1:8302417-8309828 GCF_000181295.1 Otolemur garnettii
TCACAGCAACCTCCAACTCCTGGGCTCAAGCGAGTCTCCTGCCTCAGCCTCCCAAGTAGCTGGGACCACAGGCGCCCACCACGACGCCTGGCCTTTTTTTGGTTGCAGCCGTCATTGTTGTTTGGCGGGCCCGTGCTGGGGATTTGAACTCGCCACCTTAGGTGTATGTGGCTGGTGCCTTAGCCGCTTGAGCCACAGGCGCAGAGCCACGTCCCCCTTTTCTTGGGGCCCTGGAAGCTGAGTCTGGCCCAGCTGAGGCCTGGTTTTGCTCTGGCTGGGGGCTGGGGCCGGCGTTGGGCAGACGTCCTCCCTCCACTCCCCCATTGTGGCTTGGCATCAGCATCTAGATTGCAGGCTGCTTCTGCTTTTATCCAAAGTGGTCCTTAAGGGAGATGGATTTCTGATTGAAATCTAGTCAATTGGTGCTGTGGCACAGGGCACCCAGCAAGAGCACACTTCTAGGGAAATTGCCCTGGGTCTGGGAGGAGGGGTGAGCGGGGAGTGGATAGGAGCCCCAGACTCTGCTCTGGAGTCTGTGTACACACCACATACTCCCAGTGGTTCTGTAGGAGTCTAGGACAGGAATCCACTTTGCCGCTCCAGCTGCCCAAGATTAATGGAGTCAGAAACCTCTGGAGAGGGACTCCCAGAGGTCACTGCATCTGGTCTCTTCCTCTGGACAGTGTGTGTTTAAGCAGGCCAGGGAAAGGGCCAAGCGGGTAAGATAGGGCTGTCTTTTGGTGGGTGAAGAAGGGTGGTCTGCAGTGGCCTGGGTTGGTCTGCCACATTAGAGCAGATTAGTCCTAAGATTTACTAACAAACAAGAAGAAGTAACTAGTCCCTTGCAGAACTCAGGCTGGGTTTATCTTGAACAGTTCTGGGCTCCTCAGCAGTGTGCACAGGGGTCCCTTCACCAAGTTCCCTGTTTTCTGCCTCTTCTCCTGGTAGTTTCCCACCCCACCCCCAGCTTTCCCTTCCCACCTGCAGCCTTCCCTTCCCACTAGGAGCTCTGGGAAGTCATCTCTGCCCCATCTCCCTGTCTCCCTGAATGTTCTCAATGGAGAGGGTCTGGATTCTAGGTTAAGCCTCACTCTCTAGCAGAGACTGGCTTAAAATGTAATTATCCTGGGAGTGGCAACACTTTGGATCCCCCAAATCATCTAGTGAAGGAGTTTGTCAGCCCATCAGGAGGAATTAGGTGCTGGCTTCAGGTGTGGAAGGGGCTTCTGGAAGGAAGCAATGGGCACAGGAAGGTGAGGGACAAGGTGCTTCCCTGTGGCTTGAGGAAGGTGGTGGTAGGGAGGAAACTTGGAGACCTGAGTGTAACACATTCCTGGGTACCCCAGAAATGCTAGGAGCTCATTCTGTCTGCTCTTCTTGGGCCAGCAAAGAACATTGTATCATTTCTCCATTCACTTTGGGACTTGCTTGAGATAAATGTATTTTGTATTTTTAAAAAGGAATCCCAGGTGCTACAGGAGCAGATGGTGCCATGGGGACACCAAGGACTCGCGAGAGAACCCTGGCTTGCAAGTTAGGAATCCTGGGTCTCTACCCCTTCCCCTTACTAGCCATGTGACTGTGGGCAAGTGACGCCCTTGCTCTGTTCTGCCCCAGCTTTCCTCATGAAGTGTGCAGGGTGAGCTGAGGCTTTGCTCCCCAGAGGTGGTGAGGACAGAACACTGCACTGGTCAGCAAGGAAGATTTATTTTCCTATTTATTTGTTTAGCCAGCAGGCAGTGGGATTGTCTTCCAAGCCATGGGGTGGGGAATTGGGGACAGAGTTCCACACCAGTCACTGCTGTGTTCATCCTCTGCCTGCAGCTGCTTGCCTGATAAATTTGTCCAGTGGCCTCTCTGGCTTAGAGTCCTGGGACCTCTAGCACATTTGCCTTTGGTGTTTCTCTGCAGTTGTCAGAAGGGTGGGGAGTGGGTGCAACTGGAACATCCAACCCCCGACCCCTGGGCTAACTCGGGTTTGGGAAGGATCTTCACGCCCATCAGACCCAGCTGTGACCTCACTTCAGGCCAGGCCCAGCTGTGACCTCACTTCAGGCCAGGCCCAGCTGTGACCTCACTTCAGGCCCTTCCCCAGAAGCTCCTCTAGTAGCAGGATCTCACTGCCTCTCACTGACCACGCTCTAGAAAGTTCATCCTTTTCTGAATCCAAAGTAAGTCCCCTGTGTCACCTCTCATTAATCCTAGCTCTTCTTCTTGGGAGTAGCACACAGAAGGAGTGACCTCCACGCCCACAGGACAGCCCTGTGGCTATTTCAGGACAGCCATCTGGCCATACCCCACTCCACCTTCTCTACCCTCTGCTGTTTTCGTGTCCCCTCACAATCTTAGCTCTAACGGGGATTGATTGAGTTTTCAGTGTAATGGCAGAGACCCTGGTCTTTAGGGAGCTGCCAGTTTGGAAGACAGCTTTCCTAGGACTAAAAAAATGAATAATAAAATTATATAGGTATGTGGGACTGTTGGATTTCTAACTGGTGTGGTTTTTGGTCTGGAACTCTCCTCAGAGATGAATGTGTTTAGTTAAGTCTTCCAGGGAGAGAAATCCCCCTGTTCTCTCTGAAAAGCTATCCTGCCCTGCCTCAGAGACTATGGGATTTCTGGGCATGCCAATGGGGACTGAGGCCTGCTGTGTGGCCCTTCCCCCACCAAGATGGGGAAGGAGCTGAGTGGGAGAGAACGTTCTTCAGTTCTGCCTGTGCCCCTTCCTGGCCTTCCAGGGGGCGGGCATCTGCCAGGCTTTGGTACCACAAAGATCTGGGGTCCAGGGGAAAGCCTTCTACCCTGCAGCAGCCACCCCAAGGACTGAGGATCCCGTGCTCCCATTGTCTCCTGACTTCCAGAAGATGTACCTGGAGGGGGCTGGCTGTGCTGCTGCAGAGCGGGCCTCCACATCTAGGCCTCCACCCCACCCCCAGCTCTTAATTTATTATTAACTCTACAGCTGACTTTGAAATTATGGAAGACCATGTTGTTTCTTTCCTCAGCATCTCTTATGGTCCCCAAGGGGAGGCGAACTGAGAGTGCCAGATACACAAATACGCTGTGAAAACCCTGTGGATTTTCAGCTCTAGCAAGGGGAAGGAAATTAGCTGTAATAAGCTGCTGTCGCCACACTGGAAAGCCTCCAACGCAGACCCTCAGAGGGGCTCGCAGCCCCCTTCCTCTGCTCTCTCTTCTCTTCCTGGCACCTGGCTGGGGAGCTCTGTCTTTGGGCACCCTGCAGGGCAGGTCTCCCCACCTGGTCCTGTGACATCACTGATGGGAGTTATTGCTATCCCAGACCTGGGGGCGGGGGGAGGCTGCAGGCACATAAAGAAGAGGCCCCTGGCCCTCTCCCTGGGCCATTAGCTTGAATGCTGGTAGGGGAGGCAGGTGGGAGTCGATTTTCATTCTTGTAGAATTACTGGAAGGGAGAGGGTTATTTGGAAGTTTCTGAGAGGTGAAAGCGATTCATTGGCCCTCAAATAAAAGGATCAGTAGGCGTCTGGCCTTTCCTTTTTCCTCTCCTGAGGAGAGCCAAGGGCTAAAACCCTTAATTGACTACCCCACAGCAGCAGCTGCACTTAGGCAGAAAATAGCCCTTGGCTGTGACTAGGGCAGCGGAAGGAGCCTGTTCTGAATGTGATCTGGCCTTGGGCTTTCTCTCTGGCTTTTAGTGCAAAGAATATACTGTCATGTGGCAAGTGTTATGTTAAACATGCATTGGATCAAGTAGGTTAGGTTTCCCCATAACTTGCTGTGTGACCTCTACCAAGTCACTTAACCTCTCTGGGCTTCAGATGTTTTATATGTAAAAGGAGACAGAGGGGAGAAAAGTGTGTCATATCTAGGACTCAGTCATGCTGGGACACAGTGTTTTATAACCATGACTCAAACACGCATTCTCTCATGTGCACCAGCCAAAATGATGCACTATCTTTTGCTGACCTCACTCACTGAAAATAAGGAAGGTTTTCTACCCAATGGCTTAGTAATAATCTTTCACTATTAATATTTATCTTTGTGATTTAAAGCCTTTGCAATAAAATGGATTCCTACCGGTATTGCTATGTCTTCTTCTTTAAACTTTCCTAAGATTTTTCCCTGAGAGAGACAGCTGGGTGTGACCGTTTGCTCAGGAGCCTGACTACCTGCATTTGAATACTGGCGCTGCCACTTATCAGCTCTATGATCTTGAGCATATTTCTTCGCCTCTCTGTGCCTCAGTTTCCCAAGGGGCATTAAAACAGCGCCTGTGCATAGCAAGTACCAACTTGTTAAGTGTTCAGTATTATGTTGTTGACAATGACTATAATAACTGGATAGATGCCTTTGAACCCTTCTTGAGAAAAGTGGCTTTTGGTTTTTATCATTTTGGGTCCTGAATCTTTGCTGGAGTGATCCATTAGAGACGTGTAATTACTGAAATCCTGAGGAGCCCCCAACAGGAGGATGCATGGGGGGTGTGTGCGTACATGTGTGTGTGGTTGATAGAATATGCTGGCTCCTAACTGAGAGGAGTCCATTCCTTTTAATTTCATTCTCCTTAAAGTTGAACATTTATTTGAAACACACAGATTCTGTTCTTCACTCTAGTCAGTAGGGTTACTATTCTCTGAGGAGGCAGAGAGGTGTTATCAGCAACAGACGTGGGTAGACTGTCAGAAGGCTGGAAAGTCTGTCCAGCCTCTTCCTCCAGGTTCTGCATCTATAAAATGGGGTGCTAATATTCAGAAGGCATGGAGATTTTCCCCCAAGGAGATATCAGCTGGGACGATGGCTCCATGAGAACTGTGTAAACTGTCAAGTGCCAGACACCCAAGAGGGCACATCATCCTCGTTTGGAGACTGCTCCCTGGTACCCTATTTTCACAAGAAGCCACCTCATCTAAGGCCCCTGGAGAGGAGGCCCAGGAGATGGCCTGATGGTGCTGAGCCTGGAACTTCACCCCAAGGATGAGGATGTTGTTTTCCTCCTTCTTTGTGTTCTTCTCTGATCTTGTTTTATCCTTAAAGTTAAAATAGAAATTCAGTATGTGGATAGTCCCATGAATTCAGACTTCAGTGTTTAGACGTGCATGTATACAACCCGCAGTATATGTATGCGGCCTCCGCATGGGATCTAACCTTAACTAGTGCCATTGCAACAGCCGTCTCAGTTACCAGAGTTCATCCTCACTTGGTCAACACCTGATGCGTGCAGACGTAGTTGTTTATTTGACAAGTACCGAAGGAGAAGCAGTCAAATGCTGTTCTAGGCACTGGGAAGACAGCCATGAGTAAGATTGAAAAAGTCCCTGCCCTCATGGAACCCACCATGAGGTGGAGGGAGGCTGACAATAAATAGGAAGTTAAATATAAAAAGGGCATTTTAGATTATGATGAGTGCTTTAGGAAAAATAAAACATAATAGATGTAATAGAAAGTAATTTGGGGGGGATGAGGGTACTTCCTTAGGTGTGGTCAGTACGGAACAGATTCTGCTGAATGGGCAACTTTATGCAGCAGAGATTATCCTAAATCCCTTTTCTTTCTATGCATACCTTTATTTATAGTACTGTCACCATAGATAATGATAGTAATTAATGATTAGTGAGCAAGTACTTGATGGTACCACATCCTGTTCTGAATGGTGAAAAGAGTCTAATCCCTTAAACAACCCCAGGAGGAGGGTATCATTAATGTCCCCACTTTACAGATGAGGAAACTGAGGCACAGAGGGGGTAAGTAACATTGCACAGCTAATAAGGAATGAAACTGAGCTTTGAGGGTCCTGACCAATCTGTGAATATTGTTGCTTTGGGGGCCATGGTATAAGCATTTGAGCTGCCACTTGAATAGTTATGCTCCATTAAGTATTCTTCATTCAATTTGACCCATTTACAAAATTCATTTGGTAATTTGTAAGTTTTATTTCATTTTAGTGAAGAAGGCTTCCTTTGGGAGTTGGAAGCGGGTAGTTCAGGGAGTTTTATAGCTTCCAAGGTGGTAAAGGGAGAGAATCCACCGTGTTATGGGACAGGAGAGCTGCAAAGGATGGAGACTGTTCAGCCCAGGTCGTGTACTGTATAGATTGAAAACCTGAGTCCAGGGAGAGGTGAGAGTCGCCCAAAGTCGCACACCACACACACTCTGGCTCCCCTCTCTCTCGTCTTCTGCACATTTTGAAGAGTGTGTCAGATTCTATTAAGAGTAACCAAGCGCAGTGCTCAAACACGCTTCAGCCTATTTATCCAGGGACACCACAGCGTTGGAGGCAGCAAACATGCCCATTTGTTACTATTTGCAAAAATGGTATACACCAAACATGGGCTTTCTGTAAACAAATTAAAAAGTAATAAAGTGGCCCCATCTGCATACTAGAGCAATGTGCTTCCATTTTAATGAAGCTTGCTATAGCAAAGCCATTTTGATGGCTTGTCAAAAGCACGGACGCCCCTGGCTGAACATGGGAGTATGCTGCAGTGTAAAGGCTCAGCCTTTCTTCCTCCAGTGTTCACAGGGCCCCTGCTACAACTGCCATGTGCAAACAGGGCTGCTGAGGACCTGGTCCCAGCCTCTCAGCCATCTAGGGAGACTGATGTGTGCATAAAATACAGTTAAATACAACCAAATGAACAGTAATAATAGTAGTAATATTTAATCAGCATCTGCCATATGTCAGGGTGCTGGAAATCTTTTGTTTGTTCTGCCAAATGCAAATCTACTCTCTGCCCTCTTCTACCCTGCACTGTGCCCTGGGAGGATGACCTCTGTGAACTGTGTCCCCCAGGCTCCCAGGCTATCTCCTGGTGGTGTTGCCCAGTGGGAGGACCAGTAGGAGACTGGAGCGCAGGAGTTGTGTGAGATTGGATAGATATTTCAGGATGGCTGTGGCTGCTTCCTCAATGTTCCTGAGGCCTGTTACATCCCCTCTCCTACAGCATAGCTCTGTCTCTGGGTTAATATGACTGTTTCTTCCCCTTACCTCTCTAGGCCTGGGGTGGCTAGTGCCCCAGTGCAGACAACAATAGGGTTCTGCACCATCTCCTGTTGCTTTCCTCAAACCTGCCCGGATCTGTGCAAACAACCACCTCCCCCCCTTTTTTTTGAGACAGAGTCTCACTTTGTTACCCTTGGTAGAGTGCTGAGGCATCATAGCTCATCATAGCAACCTCAAACTCTTAGGCTCAAGCGATTCTCTTGTCTCAGCCTCCCAAGTAGCTGGGACTACAGGCACCTGGCACAATGCCCTGCTATTTTTAGAGACAGGGTCTCACTCTTGCTAAGGCTGGTCTCTAACCTGTGAGCTCAGGCAATCCACCCACCTCAGCCTCCAGAGTGCTAGGATTACAGGAATGAGTCACTGCCCCTGGTCCAAACAATTCCTTTGGTAAACTCTCTAATGGTTTCTTTCTTTTTTTTTTTTTTT
>NW_003852426.1:8309848-8335299 GCF_000181295.1 Otolemur garnettii
ACTGCTCACTGCAACCTCCAACTCTTGGGCTTAAGCAATTCTCTTGCCTCAGCCTCCCAAGTAGCTGGGACTACAGGCACCAGCAACAATGCCTGGCTATTTTTTGGTTGTAGTTGTCTTTGTTGTTTGGCAGGCCTGGGCTGGATTTGAACCCACTAGCTCTGGTGTATGTGGCTAGCGCCTTAGCTGCTTGAGTTATAGGCACCTAGCCTCCCTAATGGTTTCAATGAACCATCTGTTTCCTGCCAGGACCCAGGTTAGCACAAACAGCCTGAGCTAAGTCTTTATAGAAATGTTCTCCACCCCTAAAGCCTCCAGCCTGTGGTAGGGGCTGTTATTAGCCCCATTTACAGATGAGGAAACTAGGAAACTGAGATTCACCTTGCCCAAGGCCAAGGAAATAGCAGAATTTAAACCCCAGTCTATCAGTCAACAGAGATAATCTCTTTTCTTTTCTTCCTTTTTTTTTTTTTGGAGATAGAATCTCACTCTATTGCCCAAGCTAGAGTGCCACGGCATCAGCCTAGCTTATAGCAACCTCAAACTCCCAAGTTCAAGTGATTCTCTTGCCTCAGCCTTCTGAGTAGCTGGGACTACAGGCATCCACCAAGATGCCTGGCTAAAATATTTTTATTTTTAGTGGAGATGGGAGTCTTACTCCTGCTCAGGCTGGTCTCAAACTCCTGAGCTCAAGTGATCCTCCTACTTTGACCTCTCAGAGTGCTAGGATTATAGTAGTGAGCCACCCCACCAATCTGGGGCCAGAGATAAGCTCTTGATCACTGCCTCACCTGCTGGAGAGGAAGAATGACTCCAGTCCTGTTTGCCTTTGGGCACCTCTAGGAAGCGGACAGGCCTGTGTTGGGCAATCATGAATTAACATTTATTGAGCACCAACTATGAGCCAGAAACAGTGCTAGGCATTACTATTTTGAGTTAATGGGAGTTCCCTTCCTCTGGAGGAGACCACAGCCTGGTCCCTTGGTTATCAAATTTGGCTGCTTGTTAGCCCCACCTGGGTGCCCTGCCACCCCCCCACCCCCCACCAATTAAATCTGAATCTCTGATGGCGGGGCCTGGGCATTTGTGATTTAGGATCCCCCTCCACCCCTAAGAGTTTAGTGAGTGCTGATGAGATTGGGAGACATGGGCTGGCCTTGGGGGCTGCGGAAGATGGAGGTTGGCAGACAGAGGTTTATGGTTTAGGCTGGGAGAGTAATTGGTCTGCGAGTTTGCAATTATTCATTCAGCAAACACAAGTCGGGCAGCTTCTCAAGCTTGGCAGTCCCTAGTGTTTAAGAGTAGAGATGGTCTTTCTGGCTCCCACAGTGCAGTGCTTCCCCCTGCAGCTCTGGAGAGGGCTGGGCACTGGGAAGCCATCCACACACCTTCCTGCCTCTGATGCCAGAGACAGGCTTGGGAAAGCTGCTGGCCCAGGCTGGGAGTGGGACCAAGGAAGAGGGTATGTCCTCAACATGAGCTCCATAGCCTCCACCAGCAGCCATGGACACCACGGTCCTTACCAGGTCTTTCCACATTCTGCCAGGATCTTTAATGCTCTCTCCCACTGCCACCGACCAGCAGGACGAGAGGCAATTTTGAGTAGCTAGAACATCATTATTCCTTCCCTAAGAGGTATAAGTCTTAAATCTTAAGAGATAAGTGAGGTAACACCAGGAAGGAGATTCAGTTTCACTCTCAAGGGGCACCAATCTGAAGAGAGACACGGCCCTGTCCTCGGGGAACCCCAGTCTGAGGAGAGATAGGGCCCTGTCTTCGGGGAGCCCCAGTCTGAAGGGAGATGTGACTCTGTCCTCGGGGAACCCCAGTCTGAGGAGAGATAGGGCCCTGTCTTCGGGGAGCCCCAGTCTGAAGGGAGATGTGGCTCTGTCCTTGGGGATCCCCAGTCTAAGGGGAAACAGGGCTCTGTCCTCGGGGAGCCCCAGTGTGAGGGAGGACAGAGTCCTGTCCTTGGAGAGCACCAGCTTCTGGGAGACAGAGCCTTGTCCTCAGGGTGCCTCCAGTCTGAAACAGGGCCCTATCCTCAGGAAGTCCCAGGCTGAGGGGAGACAGGGCCCTGTCCTTGGGGAGCCTTAGTCTAAAACAGGGCCTTGCCCTCTATGGTGGTGACTGTGCTGTGCCAACCTAGTCCCAGGCCAGCCTATTGTATGGAAGGAGCAGGAAGCCCTAAAGGAATGGTTGGCGGTCTCAGGCCGCCAGTGAGCTAGGAGAAGCCTGACAACAGATGGGTTTCCTCCCCCAGGAAGTGAAGAATCAAAGGCAAGGTGGATGCCAGACAGGGCAGCCTCAGCCTCCACTTTCGTTCCTCTCCCAGAGATTGCCCTAGAGACTGCCCTGACTGCTACTCCTCCCCAGCATGGGCCTTTTCCTCCCTGCAGTGAAGCTTTGGGTCTGACTCTTTCATTTTTCTTATCTCAACCCCTTCTCCAGTGCCCTCAATGCTGCCAGGTGGTCTAGCTGCTGATAATGGCAATTGAGTGTTTCCGTGTACCTGGGGGCATTTGAAATCATTATCTGTACAATTATTTAATCTTAACGCAACACTGGCAGGCAGCTTCTATTATTATCTCCATTTTATAGATGAGGACACAGAGGCACAGAGAGGTTAAGCGACTTGCCTGAGGTTGCAGAGCCCGAAAGCACCAAAGGTAGAACCCAGGCTGTCTGAGGCTCTGCTCCGGCTCGCTGACCACTCTGCCTCTGCAGGACAGCATGCCACCTGACCGAGGGGCAGAGCCCAGGCCACCACTTGGAGAGATGGAGTTAATACAAGGTGGCCTCACCCCTGTGCCCCTCTCTTTGGCTGAGGGTCCCTGGGAAGGGAGGGATTCAAGTTGGAACTTGTTTCCAGTTGTGGTCCCTTTTCATGCTCCTGCTGAGAGACTAAGGGATTGGGGGTTGAGGCTGTTCTAGCCCGGTGTGGACAAGGAGCTGCATGGGTTGTAAATTAACCACCCTCTGAGACTGGCAGTTCCACCCAGCCCTGTACAGATGGCAGCTCTGGGCAGAAAACTCTATTAGCAGCCCTGGCTCAGGTACATCTGGAGCCAGGGTTGGCTTCCCTTCTACCCTCCTTCTGGGCAGGGGAAGGTGAGTCATATTGGCTTCAAGGTAGCCCAAGGTGGGCCAGGAGGAGTGGACTGCGAGGACTCCCTCCTCAGGCAGCTCCCTGATCATGCACCTAGCCCCAAGCATGCTGAATCTGTAGGAGGCTAAACCACTCCCCATCTGGATGCTAGGGTGCATGTATTAGCTCATTTAACCCACAACACCTGTGTGATGGGGGTAGTTGTTACCATGGTTTTACTACAGGTTCAAAGAGGCTGAGTCACTTGCCCACAGACACACAGCTTTGGCTAGCTCCAGGACTGGTGCTCTGGACCACTGACACTTCCCCCTGCGTCTTGCAGCCTTGTCAAACAGTCCCCGCAGCTTTGACTGTGCCTCAGGTTTTTCTCTGAGCCTCCATCCCCTGTGGAAACAGCTCTGAGGTTGGAATCCTGACCATTTTTTGTCCACTTCTACCCCTGCTCCCCACTGTGCTTCTCCTAGGGAGCACCTGGGTCTGCAGATGCCTGAAATATAGCCTAGACAGGATTAGAGCTTCAGCATTGGGAGTCACACAGCAGCTCTGCTGTGTGGTCCTGGTCAAGTTACCTAGCCTCTCTGGGTCTCAGTGCCTACTCCTGCCAGGTGGGGATGATAAGCTCTGGTGGAGTGGCTCAGGAGTCTGAATTTTTAAATCAGCACCCCAGATGGATCTGATAGCCATGCAAGTCAGAAACTGCTAGGGAGGGGAGGGTTATGGAGTTGTTTGGGTGCAGGTCAGGGGAGAGCAGATCTAATAACCTGAGAGTATCTGATGTCCCACCCTAGGTGTCCTTAATAGGACACTGCTCCTATTGAGGAAAACCCTAGAAATCCTCCCCTTCCCACTGCTGGACTGCCCTGGGAGTTGAACTTTCTAAGATCATGCAATCCCTCCTACATGACAAGGAGCCCCCAGGCATCCTGGTCACAGCACCCAGTTTCTCTCCTTAGGAAGCAGGCACAATGGTTCCTTCTGACACAGCTTTCAGGGGAGTGAGTAGGCATGCGGAGAGCACGTGTGTCTGCGTGCCTATCACTGTGTGTGCGTCTCTCCGCATGTGGCTCTGACTGTGGCTCTGCACCTGTGCTCATGCCCTTTCAGCAGCAGCACAGGTGGTTCTCAACCTTCCTAATGCTGCAATGTATTTTCATTGTTAAAAGGGGGTTGCAACCCACAGGTTGAGGGCTGCTGGTGTAGCAGCAAAACAGCTTGGGTTGGCGTCTCCTCTCTGAGCAATAGCAGTCCCCTTCCACAGCTCAGAGTCCTCTCAGCCTCCCCCTAGTCCCATCTTGGAGGCCTGAAGACCTGGCTTCTGTGCCTCCTGGAGCAGAGGCCACTTTTCCCTATTTCCTACCTGAGGCCTGGAGTAGCAGCCTTAACTGTTTACTGCCTGGCAGGCTAGCACAGAGCCACAGGCAGAGGCAGCAGAACAGGGAGCCCCAGAGGTTTCCTGTGTGAGGGCTGAGGCCCCAGAAACACAGTGGAAGGGCCACAGTGTCCAGGTTTGAGAACTGCCTCCTATCCGATATGAGCTGTGTGACTATGGGGCAGTTGGTTAATCACCCTGAGCTTTAGCTTTAAAATGGGGACAATAATAACAATGTCATGTGTTGTTATGAGGACTTGAGAGGTTTAGAGCCCATGGTATAGTCGGGGAGACCAAATTATCAAATTATAATATAATATGGCAAGGGCCCAACTGGTCATAACAATAATAAACAACTTTTACTGAGGGGGTGATTACAGTGTCACCACACTGATCTGAAGAATTCACAAGCCCTCATTTGATCCCCACACTGAGCCCATGGGGTGGCTTCTATCACCATCCCCATTTTACAGATGATGATGATAACACTGAGGCCCAGAAAGGTAAAGTGATGTGCCTAAGACGGCTTGGCCAGTAATGTGAACGCAGGTGGTCAGCCCAAGCCCCAAGGGAGAGAGAGGATGGGGGGATGAGGATGGAGAAAACCAAGGTCAGGAAGCTGGCTTTTGCTTCTGCTGAGGGAAGGCAGGGAGTGAGAGGGAGGATAAGGGGCAAAGGCCCAGCTGAGCCCCATCCATGTTTCCACCTGTGACCAGAGGTGACAGTGAGGTCACCCCGTGAGGCCTAGTGAGGTGGGCTGCGTCTTGTTTCATCAGGACAGGCTGAGTGTCCCTCTTTGCTGAGGTAATAAACTTGCCTCTTTATCCCCCCTCCAAAGAGGTCGTTTTGTTACTGTTTGGTTCTCCTGTTACCACAGCACCAATAAGCCCCATCGTTATGGCCAACAGCTGACACATGGAGCTGGTTAGGGATGCTCCCTCGCCTGGTGTTTGCCCAGCATCTAAGAGGAGGCCTGGGCCCTATTCTCACTCCTCTGCAGCGAGCTGAGCACCTTCTTTCTTTTTTAATAGTTCCACTCTAAGAGCCAAGTCCCCTAATCTCTTTTCCAATCTTTGGTTACAACACTTTATTAATTCCACAGCCATATGGTGTGTAAAAGGTCTCCTGGCTCCTGGGAGTGCTGGCTGTGATGACACAATCCTAGAAGGTACTGACTGATTCAGAGTGGAGGTGGGGACTGATGCTTACTGAGTGGCCGCCCACTATGTGCTGGGTGCTGGGCTACGCAGTGGACACTGAATCCTTCCCAGAGACAATCCTATCTGGCACGTGACCTTGAGCAAGTTATTGACTGCTGTGGGCCTTGATTAACCTTATGTGTAAATTGGGGATAACAATAGGACTTACCTCCCAGGGTTATTGTCGGAAATAAATGAATTGGTCCAAGTAAAGCAACTTAGAATAAACAGCATCTCCACAGAGCAAGCCCTGTACAGGATTAGCCATGATGGCAGTGGCGGTAAAGGCAATGATCAGTTAAGGCTCAGGGGACCAGAGTTACCTGTCTAGGTCACATAGCCAGGATTTAAGTCCAGGCCTCTCTGGCTCTTAAACTCACTCCCATTTCCCCAGGCTATGTTGGCAGAAGGCAAAGCCAAGCCCATAGCACCTTCCCCAAGAGCACACAGCAGCAAGTCAGGAGGATGTGTGGTACAGTGGCCTGCGTGGGTGACGGACAGCTGGGGTTGACGTCCCAGCACAAATACAACTTGCAAGGCACTTCCCCTCTTCAGTCTCAGTTTTCTCATCTATAAAATGGTTGAAGAAGTTGGCTGGACTTGAAAGACGCTACAGCACCTCTGGGTCTATATTTGAGTGGTAGAACCTGGATTTAAATTATGAGATCTCCAGTGGTAGGAGGGACCAGAAATCTCTGTCCATTGAAACTGGTGGTCTCAGAGCTGTGTGTGTCCCATAAACCCATTTTGTTTGGCTTGTAGAGTGCTTTAAAAAATTTTACCTTTGAGGCTCAGCGTCCGTAGCTCAGTGAGTAGGACACCAGCCACATACAGCAAAGCTAATGGGTTCGAGCCTGACCCAGACCTGCTAAGCAATGGCAGCTGCAACCAAAAATAACAGGGTGTTGTGGTGGGCGCCTATAGTCCCAACTACTTGGGAGGCTGAGGCAAGAGAATTGCTTAAGCCCAAGAGTTCAAGGTTGCTGTGAGATGTGATGATAGCATTCTACCGAGGGTGACATAGTGAGACTCTGTCTCAAAAAAAAAATTTTTTTTTTTACTTTTGAGTTTGTTTACATGGGTTGCTGTCTCCAATTTGCCACAGACTGCTCCACTCCCTGTAGTCTCACACCAGGGCTCTTCGTACTCTTATCTCCTTGGTCCCTGATCTCTTTTGGTCCCCCGGTCTAAACCCCTCCTTATTCAGGAAATAATAATAATCATTACCATTGTTATGGATAAATTTATTGAGTTCTCATGTGTTAGACACTGTTCTAAGCCCATTTATGTAAGTCGACACATTTAACTGTGGGTATCGTTACAGTCCCATTTTACAGATGAGAGAATGAGGCTCAAGGCAGCTAAGTTACTTGTCACAGCAGGAGACTGAAGCCAGAGATACAGCATAATTTACTCAAACTGGCAAAACTGCTTCTCCTGATTTACTGTTTAGCACTTTTTGTGTGAAACTGAGACTCAGCCTGGACTGGTGTTATTTGGGGGGGTTCCCTCTGGGCTTACTCTTTGAGGGTGGGTAGAAGGACAGAGAAGAGGTGTGCCCCCACCTCTACGTTCTCTTTCCACCAGACGGTGACCCCCCACCCCAGTCTCTCTGGGGATCTTACATCCTAACGGCTGCAGAGGATCAAAACAGCGAGTTAAAAGCGAAAACCCACAGCATTTTCTTCACAATTCCCTCTGCCTCTTGAGGAAGAAGGCGCGAGTGTTCGCAGGAGCTTTCAAGTTGTCGGGAACAGAAACGAGATGCTTTCATGGCTCTTCCTCTGCATTTGAGGCCCTCGGTGCAAAGTGCTATTATTAGCATTGCCTTCACTACCATCCAAACAGGCTTCCCCTCAAAGAAGTAATTAAATGCATTATTCTATGCAAAATAAAAGCATACATCCACATTCATAGCCTTTGACACCATCCCATTCTTTCTTTGCAATTTTTATAGTTGGAAAGCTTTGTGGCTGCGCCCCATCCAAAGACGGCAATTTGCCCTGGTGAAGGTTGATGAGGGCAGAGGGCAGGCCCTGGTGAGATCCTGGCAGTTGGATGAGGTGGTTTGTTTATAGGTTCTGAGGCTGGAAATTGGGGCCATGGGAGAGATGGAAGGACTGAGGTGCCCAGGCCAGGCAGGGCTGGGCTAAACCCCTTGATGACCAGGTAGAGAATAGACATTGGTGAGGTTGGCCATGGACCCCAGGTGACCTGGCCATGGCCTCCAGACAGTCTGCCTCCTCTGAGCCAAGTAATCCCTCATGAGAACTCTCCTCTCTGAATCTTATCTATAGGAGGCAGAATTCTTCCCTCTCCTTTAGCCTCCATATCAAATCTGTTTCCTAGCCTTGTTGGTATGGTTTACTAAACAATTTCAAATCCATCTGCTTTTCTCCCTGCTGCCAGGACCTTGGTGGGGTCCCATTGTAACAGGAGGGCAGCAGCTGAAAGGCCGTGGAGCAGGAGCTGAGTCCTGACTCTACCATTACTTGTTGTGTGACCTTGGACTAGGGTTGCCAGATTTAGAAAATCAAAAATACAGGATGCCTATTTCAATTTAATTTGGGATATATTTGTGCTTTAAAAAATTCCTTGCTTATATGAAATTCAAAGCTAACCGCTCATTCTACATATGATCTGGTAACCCTACCTTAGACAAGTTCTTTAACTTCTCAGTTCCCATGTCTATAAAATGAGGATAATAATAGTACCTGTTGGCTCGGCGCCTATAGCTCAACCAGCTAAGGTGCCAGCCACGTACACCTAAGGTGGCGGGTTCGAATCCCCAGTCCGGACCTGCCAAACAACAATGATGGCTGCAACCAAAAAATAGCCGGGCGTTGTGGCAGGCGCCTGTGGTCCCAGCTACTTGGGAGGCGGAGGCAGGAGACTCGCTTGAGCCCAGGAGTTGGAGGTTGCTGTGAGCTGTAATGCCACGGCACTCTGAGGCTCTGTCTCAAAAAAAAAAAAAAAAAAATAGTACCTGTTTCAAAGGTGGTTCCAAGGGTTAAAAATGCAAAATGAGAACAGTGACCATCTCATCCAAGTAGTATATTAGGAAGTGCTTCACATACTGAAAAATGCTTTACAAATACAGTTGATGTGTCATTTGTATTGTACCTTCTCTCCCAACTTTGTCAGAGAAAGCAAACCAGCAAAGCAGGGCCGAGAGGGGAAGGAGGTTAGACGTGAGGGGACCTGCCTAGTGGAAAGGATCAGCCACCTTTTCACTGTGCAGGGAGCCCGACACTCTAAGGTGGGGCAGCTGGTACTAAGTGGGCTGGGCCAGGGGGCTGGGACACAAGACAGTGGCAAGCTCGCCAGGACAGAGAGAACGAATGAACAGTGACAATACCAGGCATGCTGACAGCTCATGCAAACACCATCAGGGTGGCTGAAAGAAGCCAGACATGAAAGCAGGCATACCATGTGATTCTATTTATATAAAATTCAGAAATGGCCAGAACTAAACCGTATTGTTGAGGGAGCACACAAACATGTAGAGGTGGGAGGTGATGGCCTGGGAACTGCGGGGAGAGGAGGTCACCTGGGAAGGATTCACTGGCTGCCAGGTGCTGGCAGCGTTCTGGTCCTTAGCGATGTGGTGGCTACCCTAGATTTTGACTTAAAATAATTTGATAGTGGAACATTTGCTTCATGCCCTTTTCTGGATGTGAGATTTATTCCACACAGGAAAAGGTTATGTGGAGAAAGGAGGTGGGAAGGTCACGCTGAGGAAGAACCCGAAGCTCACCTTCTTCCTGGAAGGAACCCAAAGTTTTTCCTTTTTCTGGAGAATGGCCTCCAGGGAAGGGTTGGAAGCTGACCTCTTTATGCCCCCTCCAAAGTTAGAAAGGGAAGCTGGAAAGTGAAGCTGGCCCAAGAGGTGGCCTGACCAGGCCCTCTGGCCTGAGTGGGGCTCATTAAGATTCCTTCTCAGTTCTGCCCTCGGGGTCCATAGGGCAAAGAGAGACCTGTGAACCTTGCAGACAACCGGGGTGAGAAAGACTGGGAGGGAGAGGGGAGAGACAGAGGGCAGACGAGAGGAAGCAGACAGATGGTGTAGAGGTTGGTTAGAAGGGAGAGAGAGAATGAATGAGGACCCTGGGCCAAGGGCAGGTCTGGATTCTTTAGACAGTCCATTCTAATGACAGCTCTTCATAGGCCCCTCCCTTCCCCCCAGGAGCAGGGATAATTATTGGAGATAATGACCCCTTGGGGGGCAGGGAGCACTTTTCATTAACCCCAGACCCCCCCGCCACTGCCCTTTCTGAGGATTCTGACCCTCACCTGTCCTGTGGGTCCCTCCTCTTTCAGCCTCCACCTCCGGCTGCTTCACCTTAACTAGATGACTGACATTTAAGGGCATGCTCTTCATTGGGCCATAACAATTTACTAGCTGTTGCAGCTGTGAGCTGTTCCAGGGCCTGCAGGGGGAGCGGTGGCCCTTTATCATCTACTGGGGTCAGGGGGCCAAGTGATGTATAGTCCCTCATTAAAGCCCTGCCTGCCACACCAGGGAAGTAAAACATTGTAGCAACCCATTCACTCCTCATTCCCAAGCCACCTTCCCTGTCAGGAAAGCCACTCCTGACTTAGGGCAGCTGGGAAACACCCAGCCTTTAAATGTCTTATTTATATCCTTCTGTCCCTCCCTCCTGGCTCCACCAAGGGCAAGCAGCCAGCCAGGGGCCGTCATGGTGCCATCCCTGTCCCAAGCTGCTGCTTCTCCTCTTGCCCCTGAGAAGAGGGACCCTGGAACAGGCATTTGCAAAGCACTTTCATCCACCCACTGTGTCTTCCCTACACCTCTCAGCTAGTCAAAGCTGGGAGATGCAGGAGCAGGATTTGAGCGCAGGTCTATAGGAGACACATGAAGCCAGATCCTTCCCACAAAGAGGTGAAGCGAAGCAGGGAAGGCTCAGAGGAGAGGTCCTGGGGCTGGGCCTGGAGCTGCAGAGGTGTGAAGCGGGGAGGTCCAGCGGCCTTCCCTGTGAGACTAGCATGGGGCCTGACCTCCCCATTAGGGTCAGCGGGTCCCTGGGCTCTCCTCAAGCTTCACTATGTGCTTGTCCTATGTGGGAATCTCAGATTTTCTCTATTTGCACCTCCCTCCCTCTCTCAATCTCTCTCTCTCTCCTCTCTCTCGACTTTCTTTCACTCCTTACCATACCCCCACTTCCTCCTTTCTGTCATTTCCTGGAAACAAGCTGGACAGCTGGGAAGAGGTAATGCTTCCGGGCCTTGGCATGTGAGCACGTGGCATCAAGCCCAGGCTTCACCACCTTGAGGTGAGCTTCTTTTTTTTTTTGAGACAGAGTCTTACTTTGTCACCCTCAGTAGAGTGCTGTGGTGTTAGCTCACAGCAACCTCAAACTCTTGGGCTCAAGCGATTCTCTTGTCTCAGCCTCCTGAGTAGCTGGGACTATAGTGCCTGCCACAACACCTGGCTATTTTTAGAGATGAGGTTTCATTCTGGCTCAGGCTGGTCTCAAACCAGTGAGCTCAGGCAATCCACCACTTTTGCCTCCCAAGTGCTGGGATTACAGGAGTGAGCCATCGCGCCCAGCGCTCCCCCAAGCTGAGCTTCTTGACATCTCTGAGTTTCAATCCCTCATGTATAAAACAGTCTAACTATCTAGTTTTCAGTGATTGTCATGAAGACTAAAATAAATCATATGTTAGAAAAGGCCTGGCCCAGGGTAGGTATCCAATGATGTTAGTGGCAGACACAGAGCAGGGCAATGGTCCACTGCAAATTCAGACCCTTTCCATAGTGTGGAGTTTTTGGTTGAGAAGCAGCTGTCTAGCCAGGAACCCCATTTTTCAAACTCCGTTTTTTGTGTCCAGGTATGGCTTCATTTCTAATTCTCATTGATGAAGGGTGTTCTATGCCACTTCTAGCCAGAAAAAAAAATCAAGAATTAGTCTCATGGCTACTCAGGGAAGAGTCTCAGTTCATTAAGGGGAGCAGAGCCACAAGAGGGAGGGAGCCTGGGTCCTAACAGCATGTGGAAGGCTGCTGTCATAGCAACACTTGTGTCAGACTGTGGTTGAGCAAGACATGGACATTGGCAGGCTAAGCCTCTGAGGTGTAAGGTTTGCTCATTACAGCAGGAGCATTTTCTCTCCTTTTCTCCACCTCTCCCTGGCACCTGTCTTGCTCCCTTCCCATCTCTCTGTTTGCATTTCATGGTCTGGGTGAGTGTGTTCTGTGCCTTGCTCCTGCCAGGTCTCTCTGACCCAGGACCTTGTCCCCTGCTCAGGGCCATTTGCCCTGGTGTCCACCACAGGCCAGATGCAGACATCTTGGTCATTAAGCTCAGGGCAAACTGGGGCCTTCTTTCCAGGTGCTGAGTGCAGCTCTAGCCTCAGTGGACACTGACAGGACCATACAGGGGTCCAGAGATCTTGCTTTGTTGTATAGTCCTCGGGGGGCTGGTTTATAGTGACCCAAACCAATCTGAACTTCAGAAACTCCCCTCCCCCTGCCAGCTTTCCCCAAGAAGAGAGGAGCCAACATCTGGCTAACAGCTAACCCTAGCTTCAAATCCTCTTCTCTCCCAGGCCTCAGTCTTTCAGGGTCTCTACAGACCCTCCCTGTGCTGCTTCCTGGTGAGGGGATCTCCTACAATTCCACATTTGTTATGATACTTCCTTTTTCTCAGGCTGCCCTCCGCCCCTGCCTCCCTTCTTCTGACCTCTTTCCACCTTTTCCTGACTTTTCAGCTGTGACCCACTGCCCACTCCCAGGTCTTCCCAAAGGGATGCTACTGTGCAGACACCTATGTCCCCTTTGGATAGAAGCATGGCTGGAGCTTTCTCTTTGCCTCTGTTTTGGCAGAACATGAAGTCCCTGGAGAGAGACCATGGCAAATTGGATAAAAATCTCTCAATGGCATATTCACTTCCCTGGGATTAGGCAGCCTTTCACGCTGGCCCTCCTCAGATGAACATTCGCACTTGATGGCAGAGTGGGCAGCATCTTTCCTCCCCTGGTCTTCTCTCCCAGTCCCTGCCTCGATCACTTACACTCCTCAGCACATGCCACCCCTTGGCCCATCCCACCCCTCCTAGCTCCAAGCCCAGAGTCCCTGCTACCAAACCATGATCCTGCGCTTTCTTCTGAACTCTGACTGGCACTCATTGCCTCGAAACGTTTGTTAGACGAATCTTTCAGACTCTGGTCCCTGGTCTTTTTTCCCTACAAGCTGAGGGCTTAACTCCAATTATCCTGAGGCAGTGCTGGGGGAGTGGAAATTGGAATAACCCATCTGCCTGTAATCAGCTACCTGAGCACTGGTGAGTGACTCACCTGGGGATTCTAAGTCAACTGTACAGCCTGGGCTCTGAGAGACTCCATCCAAGGGACAGGCAGACAAGGGCGGTGAAGTGTTCCAAGGCAGGTGGTATTGTGAGGCCATAAAGTCAGTTTCATTGGGGGGCAGGGGAAGTCAGGTGCTGCAAAATCTTCACCAAGAGGAAGGAAATGGGCTGAGCCTGGAGGACAGCTAAAAGGCGGGCAGGTGGAGGAGAGAGCAGTGGAGAGGGTGCTTCAGACAGAGGGCACAGTGTGGGGAAAGGCCTGGAGCGAGCCCCCAAGTCTGAGGCCAAGGAGTGGCAGGAGGCGAGAAGATGGGCAGGAAGCAGGGACGGGGTGGGAAGGCCCTTGCTAAGGAGCCTGGCCTTTATCCCAGGGGTGGTGGGAGCCCCTGAGGGGCCTGGCCTTTGTCCCAGGGGTGGTGGGAGCCCCTGAGGGGCCTGGCCTTTGTCCCAGGGGTGGTAGGAGCCCCTGAGGGGGTTAAGCCCCAGGTCAGCTGCTTTGCTTCTTCTGCACCATGGTCCTCTCACTTCTATCCCAATGTGTGAGCTGGGCTCCCACCCCTCACTCAGGGCTGGGCCTGCCTAACACATGAGTGGGTGGGAATCACTCATGTGTCCCAACACTGTCCCTAGAATCAAAACCACACTCTGGGCTTGTCTTGATGGCTCCTGCCCAGCGGCTGGCCCCACTCCCCTCACCCCTGTTCACTGATTCCGCCCTACCAGCCCTCCTCAGGTCTTGGAATAGTGCTCAAGCTGGGTGTTGTTTGACAGATTTGTTTGGGCTGTTCTTTCTACCTGGGTTGTATCCGCACTCTCCACACCCTGCCACCTCCACTCTTCCTCTCACTTGGTTCCTTCTCATCAAGAAGGTCTCGGGCACAATATCACTTACTTGGAGTGACTTTCCTGGGTTCCAAGTTTAAAGAAGTCTCCACCACTAATAGTCTCTCAAGTATTGTATTCCTTTCCTTCATAGCATTGAACCTGACTTGTCAATACATAATTATGGTTGATTTGATTATAGTCTGTCTGCTCCACCATGCCAAAACCTACTGGCACATGGCTTCTGTCTTCCACCATGTCTTGGGGCCTGGCACAGTATAGGGTGCCAAGACCACGTGCTGAAAGAATGAATGGGTTTAAATCGCTGCTCAGACCCAGGGCTCCCTGAGGCTAGGAATCTACCTCTCTTTTTGGCCTCAGGAGCCTTCATCCCCTGCACAGAACAGGAACTGCTTCCCCCACTCTTACCTCCCCCAGAATCATCTTGCCCCAGCCAGACTAGAGAGCAGCAGAGGTGGGCAGGGCCAGTTGGGGCAGCTGGGGAGGCTCAGATCAGTCGCACAGGCTCCTCCAACTGACAGAGCACACTCCATGCTGTGAGCTGGCCACAGGGTGCTAGAAATCTCCAAGGAGACACTGCCAGTGCCCTGAGCTTAGAGTCTGGCTTCAGACCCACACAACTTGCCTGAAAAGGGCCACCTCTTCTCCCTATCTTTAAAGATATGGCTGTGCCTGCTTTCATGAGTCCATTTTTGCTTTTTTTTTTTGAGACAGAGCCTCAGACTATCCCCTTGGGTAGAGTGCTGTGGCATCACAACTCACAGCAACCTCCAACTCCTGGGCTCAAGCGATTCTCCTGTCTCTGCCTCCCAAGTAGCTGGGACTATAGGCACTCGCCACAATGCCTGGCTATTCATGAGTCCATTTTAATGAAAGACAGCGTGACTGAAAAAACCAGAGCTATGAAGTTACAAACACACACCCACCAGAAACACCCCCACGTCCACCTTCAGTCTTTTCTGTTTCTTTGCTCCTTTCAGCCCTCGTCCCTCTCGCCCAGCCTCTGTGTCTCTGTTTCCACCTATTTCTGTCACTCTCTTTCCTGTCAATCTGGGTCTCTTTCCATCTGCCTCTGTCACTCCCTGTGCCTCTGCTTCTCTCTGCCACATTTTATGTCTCTTCCTGTCTCCGTCCATTTGTGTCTGTTACTCTGCGTCTGAGGAGTCTTAGTTCATGTCCGCCTGCTCTTTGCTCATCCCCAGGGCCCTCTGGGCCTCACCTCACTGTCTCACCTCACCATGGCAGCCTGCCTTTCAGGGAGCCACTAGCTCATACTTAGCTCTAGAAAGGAGAAAGGGAGGGGCACTAGCAGGGAAGCAAGTGGTGGGGCAGCAGCACGAAGTAGCGCTGAATAAATTCACAGCTGTCCCTTTTATCTCTTCTTGGCAGGAGGCAAGGAGCAGGGACAGGGAGCCTCAGAAGAATGGGCGTGCAGGAGATGGATGGTGGGGCCCAGATGAGGCAGGGAGAGCTGGGGGTAGCAATCAAGGCTGAAATGAAAGGGGATGCAAGTTTCCATGACCTCGGGCTCCTAGCAGGGGAATTTTGATCTTTATTGCAGGGGACAGGGAATTGTTAAGAGTCTAAGACATAAAAGAATAAAATGAGAAAACTGTGGGAAGAGCTGTGTGTGTGTATAGGGGGGAATCATTAGTCTATTTGCTAAATAGTTTTGGATCTCCCAGCTTCTAGATTGTACATCCTGATCTCCTTGTGATTGGATGTGACCAGCTCTGGCCACAAGCAGAAGAGAAAGTGTCCCTTCCTATTCTAAAAACAATTAAATAAGAAGAATTAATGCCATTGCAAGATCTCCCAGAGGTCTTTCTTTCTCTCTGGCTCCATGACCAGCAAAGTTTGGGTTGATAGCTTCTTCTCAGCCTGAATCTTAGAGTGACTATGATGAGCAGAGGCTGTAGTGGGCAGGTAGTGTGAGCAACAATTAAACTCTTGTGGTTTTAAGCCATAGAGATTTTGCTAATGAAGCATAACCTTGCCTAGCCTGATTGATAAAGTATGTATGTATAAAGTATGATCAAAGTATTGATAAAGTATGCCCGTATCTTTATATGAGTGTAAGGTGAGTGGATATGCTTGTTTAAGCATGTGTCTGTGCTGAGATATACTTATATGTTTATAAGGATGTATGTTTAGGGGTGTGCATGAGTACAAGTCTCTGCATTTTGGTACACGCTCACACACGCAGCATTAGACAAAGAAGGAAAGTTTCCCTCTGCTTCCTTCTCACCTCTTGTTTCAGGTAGAAACATAAAGAGCCCTATCTTGTCCCAGTTTGTCTTCTAATTTCCTAACTAGCTTTAATCTATAAATCTTCTCTTCCCACCTGCTACTACCCTCTTCCCTGAGTGTTCCTGGGGTGGCTTCAGGCTTCCCAGAGCATCTCCCCTCTACCCCCACCGCAGGGAGAGTGACTGGTTCTGGGATGGGCATGGGGCCGGGCCCAGCCCACTCTGGGATTTTGATGCTGGAGCGAGCAAGGAAGTGCAGTGCCTCTTCCCTTTGGGATGACAGACATAGGAAGGGGTTACATGTGGGGCTGTCCCTGTGATGGAGGGATGAGTGATGAGGCAAAAAGAAAGCAGAGATGAGAGAAAGGAGTGAGAGGGTCCTGGATCCAGAGCTGCCCCAGTCTTCCTAATGGTGTGGGCCAGTGTGTTTATCTGCTTGCTCACCGAGGCTGTGCTGCCGCTGGTTAGTGTGCAGACTCTGGAGCCCAGCTGCTGCCTGTGCTGGAATCTTGGCCTGGCCCCTTCCTAGCTAATTGATGTGAACACATTATTTAATTTCTGTGCCTCTGTTTCCTCTGTGATAATCATAGTGTAAATTTCATAGCACCATTGTGAGAATTAAATGAGTGGATGCATGTTAGTGCTCGGAACAGTGCCTGGTGTGAAGTGAGCAGCTGACATCAGCCATTATTATTTCCTAAACTAGTGTGAGTTAGGGTTTTGTTACTGGCGACTAAAATGGTCCTGACTGTTAATATAATTCTCTCTTCCTAGACTGACATAGCCAAGAAGGATCTGGTTTTACTACTTCTTTTTTTCCCTCTGATTCAGAATTAGGAACAGAAATTCCCTTTAGATTTTTCACTAAGTCTTTTATTTTCCAAAGATAACTACCACAGAGGGCAGCAAAACAACACAATGGAAACATCACTCAGGCAGAAGCAATGGCAGAAGACTCTGGTTGGGGCTTTCTGGGCCTTCTGTTCAGTGAGAATGGCCCAGGCCAGCTTCTCTCTGCCCCTCTCAGCCTGGGGTCATTCTTGTAGGAGGATGAGGATCAGGCAGTGCTGGGTTGGAATCCTGTCTTTTCTGACCAACTAAGGGACCCTGTGTAAATGTATAACATTACAGAGCCTCAATTTTCTAATCTGTAAAATGGGACCAATAATAACAATATCTGCTCCATGAGATTATTGTAAGACTTAATCTTACAATGATTGTAAGGTTAATCTCTGTAAAACTTTAGTCACTGGCTTATACTTAAGTTCTCCATGGGTGGTGTTATGGTTGCTAAATCGTTCCCATCTGTGCTGAATGTAAGCTGTCATCTTTCAAACTTTGGCTGGGAGAGATTTGGGCTGGCCCCAGTGGTAGGGATCATAGTCCATTCCAGATGCTGCTTCTGAATCTTCCCTCTCAGTATGGGAATCCCCCACCCCTCAGCCACCACTCAGGCCTGGGCTATGTTGTGCTTGCCTCTGTTCTGAAAGTGTATGTAGAACTCTTGCCCTGGTCCAAGGCAGAGAAACACTCACTTTTCTGGCCTTAAAAGACCCACTGCTTGGCTTTATGCTGTTCTGCAGCCTTGGACCTGCAAGATGGGGACCTGCAAGGTGGGGAAGACAGAGGAAAGGTCCACCTCTCCTCCCAAGGGCCCTCCAGCCCTATACCTCGCTCCTAGTTCAGTCTGCAGCTCCCCTCTTCCTTTCCCCAAGTATCTTCAGTCTCCACACTCCTTGTCCTTGTGTCTAAACCTGCTCAAATATTTCCTGTCCTGGGTCCTAGGCATCTAAATCTTCACATCCTCCCCTCTCTGTTCTTATCACCCATACCCAAGCCAGACCCAGGAGTCAGCCTTGACTTCAATTTGTACACTTCTTCATCCTTTTTCAGTCCTGATGCTTGAACCTCCAAAATATTTCTTGACTCTCCCTTCTCCCAGCGCAATCCCTATTACTGTGAATTGTTAACCAGCATTTCACCCCTACTTTCCCCAGTTGGATGCCGAAGTGTCCTAACTGACCTCCCAGCCTCCAAAAGCCACTCCAATCCACTTCCAAAAGCCACTCCATCCCAACTCTGCTTAAAGCCCTTCAACAGCTCCCTGCTGTAAGCTTGTTAGATGGTAAGCAAGACTCTCTCTGATCCAAGCCATGCCTCTTTCTCCTGGAATCTCCTCCCACTCCTCCTGAACTTTCACCCCAGGTATATAGAGCTATCTCCACTCCCCTCACGCTCTATGCCTCTCTGCCTTTGCTACCCTGTCCCTTCTTCCTGGAATTCTCTCTCTGCCCCCTCCAAACTCTGGCCAATCCAGACAGCCTTTGCTGCTTGTTAAAGACTGCGTTGGTGTCACTTCTTCCAGGCAGAGGCACAGTAGCCTGGTTTTGGTTTTTGTTTATTTTTAATTTGGGGTGGAATAAACTGGAAAGGGATATATAAAGCAGAAGGGAGGATTGGCCAGTGTTTGGAGGAGAAGTCAGTACCTGAAAAGTCCCCTACCCGCCCTGACTGCTCTCTGCATGTCTGACACTTGCTTTCTTGCTGCTTCCCTACCTGGTCAGGACTGGCTGGGATGGTAGTTACAACCTTGCAGCTGCCAGGATGCTGTGCGCTGAGCTAGTCACCTAACCTCTTTGTGTCTCCCCACTGGCCTCTCTGCAGAAGGGTCTCCAAGGTTTTCTGTTTCCAGGGGCCCTGCGGTAGGGTAATAAGAGGTTACTAAAAAGAACTGTGAAGGCATGCCTCCGAGGCAGCACTTTGTCACTTCTGGAGGGCTTGAGTCTGTGTTTCTGGCTTCCAGTGGACACAGTCTAACCTTGGGCTCAGGGAAGGGGCCTTTTGTTCCAATAGTCACAGCTCCACCTCCAAGAACCCCAACCCTCCTGAGGCCATGGCTCCTGGGGTTTTCGGTCCTCCTGTCTCTTCCTCTGTGCTTTCATCATCAGAGCTGGAAAGGGATCTGAGCTGGAGTTGAGGGAGGTCTCCCTAGGCTGTCCATCCTGCGCGCATCTGTGTGTGGGGCGCTGGGGAGGGGACAGACTCCTACCCCAGCTAGGCTGGGGCAGGTCCCTAGGAGACTGGCTGGGAGCTGCAGCGGCATCGGCTTAGAGGATAGAGGGTCTTATCTGCACTAGCCACCCCCAGCCCCTCCTCCCAGGAGTTTGCCTTGCCCTTTCCAGAACAAAAGCTTCCCCCGACTGTCTCCACCCCATACCAGCTGGCTCTGGAGAGGAGCTGGGGTCGGTAAGACCCCGAGGATTGGGGGAGGAGGGTAGGGAGGGAGGTGGTGAGATGGAAGTGATTTAAAACAGGGCGAGAGGGACAAGCGGAGGTAGTGAGGGGGAATGGAGCACACTGACTCTGGCAGCTCTGGAAGGCAGGCGGGCTTCAAAGACTTTTTCAGACTCTGGGCAAAGGAGTCTTTCTCCTGCCCTTCCTTGGGGAGCAGTTTTCAACCAGGGACATTATTTATGAAGGGAAGGAGAGGGGGAAATGGGGAGGGTCACGTGGGGCCGGCCGTCATGGAAACAAAAGCTCGGTGCTGGACGGCCGCAGCCCCGCACCGCTCCCCGCCGCTCTCCGCCGTCCCCGGCCGTGGGCGCCCCCGCGCGGCTACTAGCGGAGCAGCACGCGGCCCCCAGGGCGGCCCCAGGGGCCTGGGAGCTCTGCCCGGGGTGGAAGAGGCCAGGGGAGAAGCCAGGAGCTTCCTGATCAGTCGGCCCGCCCAGCCCAGCCATTCCTCATCTCTCAGCACATCCATCATCCGCCCATGCCTTGGGGCTCCTTCAGCTCACCCCTCCATCCTGCCACCCAGCAGCAGCTGTCAGCAGGCGTTGTCCCTCCATTGACCCTTGCCTGTCCTCTAGTCCTAGGAACCCCGGCGCATATCCCTCTGGCTTGTTGCTTAGGTACCTGTCCTGCTTCTTATCTTCCTGCCCAGCTAATATCAAAGCATCCATCTATCAGGGATCCTGAATCGGTCCTTCCAGCTGCCCCTGTGTCTGTTGTCTCTGAATCTGTCTGCCCCCATCAATCTATATGTATCTACACATCTATTACTCGGGCTGCCGCCTATACATCATGCGGTCCCCATTATCCATCATTTATCTGCATATGTATCATTCATGCTCCCAGCTATCTATTATCCATCACCTCTCTTGCAGCCTCTTTGATGTCCTGCACTCTGCCATGGGGGGTTAAGGCTGTCAGGCCTGCTTTCCCCAGTCCCAGAGAACAAAGAGACCAAAAGGACGTGAAGGGAACAGAGTGGCCACTGGGGGTGGTTAAGAGAGCTGGGGGCACAGAGTTTAGAGGAGAGTGGAAAGACCCAGAGATGTGTCAGATGAGAAATTCCATTCATTATCTCACTGTCCCTCTTCTCCCACCTCCCAAAAGATCAGAGGATCTGGATTTGATTTACAGAAGTAAAGCCCTAGGCTAGACACAAGTGGAACTTGGCAGAAAGGGAGGTACTGCTCTCTGGGAGACAGGCTGACTGTGGCTGCAGTGTCTTACAGAGATGGGCCAAGCTTAGCAACATGGGGTCAGGTGGACATGGAAATGGACCTGTGAGGGCCCCACCAACACACACATGCGCACGCACACTTCTGGGATCACAGGATTTCGCAGTCAGAGATGCTTTCCTTTGGCTGAGGAATTCTTACTTAACCACGGCAGCACAAATCCCTTGTGGGGCCGGTGTCTCGCGCTGCTTTTGTAAGCATCACTCCTCATGTTGTTGATAATATTGCATCTTTTCCCCTGAGCCTGGTTTCCTGGAGGAACTGGTAGACTATGACTCCTTTATGCCTCTGGTTTCCCCACACCCTGTTACCTCAGTGTAAGCCTCTCTCTACTGCCCTTTTGCCTCCCACACTCCCCTCATGAGCACAGAGGCTGCAGAAAGGGAAGCTGGAGTGCCCTGGGGACACCCTGAGCCGGGCTCTGTCATATCCATTTCTGTATCCACAGTTCTTAGCCCAACACCTGACAGGAAAAAGGATCACTGTGAAAGTTTTGAGATATACAAAAATTAAGAAATATAAAATCCAGGTGGACAGAAACATACAAAGCCCTCCCAGCAACATAGATAAGCCAAACAAGTTGAAACTTGTATGGGTGAATTGGAAAGGACACTGTCAACTGTGTTTCTTGGAAGTGAAATAATGGACCATAACATCATCTGTCTCAAAACTTTCATAGTGACCCACATATAAGGCCAGATATAGGGGAAAATTCACTCCCGATTTTGCCTGTCCAAGTTCTGGGCAGCGGTCAGATAGCTCAGGCAGCGCTGCCTCATCCTCCAGGTGCTACCCTAGGCTCTGGACTCCTGAGCTGGACCTGTGAGTGGCATTGTCACTCATGTAATCTTCCTTAGGAGGCTCTCGGCAGGGAGATGCCCCAGGGCTGGCTTTCCAGGGGAGCTGATGTGAGCACCAGGTATTCTGAGGATGGTTTCTCAGCCTGCCAACTTTAGATGAGGGGAAAAACACACCTGTTCTGTTTACTAGGCAGGAAACCAAACAACTCAGCTTCCTAAGTTGCTTTGGTTTGTGGGGTTCTTGGCATCCAAGTTTGCCAGGAGTGGAAGGCCTAGGGCAGGAGAGGCAGAGGATGGCCGTGTGCAGGCCTTCATCCTAAACAGCTCCAAGGGTTAAAAAGCACTTAGCAGCGACACATAATAAAAGCAAATGTAAGAGAAAGAATATCCTAAGGATTTAATAAACTGCAAACAAAATTATCACAATTCTTTTCCTAGCCAGTTGAGTTTTCAGTGATTAAGAAAATACAATTTCCTGTAATTAAATCTTAACAAGAAATGTTATTAAAAACACTCTGTCCCAGCTCCTGTAATAATTGCATGCTCCCCTAGAACAGTAAACAGAATTAGACTTTGCAGCATACATGCTAATCCATGTGTCATTTTGATCAAATTTGTACTAATAACCTGTCTTCTTATTCTGAGACAGGGAAGGCGGGTAAGAGGGAGCCAGGCCTGGAGGGCAAAACTGAACCCCAGTCAGGCAGTGGGAGTGGGCAGTCCTGGGTTTAAGTGTTGACTTACTGAGCACATACTATGTGCCAGACTCTGGGCTAAGCACAGTATATGCGTCATTTCACGTATCTTCACACAGCCTGAAACCATAGTTTGCTCATTTTACAGACCAGGAGACTGAGGCTTACAGGGATTTGGTTACTCAGAGCTCAGTCAGAGTCCTCAAAGCCTCGAGCTAAAGCTCCTGCTCTTATCACGTGCACAGCTCTGGAGTGTGGCTGCGAGGGTCTCCTGGGGCCTGGACGGGCTGTCAGGTGAGAATGTTCTCTGTCCTTGAAAACTGGACTGGCCTAATTCTGCAGAGGATTGATGGTAGCTGAGAGGAAGAAACTCCTTACATATGGCATGTGCTGGTTGCAGGAGCAAGGCAAGCTGTGACATCTGCTTTGAGAAGTTTCTTTTCCTTTTGAAAAAGGCAAGGGATAGGAGAGGATGTTGCAGAGAGACTGGGGAGGGTAGAGGGCTGGGGTTTGTCTGGCGCAGGACAAATGGCCTGGGGGTAGAGCTGAGAAGAACATTCTAGCACTTGTAAGAGGGACTGGGTCGGGTATGGAGCTGTGGAGGTCAAAGCTGCCCCTCCTGCACGTGTGTGTGTCTGTGCTTGCATGTGAGTGCATGAGTGAATGTGCCTGCATGTAGCAAGTGTGCAAATACATGAGTGTGAACAGGTATATGGCTGTGTGAGTGTGTATGTGAGTTACTGTGAGAGTGTGTGGACACGGGTGTATGAGCGTGTGAATGGATACGTGGCTGTGAGAATGTGTATGAGGATATAAGTGTGTAATGTGGCTGTGTGCAAGTGCCTATGTGAGTGTGTGAATATGTGCTGTGTTTGAGCACGTAAGTGTATGAGCTGGGTAAGTGCATGAGTGTGTGTGGTGGTATATGTCTGAGTGTGTCTATGCCCCTGGGAGCCCAGGCTGCGTCCCTGGTGGAGGCAGGGCCAGCCCGGCACAGGAGCCCTGGCTGCTGTCCTACTCTCAGCAGCCCCCTCCCTGCTGCTTCATTCCCGGCGGAGACAAGCCTGAAATTATCCTCAGCTCGCATGCTCCTGCACACACACAAGCGCCAGTGCCTCCATCTCTTGCTCTCGGTCCACTAATTAGCTCTCCTAATTAAATCCCCGCTGGGATGGAAAGGGAGGGCCTTCCCTTACCCGATCCTCCGATCCTCAGGGGACAGGTCACGCCAGTGGAAAGCTCTACCCACTATCCTCATCCCACACCTCAGCTCTTGCTCCTGCTCCAAGGAGCCTGGACCCAGGGAAGAGGGGACCCCTGTTACAAAATAACCTCTATGTGCCCTGGACTGTGCTAAGCTTTTTAGGGGAGGGAGTGGGGATGAAATGGCCCAGACAAATGGGCTTCCCCATTTTGAGCTTCCTTCTTCTAATCACTTTGGCTCCAAACTTTGGTCTTATCCTCCACTCTGGTCCCTCCTGCCACCTCCAGCATAACCTGCCTCCCCCACCTTCTCTCCCTTGGTTCTCTGCAGAGAGTTCCACTTTGGCCAGAGGCCTATGTATTAGGCTACCTGAGTCCTGCTCATTTCTCCTTCTCCTTCCTGCTTATGGAAGTTTTAATCCTCTCGGAGCCCTTCCTGACTGCTGCCCTGTCTCCTATCTGCAGGGCCCACCGCTGGCGAGTGCCGCTGGGTGGGAGCGCTTCCCTATTTACAGGCACATCCTACCTCACCAGTTAGGTTTAAACCCCCTGAAATCAGAGACTTTTCTGAGCCTACAACATAACGAGGGCTTTAAGAATTCTGCACAATGATTCAAAGACCAGGAGGATGGAGGAGACCATTCTCCACTCAGTGTTCTCACCCCTGGGGAGCTCCAGTGAGACAGAGGAGAATCTCAGGGCCCTGAGTTCCCTGAGTGGATTTCAGTGGATTCCCTTACACGTTATCTTCTCTAACTTCTCCCTGTGAGCAAAACTTGACATGAGAATTCTTTTTCTCATTATTATTTCAAAATATAAATAAGTACTCAAGTTTTTGTTAAGTAAATGACGCTGTTTAACGCTGAAGCCGGGCTTCCAGTGTGCCGGTCACCAGGCAGTGTTCATTGCACCCAGGGGTAAGTTTCTAAACTTAGCCCTCCCCTGCCCCTCTTATCTCTCCTGTCCTTTACTCCTCTCTATGCCCGTGTGTACCCATCTGTGGGCTCCCACTTATTAGTGAGAACAGATGTTTGGTTTTCCACTCCTGAGATTCTTCTCCCAGGACGATCTCCCCTTTCCACCCAAGTTGCTGCAATAGACATTATTTCATTCCGTTTATGGCTGAGTAGTACTCCAAGGCATATGCGCACCACATTTTCTTTATCCACTCATGAATTGATGGGCACTTAGGTTGATTTCCCATCTTTGGAACTGTGAATTATGCTGTGATAAACATTCAAGTGTGGGTGTCTTTTTGATAAAATGCTGTCTTCTCCTTCAGGTAGATACCCAGCAGTGGAATTGCTGGATTGAATGGTAGGTCTACATTTAGCTCTTTGAGGACTCTCCTGACATGGGACTACTTTGCAAGTGACTTATTGTCTCTTAATGCCTCTTACTCTGGAGGAAAGAAGGAGACAGGAGGTGAAAGGAAGAGCTGGGCCAGGATGAGGCTGGAGACTGGAGCCTGGAGCATGAGCAGCACCACAAAGCCAGCCCCTGGGGGGAAGGGAGCAGCTCTTTACACGGCAGTCAGGCAGTCATGGGCTGTGAGTCGAACCTCCCAGACATCAAGGGAGGGTGGCTAGAGAGCAATTCTCTGGCAAAGGGGGCTGCTGAGGGCTGTTAGTAGCTGGGGCTGGACGGATCATCCTGATGAAGGGGGTGTGGGTGGGCTCCAGCAGCATCCCCTACATCCCCCACCCACAATGCTCTTCCTGCTAGTCATGGGTTCTGAGCCTGCCCTGGGCATGTGGAGAAGGGGGGACAGAAGGGACACTGTCTTCAGTGCCAACCTGGGGGGGGGGTACCACAAAAATGCCAGTCAGGAGAGAGTCCATCTCACGCTTGAGGTGGATTACCATCTTTCAAATGATTGAACATATCCTGTGTCTTAACCTGTTCAGGCCGATATAACAAAAATCCCATAAACCGGGTGGAGTATAAGCAACAGAAATATATTTCTCATAGTTTTAGAAGCTGGGAAAATCAAGATGACGGCCTCAAGAAAGTTTAGTGTCTGATGAGGGCCCTCTTCCACAAAGATGGCACCTTCTGGTGATGTCCTCACCTGGTAGTAGAAGGGGCTAGCTTGTTCTCTGGGCACTAATCCCATTCGTGACCTAACC
>NW_003852426.1:8335354-8336519 GCF_000181295.1 Otolemur garnettii
CAGTTTTTGGCCAGGGCTGGGTTTAAACCCGCCACCTTTGGTATATGGCTCCCTACTCCTTTGAGCCACAGGTGCCACCCCAAAGGCCCCCATCTTCTAATGCTATCACATTGGGAATCAAGTTTCAACATATGAGTTTTGGGGGCACACAAACATTCAGACCATATCATCCCTGGTTTCACCATGTCTTTATTCATGTCTGGGTAAATTCTATCCCATTACATTGCCTGACTTCACTTCCCTCCCCTGACCTCTGCACTGGTCCTCACAAGGGACATTCCTCATCCCTGTGCAGTCCCTGGTGTCCTTGCACCATCTCTCCCACCATCCCACCTCCCAGCCTCAGTTACTGGAGGCAGGGTGGCCACTGCTCCCAGGACAGTGGATTCAGACCTGTGATCTGGACACACAGACCAGCCAATTGGATTTCCTCTTTTCAGAGTTTGAATTGAAGAAGCCAGAGGAAGGTTGCTGCTGACAAGAAGCTTTTCTCTGAAACGGGGTGAGAGGGGCTGTGAAAGCTGAAGCTCTGGGGAGAAGCCATGAGCAGGCAGAGGAATCTGTCAGAGAGAGGAGGGAGCAGTAGAGAGCACTGCCTGGCCTGAGAGAGGAGACCGAGGTGTCCAGAGAGGCTGGCTGCGGGGAGCTGGGGCCCATCCAGAGCCTCAGATGGGGCCAGTGTTGGGAGCACAGCTGCAGCATATCCCATGGTCCTTGAGGGAAAGTAACAAAACCTGTGACTGATGTGGCTACCTCACACCATCCGTCCTCCCTTAGGCTGTAAAACTCTAATGGTGAGGGGGGAGTCAAGGAAGTAAACACAGTGTCTGGTTGCAGATGAATGAAGTATAACTGATCTGAGCCCACCAAAGTCATCCTATCTGCCTTTACTGGTGATTGGTTCAAAGGTGGGTATGTGACCCAGTTCTGGCCAATGAGATGCAGGGGCAAGAGTGCTCTGAACAGGGAATAATTCTGTGAATAATTCTACTCAAATCAAAGGAGACAGGTGAGGAAACCTGCTCCTTCTCCCTGTCTGTTTTGAATGCAGTTGAGTAAGGGTGCAATGTGTGGAGCTATGGAAGCCATCTTGTGACTGTGAGGCACTAAGTGTAAGGATTTCTTTCTTTCTTCTTCTTCTTCTTCTGTTTTTTTTTTTTTTTTT
>NW_003852426.1:8336585-8343435 GCF_000181295.1 Otolemur garnettii
CCTCCAACTCCTGGGCTTAGGTGATTCTCTTGCCTCAGCCTCCCGAGTAGCTGGGACTACAGGCGCCCGCCACAACGCCCAGCTATTTTTTGTTGCAGTTTGGCTGGGTCAGGTTTGAACCTGGCCACCCTCGGTATATGGGGCTGGCACTCTACCCACTGAGCCGCAGGCACTGCCAAGCCTAAGGATTTCTAAGCCAGTCATCCTGGGGGATGGTGAGATGAAAAGATGCAGAGCGCCTGGGTCCTCAGTTAGATCACTGAGCCTTATTACAGAGCCACTGAATGACACTGGCAATCCCTATGGCAGAAACTCCTCATATGTGACAAAATAACATGTTTTTATGTTGAGTGTGTGTGTGTGGTCTGTGACACATACTTTCCTACTGGTCTAAATCACTCTAGGTTGCTTCCCCATCCTCCTCAGGAGGCTTCTGGTTGTGCTTGGCCAATAGGGAGCCCTGGCAAAGGACTAGAAAGAGGGAGGATGGTGACACTGGGGACTATTGATTACCCCAGGGCCACTTTGGGCTGGCCAAAGGTCACTGCTCCTGTCAAGATGGCCTACATGACTCTCTCTTCTCTGGGTTCTAATAACCTCTCCTTCCCTCATCCCTTTGAGCTTAGGGTTGCTGACAGCTCCATTGCTGCTGATCTGGGTTTATTTGCTTTCCCTGTGGTCTCCCTAAATCCCACCCATACCTTTATAATTAATCCTTTTCTAAATGACCTCTCTCAAATTATCTTGACTTGAGTGTGCTACTTTGACTAACACACTGTTCTTACCACCACAAGAATCCATAACAGACATGGACCTTTATTCTTGAGCTAATTTAAGTAGGTCTCATAACTAGCGGTGCCTGGCAGAAACCATCTCTGCAATAGTTGGATCTTTAGGATCCACCTAGACCCCTCCTAGAATGGATGTTTACAGATATTTCAGGGAGAGGGGAGCACCCACTTTGGAGCTAGACAGACTTGAACATGACTCCCACCTTTGTTGATTTTAGCTACAAGACTCTCCGGACAAGTCATTTATCCTCTCTGGATTCCATATGCACCACTGATTCATAGGCACAAAACACACACTTTGAAGAATTGTTGTATGGGTTGGTTATACTATTTAATAAATGCCTGTTATCTAGCAAAAAAAGAGAAAAAAATTTATATATCCTTATTTATTTCAATATATCAATGGACATATCTTTAGGATATTCTGTGGGGTTTTTTTTTTTTTTTTTTTTTTTTGAGACAGAGCCTCAAGCTGTCCCCCTGGGTAGAGTGCCGTGGCATTACAGCTCACAGCAACCTCCAACTCCTGGGCTCAAGCGAGTCTCCTGCCTCAGCCTCCCAAGTAGCTGGGACCACAGGCGCCCGCCACAACGCCTGGCTATTTTTTGGTTGCAGCCATCATTGTTGTTTGGCGGGTCCGGGCTGGGGATTTGAACCCGCCACCTTAGGTGTACGTGGCTGGCGCCTTAGCCGGTTGAGCTATAGGCGCTGAGCCTATTCTGTGGAGTTTTAAAATCAGTGTCAGTGAGTAAAAAATTACTGGGCATGCTAAGAGACAGGACTATAGGAGTCCTGAGTTGCGGGTTCAAATCCTGCCTGGGCCCGCCAAACAACAATGATGGCTGCAAGCAAAAAATAGCTGGGTGTTGTGGGAGGTGCCTGTAATCCTAGCTATTTGGGAGGTGGAGGCAGGAGAATCGCTTAAGCCCAGGAGTTGGAGGTTGCTGTGAGCTGTGATGCTGCAGCACTCTACCCAGGGTGACAGCTTGAGACTCTGTCTCAAAAAAAAAAACAGGCAATAGAAACAGACCTTCAAGTGACCCAGATATTAAAGATTTTAGTAGCTATAATTAATCTATTAAAGAAACCAGCAGAAAAGATGAAAAAACATTTAAAAGTAACATTTCATCAGAGAATTAGAATTCATAAAAAAGAATCAAATGGAAATTGTAGAACTGAATTAAGAATTCAATATAGGGGTTTAATAGAAGATTAGTTGCAACAGAAAAGAGGATTGTGCCAAGTCAATAGAAACTACCCAGACTGCAGTAAAGACACAGTTACATGTAGCACATTACCTTTTGTGTAAAAAAGAGGAACATAGAATATATGTGTGTGTTTGTATGTGTGTGTGTGTGTGTGTTTGTATATATATTTTTTTCTTTTTTCCCTATAGAAGCTTGGGAAGGATGAAAAGTGGTTTCTGTGCACATGAGGATAGAACACAGAGAGGGCAGCTTGGGATGGGAACAAGACTTTTCTCTATAAACCTTTCTACACTGTTTTGCTTTATGAGCCATGCGGATCTATTACCTATCCAAAATAAACAAATAAAAATAAGTGCCTTTCATTTATTTTTAAATAAACTACAGCCTGTCTATTTCTTTTGAGGCAATCTATTTTGATAACTGTATTTTAGTTTCTTATGTTAAAGCAAAATGTCCTTTTCTATAACTTATGTGCATGGACCTTGCTCACCCTGAAGAATAACGAGGAATGCAAGTCCACTCAGCCTTCCTGGGACAGTTACAATGGCTCCCAACTATTTCGTATATATCTAGGCTAAATACCTTCAGATATTTTTGTTATTCTCACCTGACATGGTTTCCAGGCTCTTAGCACTCCTTCTGGACTGGTTAATGTTTGCCAGCGCATCTCTTATACACTGTCCAGAACATAATACATGATCCGGGTTCTCACCACACGAGACTATCACCTCCTTTGATCCAGTAGTTCTATTTCTTTTAATATAAACTAAGATGGAGCCAGCTTCTATGACTAGCACATGAAATGGCTAGCAATGTCAAACTGAAGGCCAATTAAAACCAGGTCTTTTCCTTACAAACTTCTGTTGAAACTCACATCCCTCCCTCTTCTGAATTTAGGGATATACTAAACACAAAAGCCCTTTTTTCCTGGTCTTTTTCGTCTTTTTATTTTTTATTTATTTATTTATTTTTTTTTTTCTGAGACAGAGCCTCAAGCTGTCCCCCTGGGTAGAGTGCTGTGGCATCCCAGCTCACAGCAACCTCCAACTCCTGGGCTCAAGCGAGTCTCCTGCCTCAGCCCCCCAAGTAGCTGGGACCACAGGCGCCCGCCACAACGCCCGGCTATTTTTTGGTTGCAGCCGTCATTGTTGTTTGGCGGGTCCGGGCTGGGGATTCGAACCCGCCACCTTAGGTGTACGTGGCTGGCGCCTTAGCCGGTTGAGCTATAGGCGCCGAGCCTTTTTCGTCTTTTTATACTTCAGCCTGTCAAGGTCTTTTCAGAACCGAATCCTGTCAGCTCTAGGCACTGGTTAGGCACGCACCCTTAAACAAGATACTGTGTATCTAAGTGGAGTGATGAACCAACACTGAGATTTAAAAAAAACACGTCCCACAGCCTGTTCCGTATTTATTTAATTGCGGGTTATCTTCCCCTGACCCAAATGAAAACACCAGCCGGACATGACTTTGCTACTCTCTCTTGGGTAAGCAATGGTTCTGCAGTCACTTCTTCTTTTTTAATAACAGCTTTATTGAGGTATAATTCATGTACCATAAAATTTGCCATTTTAAAGTGCACAATTCAGTGGTTTTTCAGTATATTCAAAGACTTGTACAACTATTACCGCAATCAATTTTAGAACATTTCATCACCCTAAAAAGAAGCCCTGCACCCATTAGTAGTCACTCCCCATTCCCATCCCCTGCCCACTCCACAGACCTAGGCCACCATTAATCTACTGTCTTTATGGATTTTCCCATTCTGGACACTTTATATAAATGGAATCATACAACATGTTGACTTTTGTGGCTGGCTTCTTTCACTTAATGTTGAATTAGTGATGAATGTTTTTAAGGTCTATCCATGTTGTAGTGTGTATCAGGATCTCATTTCTTCTTACAGCCAAATGGTCCATTGTATATACATACCACATTTTGTTTACCTACTCTTCAATGATGGACATTTTTGTTGTTTTTATTTTTTGGATATTATGAATAATGCTGCTACGAATACACACTCATGTTCAGGTTTTAGTGTGGACACGCTCTCATTTTTCTTAGGCGTGTACCTAGGAGTAGAATTCCTGGGTCAAATGGTAACCCTAACTTTTGGGAGAGTTGCCCAATTGTTTTCTTTTCTTTTGTTTTTTATTGTTTGAGGTTAACTGAAGGTACAAGGAATTAGGTTACAATGTTTGCATTTGTTAGGTAAAGTCCCTATTATAATTGTGTCCTGCCCCCAAGAGGTGTGCCATACACCCTAACCAGCAAGTGGGAGCACACCCATCTCCTCTCCTTCACTCTTCCCGCTCCTGTATGCCCTGCCTCCCACCTTGAATTGATGTGAGTTTTCTTCTTGTTGCCAGATTGTTTTCCAAAGCAGCCTCACCACTTCATTTGCTTCTGCAGTGTACAGGGGTTCCAGTTCCTCCCCATCCTCATCAACACTTGCTATGATCTGTCTTTTTGGTGACAGCCAAGCTAGTGGGTGTGGGATGGGGTCTGCAGCCCAGCAAGGGCTCTCTCTAGAGTAACCTTCTCACCTCTCTTTTTCACTCTCTGTCCTCTTTATGTATCTTTGGCTTGGCTGAGGGTGCTATGAGTTATGAAACTGGCTCTTCTCCTTGGTAAATTCTGTATATAAGATTTTCAGAATTTCACCTCTACTATACGTCAGTTTTAACATCTTGATAGGTGTGAAGTGCCAACACATGGCAGGCACTTTATAAGAATCTCTTTTCTTACCTAAGGTTTCCTCCAGTCACTGATAAGCACAGCAAACAGGACAGAGGACCGCTCTACCTGGCCCACACCCCTGCCCACTTTGCTCCCTCTCAGTGGATGGGACAGGAGGAACACTCTGCTGAGGCCTTGCCATAGTGACAGCTGCGTGTGCAGGACATGCCTGTGCACTTACTGTGGGTCAGGATCAGCCCGGGTGCTGGGGAATGGCAGGGAACAAACTGGACAAATATCTCTGCTTCACGGAGCTCATGTTTTAGATGGCAAAAGCTGGTAGGGACAAAAGAAATCACTTTTTACAGCAGATTAAAGGGCGTAAGTGCTGTAAACAGCAAAGCAGGGTAAGGAGGGTCGGAAGTGTAGTACAGGGATGGTGTTACAATTTTAAACAGAGCCCTCAGTGGCGACATTGGAGCACAGACCTGAGGGAGGTGAGTGTGCAAGCTCTGCAGCTACCCAGGGAAGGGCCTACGGGTCACAGCTGGGCTCCAGTACTGACTCTTCCATAACTGGCATGTGACTTCATCTTCAAGACCTCAGTTTTCCCAGCTCTAAAATGGGCTTTAAATTTTTTCTTCCAATTGGAAAGAAAAAGTTATTATTTGAGAAAATATAGATTGTAAAGCAGCCCAGCCCCAAATCTCAGCTGCAGACTAAAACATCCTTAAACAAAGTATCTACTAAGTTAATAAAAAGAAATTAAAATAGCACAAGCCTAATAGCCTGGCTGGGAGGTGAGAGGAACACTGGCTGGAAAATTCCTCACAGCTCTATTGTTTGGGCTGGTGTCTGGAAGTCCCGCCCATCAAAATGTAACAGCAGCTACTGCCTGAGAGAGAATGCATCACACCCTTCAGCCCAGCAGGTTATCACACATTCGGAAATAAAACTCAATGAAATAACAAAGCAGAGAAAAGCAATTTGCACTGATCTGATTATCTGGAATATGAAAAGAATTAGAAGAAGCCCAAACTGGTCATTAAGCCACAGAACTTATATTAACACATGAAGGGGTAACAGCTTACACCGTGGCAGCAACTGGCTAGTTGCTTCTCTGAATCCATCTCTCACCCTACCTTAGAAAAAACATTAGCAGAGTTCAAGGCTGCCCAGAATAGCTATGTTCCATTCCCCAACGTTCCTTGCAATGTGTGGCCTTGTGACCAAGTTCTGACCAATTTGTGATATAAAGAGAATAGTCACATGTGACTTACATCACTACAGAGAAGAAGCATGACCCTCCTGGTGCCATCTTCCTTCCCGCTGACTGGAGGGCAGATGTGATCGTGTGTGCTGCACCAGCCACCTTGAGCCATGTGGAGGAAGCCACCTGTTGGGCACAGAGGAGTAAAATGAGAGAAGCACCCTGACTCCTTGTTGTCATGGGATCCCCAGGTCAGCCCTGAGCTGTCTCCTTCTGAACTGAAAGACTAAAGTAAGCTCGGCGTTTAAGTCTTCATTTATTTGAGTTTGTTGCCATTAATAGCCAAACTGAAGTATAATCGATACAAACCCACAGGGAGAGAATGTTAATGGGAAAGTAACCATACAGATGGGTGTTCCTCCCATAGCATGGTCATGTCAGCTGTGTACTGGTGCAAAGACTGACTCAGTGGGGACCATCATGGTCTGGCGGGTGCAGTGTCTCATGCCTGTAATCCTAGCCCTCCAGGAGGCCAAGGCAGGTAGATCTCCTGAGCTCTGGAGTTCGAGACCAGCCTGAGCAAAGCAAGACCCCATCTCTACTAAAAAATAGAAAAACTAGCTAGATGTTATAGCGGGCACCTATAGTCCCAGCTACTTGGGAGGCTGAGACAAGAGGGTTGCTTGAGCATAAGAGTTTGAAGTTGCTGAAGTGGCTCACGCCTGTAATCCTAATGTTCCGGGAGGCCAGGGCAGGCAGATTGCCTGTGCTCGGGAGTTTGAGACCAGCCTGAGCAAGAGCAAGACCGTGTCTCTAAAAATAGCCAGGCTTTGTGGGGTCTGTAGTTCCAGCTACTCAGGATGCTGAGGTAATAGGATCTCTTGAGCCCAAGAGTTTAAGGTTGCTGTAAGCTATGACGCCACGGCACGGCACTCTACCCAGGTCAACTGAGTGAGACTCTGTCT
>NW_003852426.1:8344622-8392297 GCF_000181295.1 Otolemur garnettii
GCCTGTCACAGAGCCACTGTCACATGGGCAAAGAGAACTCTGCGCCTGTCACAGAGCCACTGTCAGACTGGGAAAGAGAACTCTGTGCCAGTCACAGAGCCACTGTCAGACTGGGAAAGAGAACTCTGTGCCAGTCACAGAGCCACTGTCACATGGGGAAAGAGAACTCTGCGCCTGTCACAGAGTCACTGTCACACAGGCAAAGAGAACTCTGCACCTTTCACAGAGCCACTGTTACATGGACAAAGAGAACTCTGTGCCTGTCACAGAGCCACTGTTACATGGGCAAAGAGAGCTCTGGAGGGTCTCACTCACACCAGGCCTGGAAATGACACTTTCACGGGGCTCACAGGTCACTGGCCCACCCACTTGCAGGTGAGGTGGGCAAGGGCAATTCTAGCACCTGCTCAAAGGGTGAGAAGCTGGAAAGACTTGGGTGAATTGTACTGATTACTATCGTAGATACATAATAAAATTAAAAAGCATAAACATTTGTGAAATAATATTTAGAAGTTGTCCTTTTAGGAATAAAAAGAGTTCCGTTTCAATAGGTCTTTGTATTCCCAGTGCAATTGTGAATTCCTTGAAGACGAGCAGTGTTCCTTCCTTCCTTGGGAGTTGTCACGCACCTATCACAGGACTGAGACCATGGGAAGCATGAGAACAGGAACTGCAATCCTAATGATGGTAAGTGACACGCTCACTAAGTGCTAGACTGCACATTCTCTCCAGAGCCCACACGAAGGTGCCAGGCACAGCTCTCTGCACCTTATATGGATTAATGCACCGAATCCTCACAGGAAAAACTTGTGAGGTCAGTACGATTATTACAAGGCAAAGAAACTGAGGCACAGATGGGCTCGGGGACATGCCCAGGATCGCCACTAGGAAGATGCAGAGCCAGGAATGAATCTAGGTGGCTCCAGAGCCCATGTGTTCCTGTGACCTGCACAAGCGCTGGAAGGCAGGGACAGCAGAAGAGACAGGTTTCTGCAGGCCTACAGCAGCCTACCCTCTGTGGAACCCCTGTGAAAGGCTGAATCAGCCCCCATCACTCCGAAGATGTCTTTGTCCTAATCTCTAGAACCTGTGAAAGTTACCTTATTTGGCAAAAGGAATTTTGAAGATATGATTAAATTAAGAATCTTAGACTGGGTTCAGTGGCTTATGCCTGGGAGGCCAGTGTGGAAAGATCACTTGAGGTCAGGAGTTCAAGACCAGCCTGAGCAAGAATGAGACTCTGTCCTCTACTAAAAAATAGAAAAAATAGCTGGGCCTGGTGACACAGGCCTGTAGTCCCAGCTACTCAGGAGACTGAGGCAGGAGGATCACTTAAGCCCAAAAGTTTGAGGTTGCAGTGAGCTACAATGATGTCACTACACTCTACCCAGGGTGACAGAGTGATACTGTCTCTCTGTCAAAAAAGAAGAATCTTGAAATCCCAGCATGGTGACTCACGCCTATAATCCAGCATTTTGGGAAGTTGATGTGGGAGGATAGCTGGAGGATGGGAGTTCAAGACTAGCATGAGCACCATAGCAAGACCCCCCAAGAAAAAATTAGTCGGGGGTGGCATGTCCCAGTAGTCTCAGCTACTCAGGAGGCTGAGGAAGAAGGATCACTTGGGACCAGGAGCTTGAGTTAGTAGCAAGCTGTGATGATGTCATGGCACTCTCATCTTGCCAACAGAATGAGGCCTTATCTTTAAAAAAAAGAAAAAGAATCTCAGTGCTTGTATCTCAGCAGCTAGGATGCCAGCCACTATGTCTCAGTGGCTAGGATGCCAGAGCTGGCTGGGTTTGAATCCAGCCTAGGCCTGCCAAACAACAAGGACAACTACAACCAAAAAAATAGCTGGGCATTGTGGCAGGCACCTGTAGTCCCAGCTACTTGGGAGGCTGAGGCAAGAGAATCGCTTAGGCCCAAGAGTTGGAGGTTGCTGTGAGCTGTGATGCCATGGCACCCTACCCAGGGCGACAGCTTAAGACTCTGTCTCAAAAAAAAAAAAAATTTTTTTTTTTTTTTTTTTTTTGAGACAGAGCCTCAAGCTGTCCCCCTGGGCAGAGTGCCGTGGCATTACAGCTCACAGCAACCTCCAACTCCTGGGCTCAAGCGAGTCTCCTGCCTCAGCCTCCCAAGTAGCTGGGACCACAGGTGCCCGCCACAGCGCCCGGCTATTTTTTGGTTGCAGCCATCATTGTTGTTTGGCAGGTCCAGGCTGGGGATTCGAACCCGCCACCTTAGGTGTACGTGGCTGGTGCCTTAGCCGGTTGAGCTATAGGCGCCGAGCCAAAAAAAAAAAGAATCTTGAGATGAGGAGATCATTGTAGATTATCAGGGTGGGCCCAGTGTAATCACAGGATCCTCATAGATGGAAGAGAAAGGCAGCAGAGTCAGAGTTATGGTGGAAGCAGAAATTGGAGTGATGTGGCCACACACCAAGGCATGCTGGCAGCCTCTAGAAGCTGGAAGAGGCCAAGAACAGATTCTCACATGCAGCCTCCAGAAGGAATGCAGCTCTGCCAATACCTTAATTTTAGCCTCATAAAACATAAGCCTCTCAACCTCCAGAGCTATAAGAGAATAAATGTGTGTTGTTTTAAGTGACTAAGGTTGTAGTAATATATGATAGCTGCAACAAGGAAACGAATACATCTCACCTGTCCATTACTCTCTTCAGAGACCCACTGGGTAGACAGAAACTCCTTTGTACCCCTTCGTCCCAGCCTCCTGTGTCTCATTGAAATAGAGACTGAGAAGAACTGAGAAAGGCCTGGGAATAGTTGTCGCATCTATTTGTTGTTCCATACCTTGGAACATGGTGCACACTGCATTGCCTGCCCTGTTCCTGGGGTACTGGGCAAATCCTGGCTCTATCTCTAGGACAGGACTCCCTGCCCATAGCCTTCTCTGTCACCTTCTCCTGCCAGCTGGAACAGCCTTTCCCCTGGGCATGAGTGAGGGGTCTTAAAGGTCTTGAGACCCCTTACTCCTACATCCAGGCTGAGCCCCTGTTGCTCCCCAGGTCTGGCACATCACCCCAGGCCCTCATCATCTCTGCTGAGCCTCTGGGGGAGAGGGAGGTGTGCTAGCCAGAGGGACATAGTCCCAGAGAGACCAGCCCAGAGGGAGACAAGGCAGAGATAGGGAGAACAGGGGATGGGAATAGTCAAGGGCAGAGTCAAAGATGGGCAAGGGGAAGAAGAAAGAGGAAACAGCCAGAGGCACAGCAGCTGTGTCCCTTTCCTCTATCCACAACAAAAACGGCTGTGTGGCTTTCTCCTGAACTGCTCCAGCGATGTGCAGACACTAGTGTGCAAGCAGAGAGGAAGTGGGTAGCTGGGTTTACTGGATGGGGCTGTGGTTCAGGGGCTCAATCTCAGTCCTAGCAGCCATGGCAATGGTCAAGGGCTTCAATTCACAGACTCAAACCCACACTCTTCTCTGTGACTTGCTTTTGTCCCTGGTCCACTTGAACTTTCATTTCTCCCTTCCAGAGTGCCTCGGCCACTGTGCCCTCAAATGCCCCAAGTGTGCCCCTCCTTCACACAGTCTGTACAGGTCACCTTCTTGAAGGAGCCTTCCCTGATCACCTCTTCTAGAATGGCAGCCTGCCATATCCCTCTGTAACTTAATTTTTCTTCACAGCTTGACACTAGGCCATGAGGCATTGGCTTAATGTCTGTCTCCCCAACTGGAATGTAATGTCACCACTGCATCCCCGGCTGTCCATACTGCACTGTCCATACAGTAGGCATGATGCACTGGTGGCTATTTAAATTTGCCTCAATTAAAATTCCATAAAATTTGAAGTTCAGCTCCTCAGTTGCCCTCACCACATTTCCAGGGCTGAGGAACAGTGTGTGGCCCAGCAGCTACGGGACTGAGCAGCCTGGACAGGGAACATTTCCATCATCCTGTGTCAGGAATTGAGGAATATGAAGCAGGTGTAAGCACCACCTCAGGAAGGCCAGCGGCTTTGCGGAGCAGGTGTGACCATTGTGCCCTCACGCTCCCTTCCTGCCCTTCCATCTGCCCCAGGCTCAGCGCTGCGACGCCTCCCACCCCGCCCCACTTCCCAGCACCATGTGCTTCCCTTCTCCAGCCCCATTCTAGATTGTAATTGCTTATTTGTGAGCCCCATCCCCACACCTCAGTGGGAACGTCAGAGGAACTGGGGATGCCTCCTATCTCTACTGCCGGAGCCCCCACAGAGGGCCTGGGGAAATGTTAGCTTTTCACCCTCCCCCATCCTCTAAGTCCCTGATGCCCAGTTTCAGACTCCCCATCTCCACACCCAGGTCAGAGGACTCCCCCACTGCCTGAGCTGCTGAAACCAAGTGGCCACAGGCTAGGGTGGGGATAGGACATGCCCTGTGGTTGCTAGGGAAGCAAACCAGGAAAAGGTGCCCTCTTCCACGCTCGCATTGCATCTGTAGGTCTTATTTTTCCAGAGCTTTCTCATACAAGTCTTAATAACGTAAGTCAACATGGTACCTTCAAAAGAGTGGGAAAGGCCCAGCTTGGTTGTGGTGACTGTGTTCGGGGAAGCCCTGTGCTACCTCTGGGCACATTCCCCCTGCCTTCCTTGCCTGCCTCCTGCCATAGGACAGCCCTCTTTAGAGAGCCCTGGCCAACCTCCCCTACCTCCCTCTCAGGTGCTCTGGCCCAGGTAGCAGGCCTCCAGCTAGGCAGGAGTTAGGGCAAGGCTCAGGGCCATGTGACAGTAGGAGAGAGGGCACCAGATGGGTGACATGTCCCCAACCTCAGCCCCACCCCAGCCTGCTCAGTCAGGATTCTGAGCCCTCCAGCTGAAGTCTCCCCGGCTGTGCAGAGAGCCACTCTGCTCCTGTTCCCTTTGCCTTCCACCTCCCAGAGCCCTTGGGTGTGGGCCCCTCATGCCCATGCACATGATGCCAGTGGGGAGTGCAGCCCCTCAGAGGCCCAGAGGCTGGGGAGGTGCTTGACGGTGGGTGGGGTTGGGATAACAGGGGCTCAGAGGCTGGGAGAGAAGCTCAGATGTACATCTGCGCAGGTCCAGGGCCCAGAACCTCTCCCCTCCTGCTTCTCCAGGCATAAGCTTGAGGAGTCAGGAACGGCATTTTCCAGGGAGGGCATCCTCACAAGCCTTTGCAAAACTCCTGATTGGAAGCCACAGAGGGAGGTAGACACAGGAAGATTTGTGGGGGTTAGTGTGGACCAGGGGAATCCCGTCAGGGGCAGGTGGGAGGTATGTGAAGCCCTGAGCTAGACTACCCAAACACCTTTATTAAAGGCTATCTGCTTTAGGGTAGAATCTCAGGGGACACAGTATCCCCATCCTGGCCCTGGCCTGGGAAAGCCAGCACCCTCCTGCCGACCTCAGGCTCCTAGAGACCCACCAGAGCATTGGCTGATAGGAGAGGTCCAGGCTGCATTCCGACTGGTTGGAGGATGATGTCCTCCCTTTGGCCAGAGCCTCCTCTTTCAGCATGAGAGAATGCCTCAGGGGGGACCTCAAGAGGTTTCCCAGTGACATCTGGTCATTCACTCCACCCCACTCTAGCCCAGGATGGTGGTGGGGACTTACCCATGCTCACAGCAGAAACCCAGGCTTTCAGAGTACCAGTTCCTTTCATTATGGTAGCTCCTTGCTCCATGTTCCAGAGCTAGAGAGCATCATCGAGAAGATCCCCCCATTCAATAGAGGAGACAACTAGGCCCAAAGGGGAGAAGGATTTACCCAGAGTTCACACAGTAAGTTAGGGCCAAAGTCCAGACTAACCTTCAGGTTTCCCGATGATCACCCCTGTAACTGGGGGCTTTACAAACATAAGTGGGAGACTGAGTATGTGCACCTGCTCTGGCCTCTGCATGTTCAAATGGAGGATTGGGTTCTCCTGCATCCACTGGGCCCCAAACCTGCTCTCTTTCTCCTTGAGGACCTGCCGGTCTGACTGAAGTGGTGGGAGGGCCTCTCTTCAGAAGCACTCAGATGTGCCTCCAGGAAGTACATAGCTGCCCATCTGCTGGCTGCCCTGTATCCAAACTCCTTCCCTCTTAGCAGAACCCCCCAGCGTGTGAATCTAGGTGGAAGGCTGAGCCCCAACTTCTAGAAGCCAAAGGGATAGAAACCAGCCCTCTTCCCTGAGCTGGCAGCTGGACTGTGGGCACACAAGCCATCACGGCCAGTAGGGTGTTTATGTCCAGAATTTTTTTTTTTAATATTCAGAGTAGGCAAATCTTTATATTTCATTTTATTTTTTGGAGACAGAGTTTCACTTTGTCACTGTTGGTAGAGTGCTGTGGCATCATAGCTCACAGCAACTTCAAACTCTTGGGCTGAAGAGATCCTCCTGCCTCAGTTTTCCATTTTTAGTAGAGACAGGGTCTCACTCTTGCAGGATGGTCTCAAACTCATGAGCTCTAGCAATCTACCCTCCTTGGCCACCTTGAGTACTAGGATTAGAGGCAAGAGCCACCACATCCTTCTAGGATTTTTTATTAAATTTACAATAAAATTGGTGTAATTTTTTGGTGAACAGTTTTATGAATTTTAATACATGCATAGAATGATGTCACCACCACCACAATCAGGATACTGAACACTTCCCCAAAACTCCCTCACACGATCCCTGTGCCCAAGAGCTTGAGCCGGAGGGATGATAATGTGGAAGAATGGGGACTGCCACGAGCTGCAGTGTGCCAGTGCCCAGATGGGCTGGTGTCCAGAAGTGGCAGTGTCCCCTTCCCTAGCTGGGCAGTCTCTGGCCATAACTAGCTCCCTCCTCTTCCTTCAGGCTTTCTTGCTTCTGGTTGGTTTTCCAAGCCTGCTTCTTCAACCTTCCCATCAACTCTAGGAGCTGCTTAACATACGTCCTCCTGATAAATTCCTTTCTTACTACGCTTGGACAGAGGGTTTTTTTTTTTTTTTTTTTTAGAGACAGAGCCTCAAGCTGTCCCTCTGGGTAGAGTGCCATGGCATCACAGCTCACAGCAACCTCCAACTCCTGGGCTCAAGCGAGTCTCCTGCCTCCGCCTCCCAAGTAGCTGGGACCACAGGCGCCCGCCACAATGCCTGGCTATTTTTTGGTTGCAACCGTCGTTGTTTGGCGGGTCCGGGCTGGGGATTCGAACCCGCCGCCTTAGGTGTACATGGCTGGCGCCTTAGCCGGCTGAGCCATAGGCGCCGAGCCGACAGAGGGGTTTTTTGTTTGTTACAGTTTGAGCCATGATCCCTGAGGAGTTCAGGTATGACTGAGGGCTGGGGATGGGAATTCTTCAGAAGAAAAGAGCCAGAGATCAAAGGAGGGCCTTTTGGGATTTCCTGGGCCCTTCCTAGGAAACCAGCCCCTTGACCAGTCATTTGGGAGGTGGGGGTAGGGGTGGGGATGAGGGTGCTGACCACAGATAGTGCTTGGCCTGTTTCCCTCACACCTAGCCTGAGCATCAGTGACAAACCAGCTGCTTTCTCCTGCGAACCAGAGCCCCTGCTGGGGAAATCTGGGGGGGGGGATCATTTTCAACTTGGAGCCCCTTGCAAGCTGGAGCGGGGTGGTTTGGGGGCGGTGGGGGCGGGGGTGGCTGCCCAGCTCCTCCTTCTCCAAGGTTGGCGGGGAAGGTTTCCATGGAAACAGCAGCTCCAGCATCTCCAGAGATTTGGGGGAAAACTGGCTCTGAAAAATCACCATCTTCGTTTCTGGGGGGAGAGTCAGCAGAGCTCCATGCTGAGGCTCCTGACATGGCCCGCGGCCCTCCCCATCAGTTCCCACCCCCACTGAAGGACTCTCTTTCTTGAAGCTCTTTCTGCCCCAGAGAGGGGTCTGCCTCCCTTTCTGCCAGCTGTGAACTCCGTTGTTTTCAGCACATCCTCCCCAAATCGTCACCATAGGAGCAGAAGCCTTTTCCCTCCTCCTACTCTCCTCAACCCCCCACCCTACCCCCAGCCTGCAGGCCCCAGCTTCTGCTTTCCCCATCCCCCAGCCCTCATATCACTGACCCCCATTATAGCCTTGGGGAGAGAAGGAGACACAGGCATAGGGACTCTTGCTGGGGAGTTAATCAAAGTGTCCAGCAACTTCTCATGTTCCTGTCCCCTCCCTGGGGAGAGTCAAGGTGGGGGGACCAATGTGTGTGTGAGCGATGGAGAGACAGCATCAAACATGCCAGGCTCAAGGCGTGTGCAGACACGAAATCAACTGGAACACTTGCCTTTAAAATGACTTTTCCATCAGTTTCCATCCCTGGCTGAGGTCCCCCATCTCTGCCAAGAATCTTCCTAAATTCCTGGCACTGCAATGGCCCTTGCTGGCCTGCTCCGGGAAGAAGAACTCATTCCTGTTCTTTCCACATTCAGGTCCTGTCCCACACAAATATTCATTCATTCATTCAACAGTGATTCACTCTGACAGTTCTCAGCACTGGAGACACCAACAGAATGTTGGGGATGGGAGATAGAGGGTGAGACAGATAAAAATCCCAGCCCTTGTGGAGCTTATACTCTGGAGAGAGAAACAGACAGAGAGTAAATAAATAAATATGTAAAATACATCATATGTCAAATGTGATGAAATGTTCTGGAGAAAAATAAAGCAGAAAGAGAGAATGTTTGTGTTGGGATGGGGGGTTACCATTTTATTTTATTTTATTTTATTGAGACAAAGTCTCACTATATCACCCTTGATAGAGTGTTGTGGCATCAGAACTCACAGCAACCTCAAACTCTTGGGCTCAGGAGATCCTCCTGCCTCAGCCTCCTGAGTAGCTGGGACTAAATGCTCCCGCCACAATGCCTGGCTAGTTTTTTCTATTTTTAGTAGAGACAAGGTCTCGCTCTTACTCCGGCTGGTCTCTAATTCCTGAGCTCAGGCAATCCACCTGTCTCAGCCTCCTAGAGTGCTAGGATTACAGGCATTAGCCATCCCCCCAGATTAAAATTTTAAATGAAGTGCTCAGGTAGGGTCTCACTGAAAGGTGATACTTGATAAGGATGTGCAGGAGGTGACAGAGTGAGCCATACAGATTTCTGAGGAAAGGGCACTCCAAGCAAAAGGAATAGCACATGCAAAGGCCCTGGGGTGACAGTGTATTGGCATGTGCAGGGAGTAGCAAGGAGATCAACATGACTGGAGTGCAATATGCAAAAGAGAGGCTCTCAGAAATAAGGTAAGAGGTAGCAGGCCAGTTGAGGAGGGAGTCAGATGTTCTGGGCCTTGTGGGCCATTGTAAGGGCTTTTTGCTTGATTATCAAAAACCCTCTACTATGCAGCCGTTTTATGCTTGCTGGGGGAAGCACAGGTGGGGAGAACCAAAAAGACATCCTTAGCTTTCCCACAGTATGGTCACTTTAGTTGAAGAATCAGAGACCTGCGCCTGTGGTTACCTACGACCTTCATTCTCTGTCTCCCGCTCATGTGGAATTGGACTCTGCAAGCTCGACATGACTATGATCACAATCCAGAGAGGCCCAAGTACTGTCCTAAGGCCACACAATCCAGCCTCCTGCCACTCTGACCTCTGCCCCTTACTTCTCTCTCTACCCCACGGCACCTGCGGCATTGTGATGCTGGGTAATGCAGCCGCATCTGTATAATTATGGTGATGATTTCACAACATGCGGTTTTCCCTTTTCTTATCGCCTCCCAGTGCGAAATAAACCGTTCAATAATTAATTGACAAAGATGAACTTGTTGTCCTCAGCCAGTCTGGGAGAGTGGGGGCTGGGCACAGCCTCCGCAGACAAATGATGTGAGAAGTAATTGCCCCAGGAGAGGAGGCGAGAGGTATTAAGGTCAGATTTGCAAGGTCCCTTCCAAGAGCCCGCCCATGGGCACTAGGCGACAGCAACGGCTGGGATTTACGTTGCTAATTCATCACTAATTAATGTTCCAAATTGAGCCTGACAGGAGGAGAAATAAATGCAGAGGCATCCACAGAGATAGAGAGACAGAAACTGGGGACAGAGCAGGACAAAGGAGGAAGAGACATGATGAAAAACTTCAGAGGCAGAGTGAGATGTTGGGGCAAGAGCATAGGCTTGGAGTCGCTGCGACCAGATGCCAGGTCCATGTTCCAATCATGTGTGTGGCCCAGAAGGGCCCCTTCCTCTCTCTGGACCTCAGTCTGGTCACCTATTCATGGGAAATGAGCTCCAAGTTCTTTCTGTAGGTGATAATGCCATCAGTCCTAACTTCAAAATAGATCTGGAATCATTGGGAGTATGTGTGTGTGACCTGGCCCTGCATCACCTGGCCCAGGCCACCATAGTCTCTTGGACTATGGCATCTGCTTTTGCCCATGTCCCCCTTTAGTCTATTCTCATAGCAGCCAGAGGGATGTTTTAAAACAAGGCGGTTAGACTCCAGGTCTGCACAGACCCTTGGATCTCACCTGCAGGTGCAAAAGCCAAAGCTGCAGGGTCAGGACTGGAGCCCTGCACCATGAGGCCACTGTGGCCCAGCTGCTTTAGCCACATGACCTCCTTGTGGTTTCCAGGGCAGGTCAGCACGTGGACCTCAGGACTTTTGCACTCACTGCTCTCTTAACCTGGACAGTTCCCCTCATCTCCACAGGTTTCACTCCCTTCTCTTTGTTCAGGTCTCTGCTCACCTCCCCAGGAGCCTACCTGAAGGAAAGCTTTAGGGCCAGCCCCCCTGCTCCTGCTACCACAGCACTTATCGCTACCCACCAGGTCACCTCTGTTCGTTGCCTGTCTCTCTGCTCTGGAATGTCAATCCCATGAGCAGGGATGGTACCTCTTTTAGCCACTACGAATCTCCAGCACTTGGCTCAGTGTTGGGCACCCCATAGGTGCTCAATGAAGGTTACTGAAAGAATCCTAAAATTCCGTCTCATGGACACATTTAAAAAGGTAAGACAGGGAGCAGACAAGAGAGTAGGGGGCCAGAGCAGGACAGGTGGGGAGGGTGGAGCCAGGCCACATGGACACTCTGCCCTTTGTTCCTTCAAAGGGGTCAGCAAGGGTGCATGGAGACTGAAGGCATGGAGAGGGTGGCTGGGGCAGGGTGACACCTACTGAGCCCCAGGACAGCCCAGGCATGTATGTCCTCAAGCTTCTCTTTAGCTGGCCTCCTGCCGCTGGTGGCACGGAAACCTTCTTTCAAGTCAGGCTCCTTCAAAACGTAGCAACACCACAGCACAGGCATCTCTGGCGCCTCCCCTCAGTTTAGGAGAGGATGAGAAACCACCCAATTGCTACACAATGGGGGCCAGTTAAGTAAAATGGAGTCTGTCAATAGAGTGGAAAATTAGGCAGGCACTTAGCAGGCTGAGATGAGAATTCTGTCGATACATCCCAGAGCTATGTATGAAATGTCGTTACGAGAGCCAAGAAGTGCAGCGTAGTGTCAGAAGCACACGAGTTCTCTCTGCCTGCACGCACAGACCCCCTACTGTGTGCAGCACCCTGAGCCCTTGGGGCACTGAGACCTGAGTGAGAGGCTTCTGTCCTGTCAGGGCACGCACAGCTGGGCTGGAAGGCAGATGGCGCAGATGCCCGGAACTGCAGTGGGGTGTCTGTGTAAAGGAGACAGGGGTCCTGGAGCAAATCCTGACCCTGCTTTTTAACAGGTAGGAGCCTGGGCAAGCCCATGGAGCTGCTAGAAGATTTCTTTCTCCTTCACAGCAGGACTCTCAGCAAGTGCTGAGTTCAGAGCCCAGAGGAATTCTGCACATCTCCCTCCAATAATAATAATGACGATGATAATGAGATGATGATACAGGTGCATAGAGGCTAGTGGTTAAGAACACAGACTTTGGAACGGGATGGCCTGAATTCGTGTCTTGGTTCTACCCTTTAACCAGCTCTGAGTTTCGGTTTCTCAAAGTGCAAGTAAGGGTGATGAGCACCCCAGGAATGTACTAGTGTGTCCATGTGGAGTCCAGGGTTAGCCCGTGCAGACCAGCTGCTCACTTACAGCGTTAGTCCACCAGAGCCGCTGTGACCACGTCCCACAGCCCAGGGAAGCTACACAGCAGAAAGGTATTTTCTCCGAGTTCTGGAGGCTTGAAGTCAAGAATCTGTCCCAGGCCTGTCTCCTGGCTTCTGGGGGCTTGCTGGTTATCTTCACATTCCTCGTGTAATAGATGGTGTTTTCATGCCATCCTCCTTCTGTGTGTGTCTCTTTCCCTTCGCATAGCCATCTTTTTATAAGGACAAAAGTCATACAGGATTCACCCTACTCCAGAATGACTTCATTTTAAATAACTAAATCTGCAATGACTCTATTTCCAATAAAGGGCATTGGGAGAGCCTGGGGATGAAGATGTCAGCGTGGAAACTTAGCAGTGGGGGTCAGAATTTGACCCATAGCCCTGAGTGTGAGCAGTGCTTATTGAGGTCTGTGGGAGAGGGAGCACACCTGCCCAGAAGGATGGGGGAGGCATCCTAGAGAAGGGGCACTGGGGGGCACTAGGGGGAGGGTTGGACAATGTGCAGGACGTTCTGCAGGGTGGAGGAGCAGGGGAGAAGGAGGCCATCCAGGCTGAGGGTCTGTAAGGCCAGGGGTAAGTAGAGGCTGTTATAAATGGTTATAAAATTTATTTTAGTGCAAAAATTATTTTTGGGAGGTCTGAAAATGAGGTGGATATTTGAGGAGCTTGTGGAGCGATTGCACATAGCTCTTAACATTAGTCTGAATTGGTTTCTCTTGGCGTCTAACATCTTACATTGGCCTTGAGAGTTTGAGGGAAGGGGAAAAGGGAGGGTGGGTCAGACTGGGCAGTCTGGGGGCATCAGACATGAGCAGGACCTTGGGTAGGAAGTCCTGTGAACTCTGCCCTCTCCTAGCACCCTGTTGGAGACCCAGAGTTGGAAAGTCCTTGGGCTGTGGCTTGTGTGACAGTTGGCTGTGGCAGAGAGGGCCTGTCAGCTGGGTTTGGGATGACAGGCAGTATTGAGATGGAAGAAGCTGTGGGATCCACTTGCCCTCCTTCCTGAGTAGCAGTGAGTTGGACCCTAGAGCTTGACCTTTGGGGAGCGGGAGCCCTCTGCACAGCTGTAGACCAGGCAGCTCTACATAGGCGGAGGCGCTTTGGAGAGGGAAGGTTGGGACGTGCACAGCTATGCACACCGTGAAGGGAAATGCTTTTCTCCTCTTTCCTGCTTCCCCTCTATTTCTGGGCTTAGACTTGCTTTTGAGGAGGTACTCTGGGCAGGGTTGAAGAAGAATCCTCTGAGAGGAAGGAGGGAAGGAAAGTTTCCCATCCCCACCCCACCTGACTTGTTCCATAAAAAATTTTAACAACTTCGTCTCACAAAGGACCACCCTCCAGGTCCAGTAGAAAACTACAGAGGGCCCAAGAGCACTGAAAGGAGACAATGTTGGGGCCATTGGGAGGACTCTCCCACGTGATGTAGTTCACAAGGCATGGAATTCCTCAGCTGCACCTCCTATTATGTCTGTTTTTCCTACAGGCCCTCCCTTTCTCTGGTGCCACTGGATAAGGAGAAGATCTCAGCAGCATCCACTGGCCCTAGTCTTCATGTCTGGGGTAAACCAGGGTGGCCTTGCCTCTGCCACATCAGCTGTGCCATCCTGGGCAAGCAGCATCCTCCGGGCCAAGCTCCCCAGCTGCAAAGTGGTAGGCTTGTCTGTCCTGCCTGTCATCTGGGGGTGCTGGAAAATTCTACATGACCATGTGCATAAAAGAGCCTTCTAACCTGGATCAGGAGGAAGGGATGCGGTCAGCATAGTGATTGCATGCCTGCCGTGTGCATATCCTTCTGTGCTGTTCTTTGAAAATATGTTGTAATCTACCCAAATTACAAGCACATATAAACATTGGTCCTTTGATTCCCTAACTAGAAATATTTTTTCCTTTGTGTCTTTGTTTGCATTCCCTGGAAACAATCTCTGAGGCAGAGATTTGCATACAGTAGGATTATTGGGGAATGTTCTTGAGAACAACACCTGTAGGGGAGTGAGGGAGGGAGGATGGGCAGAGGGAGAGCTGAACACAATGCAGAGATCCCAGGGGAGCTCTGGGCTGGCGAGTCCCCAGCTCAGGCAAGGGGCCCCCATAGATCACTCGGTGGGTGTTTATGCCCCAGGGAAGGACACAACCCTGATTGAGAGTCAGAAAGCACAGTTCCTGAAGAGGTCTGTAGTTGCGAGCAATGTTCCACGCCTGGGAGTTGGGGGAATAAGTGTCCCAGCCCTTACAGGGGTCTGAGTGGTGCATCATAATATCCACTCCACTTGCCTCCAGGAGAAAGGGCATGCATATAATGATGTTCACTGCAGCATTTTAAAAAAACCGTTGAACAATCTAATGTCCATCAGTAGGGACCTAGTTGAAAAATGATAGTATAAGCATATGGTGGAATTTTATGCAGCCATAAAGAAAGCAGAAGTTGTTAGAGCACTGATGGGGAACAATCCCCGAGACACTGTCAGAGGGGACACAGGTGAGATGTAGAAAGTATAAAGCGTGCACTGGCATTTGTATAAAAATAGGGGGTGAGAACATCATGTAAACATATTTTTGTATGTGGATAAAATATATCTGTAGGACTCATAAAATACTGGGAACACTACTCAGGAGGCTGAGGTGGGAGGATCACTTGAGCCCAGGAGTTTGAGGCTGCATTGAGCACCATTACACTCCAGCCTGAGTGAAGAGTAAGATACTACCTCTAAAAATAAGGTTTTAAAAATACTGGTAACAGTGGTTGCTTTCCAACTGGGAAACTGAGTGGTTAGGGGTCAGCCCAGAGAGATACTTCACTCTATATACCTTTCATGTCTTCTGAATATGGAAACATACAATTGTATTACTACTTAAATAAATGAAAGTATATTACTAATTAAATATGCTAAGTTAAAGCCTGTGAAAGAAATCCACTGAAAAGGTGTAAAAGAAAGGAGTGGAGACTTTAAGAATTTAGACACCAGGGTGGATGGGGTATTTTAGAGGCAGTTGAGGCCCAATGGAGATCTTCCTCTTATGGGAACAGGTAGGTAGGTCAGTGGGCCCAGAAAAAGGCAATAAGCTGCTCTCTTTGTGAAGAAAGAGAAGCCTGCTGGGAAGACTTGACCAAGGCCAGCCCCTTGCTGGCTGTGTGACCTTAAGCAAGGACATCTAGTCTCTCTGAGCCTCAGTCACTTTACCTGTCAAGTAGGGCTACTATGCACACTTTGGAATGCCAAACAGCATTGAAACACAACGCGCTAGGTGTACTGACAAGTATAAGGGTAGATATTAAAAATATAGTATGGAACAGGAAAACCAGAAACAGAATGAAGGCCTATCCCACAATATCATTTATGGAAGTTAGAAACACGTTCTCAGGCAAACCAACACTACCTGTTTAGCAAGGATAGGCATATGTATTCAAGGACACGTATCAAGTGCACCAGAATGTGTGCTGGTGTCATGGGGAGTGAAAGTGGAGTCAGAGATGAAGGAAGAGAAAGAAAATTAAGATAGAAAGAACTTTGCACAGACCTTTGAAAGTACTACTTATATTGTGAGCTGAGGGGGGAGTTGTTCTCCTGCCGTGGCTTCTGAAGTTCCTTCCCCAAATAATGGCCACTTTACAGGATGTTGCAAGGACTCCATGAGAGAATGTAAAAGGAATGTCTGCACAGAGTGGGTATTTGAGTGAATATTTTAATGATCATAATCCTTACGTGGGTGTTTGTAATCTTGCTCTTCATTCTTTTTAACTTCAACATGAACACACACACACCCCACCTTGACTTATGTGGGAGTGTCAGGTCCAAGAAAGCAAAGAGCCCAGCTAGCAAGTAGTAGAGCTAGAATCTATCCCAGGTCTGCCCTACTCCAAAGCCAAGGCTCTTTCCCACCATATCCCAATGTGACCTTCATCTCTTTTGCCAGTGAGAAACCTGAGACTCAGAGGTTTAATGACGTACCTGAGGGCGCACAGATGATGGAGGCCTGGGCATTAAGGGACTTCAGTCTGGCTGGAGAGACTAGGTGTGTTCACATGCAGAGAACTGACATTGTAAGGAGGCATGGCATGAGATCTGTCTTTTCCCTTGGCTGCTTTTAGGGGTTTCTCTTTTTTTTTTTTTTTTTGAGACAGAGCCTCAAGCTGTCCCCCTGGGCAGAGTGCCGTGGCATTACAGCTCACAGCAACCTCCAACTCCTGGGCTCAAGCGAGTCTCCTGCCTCCGCCTCCCAAGTAGCTGGGACCACAGGCGCCCGCCACAACGCCCGGCCATTTTTTGGTTGCAGCCGTTATTGTTGTTTGGCGGGTCCGGGCTGGGGATTCGAACCCGCCACCTTAGGTGTACGTGGCTGGCGCCTTAGCCGGTTGAGCTATAGGCGCAGAGCCGGGTTTCTCTTTTTGTTTGATGTTCTCTTAGTAGCCACTGCCCATCTTCAGGAAACCAGTTAGGACTTAGTAGACCCTGAGCCCATAAAATTCAGGCAGCCACAGCAGGTGGTCTAGGTGAGGCCTTTTTAGCTTATTATTTATCCTGCTTTTTGATGTGTTTTCTGTCTTTGTGAACCCACCTTTTTATTCAGAATTGAAAAGTTTCCAGATATTTCATTTCAAATATTTCCTTTTCTCTATCCCTGTCTATTCTTCTGAGACTCTAGTCTTCCACCCTTCTTTCATATTTCATTTTTTTGACTTGCTGTGCTGCAATCAAAATGTGGGTTTAGGCCCCACCTCACTAATTCTTCAGCTATGTCAGATCTCCTGTTTGACCCATCCATTGGGTTCATTTTTATTATAAGGTCCATTCAGATCTTTGAAAAATCTGCTTTGTCATTTTTGAGAGAATTTTGTTGTGTGATTATCTTTGCCATTTCACCTTTTATTTAAAAAATATTTTATGTATAACTATTTTGTGTATGATAACTCTAGTATCAGAACTCAGGAGAATTCAAATCTGTCCTTTATGGTTTCTGCTGGCTCTCACTCATGGTGGCCTCTTTCCTAGTTTGGTGAACTTTGATCATGAGTTTGTTTTGCTTAACCCTAATCTGTCAGAATCCTGGGGGACTAAATGGAATGTTTTCTTTCACAAAGGATCTGCAATAGCTTTTTCTGGAAGCCAGAGGACACCAGGCACTTGAGTTCCTGTTTGAAACAATAGTCTGAGCCAGTTTTCCTGACTTCTCTACAATTATCCCTGCTATAGAGCTGGCATCAGCATTTTCCTTCAGGGCAGCCTTAAAGATTTCCCTGACTTCTCCCAAGCCCCGTGTCATTCGATATGGTTTATGAAAGATTTGGGTATTTTATAGAGAGACGGTCTTTGGAGTGTCTAGTCCATCTTGTTCTATCATGTGATGTGTCTAAGCATGAGTTCCAGGCTTGAGTGCTGCAGAGGTTCAAAGCAGAACAGTTTATGACCAAGGGCTGGGTCAGTGGAGCATGATGGAATGGGGTGGGAGTTGTTAAATGAGCAAATTTCAAGACCCACTCCTGGAAGTCTGACCTAATAGGTTAGGGGTGAGAATCACGAATCAGAATTTTAAACACTCCCCCAACCCCCTCCATGCATTTCGTGTGATTATGATGCCAATGGTGCAAGTTCACTTGGAGAAACTCTAGACTGTAGCAATCCAAAGGCTTCATGGAGGAAGCTAGATTTGATCAGTCTTAAAGGAACTCCTCAGTTGAAAGAGGCAGAGACAAGGACATGGAACAGACAGTCCAGTTTGTCCAGAGTGCCCAGTCCTGCCAGTGAGGTAAGGCAGAGAAGTAGGCAAGGCCCAGGGAGTAGAGGTCCTGAAGTCTCAGACCCAGGGTTTGGGGCCTTATCCGAGGCAATCTTGGGAGCCACTGAAAGCTTTGGGGGAGGGGATGCAATGACAAGTGCAAAGTGGGATTTTAGGAAACTCAATCAGGCAGCAGGGAGCCGAATGAATTGTATTCCTACAGTTGCTCACCACTATGGGGAATAATTAACTAAATCATGCTGTTATTTTAATAGAGTTGTGTTTTTCAGAAAGAAGAGTGACTAGCTAATGCTCAGTGTTCTGAGCTGTCAGCCCCCGGGGCCTGACAGGGGCTGGGGGTGCTGAACAGGCAGAGCACACGGCTTCCGCAGGCCCCGGTGTCAGCCGGCAGGGCTAATTGAACTTTGTGGGCACAGGGCCCAGCATGTCCTAACTGGCTTCCTGGGAATGGGCTTTAGCTATTAAGAGGAACCTATGTGTTAAAGCCTGTTTTCTTGCCTTAGATTCTGTGATTCCAGAGGGCAAGCCATGTTGTGTCATCCTGATAGGGAGCCCTGAATGCTGTCACCACAGTAAGGTACATAACAATTAAACTATTGTAATAGCCCACTGCACTTAAGGCATGATTTACAGCCACCAGCAGCCTTCACCAATCGCATCAAGCTAACCCCACAGCAAAACCAGGTGGTAGACTCTCTTCTCCCTGTGATGGATGAGGTGCCTAAGACAGAGAGGCTCACCGACTTGCCAGAGGTCACCCAGAGAATCAGAAGCAGAGCTAGGAAGTGATCCTAGGTCTCCTGGTGGCAGCCTAGAGTTCTGGCCCTTAAGCTGCTGGTGTGGAATGGGGAGGGGCTTCTCAGGCAGGGTGCTGTTGCTGAGGACTGCACTGTTTGGCAGGGGGTGGGGGGTGGAGGGGGGTGGGGGGGTGTCTGCCTGCTTTCCTGACCACCCAGGCAGGAGTTCTTTCTAGGTCCTGTCTGTTTTCAAGAGTAAAGAAATGTTCACAGGTAGCCCCCTGCCAACCCTACCTGGATGACACCTGGGCCTCAGGGATAAATGCCCAAACTGGGGAAGAGGTGGCATCACTGCCACCAATCCTTCCCTGCACCAAACCCTGCTCATTCTGGTGCCTTCATTTTTCATGGGTAGGAAGTCCTTCCTGCTATCTGCCTCCAGTTCTCCTGTCGGTCCAGTCCATTCTCAGCAAAGGCAAAAATCAAAGTTTCTCATAGGCCACAATAATCTCCGCAGACTCGACTCTGCAATCAGAGACGGAGCTTTCACTTCCTAACCTCTTCAGTCCCACTCTGTGCAGAATTGACAACCAGCCAAACTGGGAGTCTCAGACTGGAGTTGTCTGAGAACAGGAGCTGTGCCTCCTCCCTCAGACTGGTGACTCCCTGACAGCAGGGGCTCTGCCTCACCCTCTAAATCAGTGACTCCCTAAAGGCAGGGGTGGTGCCTCCCGCCTCAGATTAGAAGCTCCTGAGGTCAGGCCTGTGCCTCCTCCCTCAGACTGGGAGCTTCCCTGCATTCTCTCCTCTGTCCAGGCCAAAGAGGCTGGGCAGACCTGAATGCACTTGTCTTGAGCTGTCCCTCCACCCTGAGGCTGGACTCCTTGAACCTTCTTCTTATCTGAACATTTAGACTGTTTGGGGGCAGCTGGGACAAGGGGGCTGCCAAGTGACTTAACTACAGAGGGGAGTGTGTGCCCCCCTCCTGCCTATAGCATGTGGGCCAAGACTGGGATGGGGAAGGCTATGGGAGGTGAGAGGCCATCGCTAGCCCACTTCATCTCCTCTCTGCTCCAGGCCATGTGCCCCACAGCACATGCCTCTCTTGTTCTGAAGTTGGGAAAGGGATTCCCAGCCCCCCTGGGTCTCTCGCCACTGGACCTGCCCCAACCCCAGCAGCAAGTGCCTTTCTGTAGTCTCAGCTCCGGCATCCTACAGGGGCTCCCAGCATTTCTTCCTTCATGTGGGCAGACTCCCAGGAGAAAGGTAGTGCCCACCCCAGCCTGCATAGAGTGGGCTGTGCAGAGCAGTACCCACGTTCTCATCCTCCAGGTGACCTCAAACCCATCCATTTGCCTCCCTTGGCCCTGTGAGATGTGAGATACTGTTGCAGCCATCTTTGGAAAACACCGTCCAAGACAATCATGCATATGGAACACCATGCAGTCACTGAGAGATTTTTTGTATGTATATTATCAAATACAAAAAATACGTTGCAAAACATTTATGAAAAGAGAAAGGCGTGTGCATGTTTATGAGAAAAGTTCCTGGGAGAATATACATCCAAATGCTAGCAGTAGTTTCCCTCTGTGATTCTTATGTTGCTTTTGTACTCTTATGCATTATCTTTTTTTGCAATGAATTATTTTTCTAATTATAAAAAAACAATACAAACTATTTCTATGCTGAAAAGCAAATAACAAAACTAAGAACACAATTAGGATGTGAATGGTATGAAGCAAATGAAAGGTCCTAAACAGAAAGAAGGAAACAAGTTTCTTTAATGCTGAACTTCTTGAAGCCTTTGATATTCTGAAGTGTACCAGGAATTCACAAGGAAGAACCAGGCGCTAAAACATTTTCCACTCTTACTTGACCAAGAAGGAGTGTGAGCAATGTGTGTGCATGTGTTGTATGTGTGTCTGTGCACGTGCTGCGTGTGCTGCCTTAAATGGCGGTTGTGTTTGAGCATGAGTTGTGGCTTCTCCAGGAACCTGTGATGGTCACATACATTTTGGGTCACGTTGGTCCAGGTAGACATGCTCCTGAGCTCTGCAGAGAAAGAGGGCAACTTTCCCCACCATTTCTGCCTCTTCTTTGCCCTGTTAATAGCCTTGAACCCTTTCCTCAGCCCTGCTCATTTGCAGCTCCCCACCCCTCACTCCTGGCAGAGGCATATGGTGAGAGTCCTTTCTCCTTTCTCCCCCTGCTCCCCGATGCCTTCTCTTGACAAAAGTTGTAGACATTGGCTGGGATAAGTGAGTAAGGAAGAAGCCACATGAGTGACATAATCTACAATAAGTTAAGGTGTATTTTAAAATAACAAAAGAGTGGAATTGGAGTGTTCCTAACACAAAGAAGTGATACATGTGTAAGGTGATGGATACTCCAATGACTCTGATTTGATTCATTCCCATCGTACACCTGTATCAAAACATCACTGTACCCTATAAAGATATACAAACATTTCGTACCCATAATAATTAAAAATAAAAAAAAAAATAAGCCACATGAGCAAGGCAGAAGCTGAGAGGGAGATGGAGATTCCCAAAGTGCGTGGGATGTATGACAAACGGATCTCCATCGTCTTCTGATGGAGACATCTGCAACAAGCTAAGTACTTCGAGTGCTTCCTTCAGACACATAGCCAGGGCTCAGTGACTCACGGTTAATGGCAATAACCGTGAGTCACCAGTCTTCTTCCCCAACCCTCATAAACTCACCCCCCACAACTTAGGTTGTGATCACTTCACACAGACTCTGAAGAAATCTTAACACCCAAAGGATTGAACAGAGCTTTCCCCTTCTCTAGAGAAATCCCTACAAATACACACTGAAATGTGTACCCGAAGGTTCCCAGCAACACTGTAAAACAAAATGTCCATGAGAAGAAGAAAAAAGAAATTGCAGCACAATCCTACAGTGACATGCTGTACAGCAATGAGGACGAAGGAGCAGGATCTACACACAGAACTTGGGTAAATCTCACAGCACAATAGAAAGAGAAAAGGTGCAGAAGAATCGCATACAATGTAAATGATGTAAAATTTTGAACATGTAAACGATACCACACATGGTCTGGGGGTATGTCCATAAGGAAAAGATAAATGCCACATTTGGGCCAGCAGTTACCTTGGGGTGTGTGAAATGGCTGGGAAAGCAACAGGGGAGGAAGAGAGGAGCGCTGACTGTGTCGTGTTAATTATCCATTGCTGAGTTAATTATCCAATCTGAGTATCAGATTATCACACACAAAGTAGCTTGAAACAACACACATTTATTATCTCTGTTTGATATGACAATGTGGATTTTCTTCTTAGGTCTGTTAATATGATGAATTCCATTGACTGATTTCTGAATATTGAACTAGTCTGACATTCCTGGATAAACACCACCTGGCCATGGGATTACATCATTCTTTTTATTTATTGCTGCATTTGATTTTACAGTCTTTTGTTTACGATTTTTGTTTCTCATTCATGAGGGAGATTAGTTTATAGTTTTCTTTTCATTCTTATTTTTTTATTAAATCATAGCTGTGTACATTAATGCAGCCATGGGGTACAATGTGTTGGTTTTATATACAATTTGAAATATTTTCATCAAACTGGTTAACATAGCCTTCATGGCATTTTCTTAGTTATTGTGTTAAGCCATTTCTATTCTACATTTAGTAAGTTTCACATGTACCTTTGTGAGATGCACCGTAGGTGTGGTCCCACCTATACTTTTCTACTGTCTTCATCTGGCTTAGGTATCAGGGTAATGCTAACCTCATAAAATGAATTGGAGAGTGTTCCTTTGTCTTCTGATTCCTGGATATAGACTTGGCATTATATCTTCCTTACCTGTGTGGTAGAAGTCACCAGAGCAACCATCCTGGTGAGGAGTTTTCTTTTGGGGAGGTTTTAAGTAACAAATTTAATTTCTTTAATAAATACAGAATTATTCTGATTTTTAAAATTTCCTCTTGGGTGCATTTTGGTAGTTTGTGGTGTTTGATCTATTTCATCTAGGTCAAGGGTCACCAAACTTTTTCTGTGAAGAGATGGATAAAAAACAGTGCAGGCTTTTGGGGCCACACAGGCTCTGTCGCAACTATTCAGCTCTGCCACCGAGTGTAAAAGCCTCCATAAACAATACATGAATGAATGAGCTGGGCTGCTGTGTTAGTTTCCTGGAGCTGCCATAACAAATTACCACAAACTAGGTGCTTTAAAACAACAGAAATAGATTCTCTCACAGTTCAGGGGGCGAGAAGCCTGAAATCAAGGTGTCATCAGGGCCCTGCTCTCTCTGAAGCCTCTAGGAAAGACTCCTTCCCTGCCTATTCCAGCCCAGGCATTTGCTGTCTGGTGGAAGCCCAACTTCTACCTCAGTCTTCACGTGGCTTTCCTCCCTCTGCATGTCTCGATTTGTACACATCCAAATCTTCCTCTCCTCTTATATAAGAATACCAGTGGTATTTCATTTAGGACCCACCCTTAATGAATATTACCTTAACTAAGCACATATAAAAACTCCAAACAAGGTCACATTCTAATGTTTTAAATGGGCATGAATTGTGGGAGAACACAATTCAACCCAGTACACTTACCTTCTGATAAAACTTTATTGTTTTCAAAAAAGGTAGTGGGCCAGATTTGGTCCATGGGCCCTAATTTGCTGACCCTAGATATAAGTCGTCAACTGTACGGATGTAGAGTGGTTTGCAGTGTTCCCTCTTCTTCCATTCCTGATATTGATAATCTGTGCCTTCTATTCTTTGTCAATCTATCTATAGGTTTGCCAATTTTATTGATCTTATCAAAGAACCATATTTTAGCTTAACTGATTCTACTGTTTTTCTGATTTTAATTTCATCGACTTCTTTGATATTTACTGTTTACTCCTTCTGTTTGCTTTATTTCTCATATTTTTCTAGTTTCTTAAGGAAGAAGCTTAGATTGTCGATTTGACACCTTTTTTTCTTTTTAAATATAAGTATTTAATATTATATACTTCCCTCTAAGCACTACTTGAACCATATGCCACACATTTTGATATGTTTTGTTTTCATTTTCATTGAGCTCAAAATATTTTCCCTTTAAGGTTTTCTCCTTGACCCCCAGATTACTTAGAATTTTATTGTTTGATTCTCAAGCACTTGGAGATTTTTCAGTTATCTTTCTGTTCATTTATAGCTTAATTCACTATAGTCAAAAAACATACTTTCAATTTCAATTATTTTAAATTTGTTAACACAAATTCTCAAATTTTGGTATCATCCAGAGACCCCTGAATCTCTGTTCATCTGTTTTTTAAAAATCTATTTATCTATTTGCTGTTCAAATTGAATAACTATTGGTTACCTAATTTCATTGACTCTTTCCTCTGTCATTTCCACTTTATTATTAAGCCCATCCAGTGCATTTTTATCTCAGCCATTATATTGTTCAGTTCTAAAATTTCTGTTTGTTCTTTACATTTTCTATTTCTTTGCTGAGATTTTTTATCTTCTCATTCATTTCAAGAGGTTCACATTAACTTCTTGAAGCATGGTTGTTATAGAAGCTTTAAAATTATTGTCATCTTCAGGTTGATATCTATAGATTTTCCTGCTCTTCATGGGTTAAGATTTTCCTGATTCTTCATGTTCCAAGCAATTCTGGATTTTATTCTGGGCATTTAAAATATTATGTTCTAGCCAGGCATGGAGGCTCACGACCTGTAATAGTAACACTTGGGGAGGCCAAGGTGCATGAATTGCTTGAGCTCAGGAGTTCAAGACCAGCCTGAGCAAGAGCAAGACCATCTCTCTACAAAAAAATAGAAAAAAAGACTAGCTGGGCATTGTGGTGGGTACCTATAGTCCTGGCTATTTGGGAGGCTTAGGCAAGAGAAATCCTTAAGCCTAAGCGTTTGAGGTTGCTGTGAGCTATGATGCCACAACACTCTAACCTGGGGCAACAAAGTGAGAGTCTGTCTCAAAAAAAAAAAAAATACAGACCAGGCTCAGTGGCTCACACCTGTAATCTTAGCACTCTGCAAGGCCAAGGCAGGTGGATCACCTGAGCTCAGGAGTTCAAGACCAGCTTGAGCAAGAGCAAGACCCCATCTCTACTAAAAATAGAAAAACTGAGGCAAGAAGATCACTTGAGCCCAAGAGTTTGAGGTTACTGTGAGCTATGATGCCACTGTACTCTACCCAGGGTGACAGAGTGAGACTCTGTCTCCAAAAAAAAAAAATGTTATATGATCCTGGGTCTTGTTTAAATCCTAAAAAATTTGACTTTTTATTGTTGTTAACAGACATTCAACCAAATTAGGTTTATGCTGCAAATTCTGACTGGCTTTTTATGGGTTGTGGTTGCAATGTGAGTTTAGTTTTCGAAGTATTTGCAGTGCTTTGATGTATGCCACTCAGTGGCTCATCTGGGATCTGGGTGGTGATCTGCACTGTTGCTTAGTTCTTGAGTCCTGTAATAAACTGTTCAAGATCAGACCCAGGGACACAGCTCAGCAGGAGGCCCAGAATTCATACACAACTTTATTGGATTACTCTCTTGAGCTCCCTCTTCATTTTCTAACCAACACTTTCCTGATCCTTAAAGCCTCCCTCCAAGACCTCTAGCCAGAACGTGGGGTTTTAGTTTCCCCACTCTGCAGCATTCTTTTCACTACTGCCTCCATGTCCAGTGCCAAGCAGTGGAATGACAAAGATTAAAAAATAAAAAATTCACTCTTTGCTTTTGGGATCACAGCCCTTCTGATTAGCAATAAGAACTTCCCCCTCTCAGAGGTTAGAAGAGCTCTATGTCCAGCCTACATTTGCCATTGCTGTGCAACCATTATCACTACTAGTGCCTTATTGTTTGGGAACTGGGGCCAGAAAAAAAGGAATAAAAGATAAAACTACTGGGGAATTTTTTCTACTTTTGCTGACCTGTAGGAGTCACCTTTCCTACTCCCTGGTCCAGAAATGGAGAGCTTCTCATGGAGCTCTTTCTGTGCACTTTTGAGTTTCAGGCTGCCTTTGAGTCCAGGATGGGTAATAATAAATGGGTGAAACTTCTTAATCCACCTGCCACCATTTATTTTTCAGAATCCTCTGACATCTGCTCCATGAATTCAGGTTTATAGTTTCAAGGCATGGGATAGATAGGTTTGGAGTATGCTTACTCCATCTCCTCAGAACCAAAATCCAAATTCTTTTTTATTTTTCTTAGAGACAGAATCTCACTTTGTCACCTCAGTAGAGTACTGTGGCACCACAGGTCACAGCAACCTCCAGCTCTTGGGCTTAGGCGATTCTCTTGGAACTGGAACTACAGACACCCACCACAACACTCAGCTATTTTTTTGTTGCTGTTTGGCCAGGCCGGGTTCAAGCCCACCACCCTCCATATATGGGGCCGGTACCCTACTCAATGAGCACCAGGCACCGCCCACAAAACCCAAATTCTTATAAAAGAAGAAAAAGCCAGTGCTTTTGCTAATGTCTGCAATTGCATCATTAGGCAGCCCCATCACAATGGCAGCCACCATTGTACTTCTGAGGACCACCCTACCTATAAACTCATCCAACAACCACCTCAAGGCACAAGCTATCACAAACATACACTGACACAAACCCAGATCTCTTCTCTCCCCCATTCAGCCCCTTTCAAAAGCAAGACCCCATCTCTACTAAAATAGAAAAAGGGGAAGTTTTTGTTATATTTAAAGGGAAAGTTTTCCCAGCTTTAAGACAGAAGGGAACTCTTCACCGATCATGACTCTACTGACAGGGCTAGCACTGCAGGATATTTGAGGCCAAGTCAGAACCATGGAGAGCTCCTCCCCTGCTCAGTGTGTGGGCCAAGACTTTCCACCCAGTCATGTTTTAATTACCTATTTATTTGTCTATCTTTACATCTGAGGAATTTCTTCAAAGGAATCTGAGCCTCGTTTCCTTAGTATCGTCAGAGTTCAGTACTGTGTCAGGTGTGTAAATAAAGGGATAATGAGTGGATGAATGAATTTGATCCAATTCTTTGCCCTTGGCCCCTCCTCCTCCACTCCTTTCTTGACCCTTGAGAACTAAATAGGTTACTATTTATTATTTATTGAACCTCTTCTATGTGCTAGATATTTAACATTTACTATCTCATTTAATTCCCCACTGGTAGAGGCAGTATCTTTCCCCTGAAATGAAAAACTGAAGTTAAGAAACATGACTAAATCACATAATTAGTAACATGAGATTCAAACTCAGGACTGTGTATTCCAGTTACTCTTTATTCTTGGTTCTCTCTGTGTTTTTCCAAACTCAGTGCTACCCCTGAGGCCTAGGTCCCACTACCACCATGGCAGAGACTGTTAGTTATTTCCTCAAATCCATCCTCCTCATATTCCTGGTGCTGGCTGTTACCTGGAGCCATCTAGAAAAAAGGCCAAATTTCCCAGCCTCTTTTGCAGCTATATGTGATGAAAATTCAAGTAGAATCAGTATGTGCAACTTCTGTGGAGTGTCCCTAAAGGATCCCTGCTTCATCCTTTCTTCTTCCTACTGGCTAGAAAGTAAATGACTCACTGCTAGAGTTCCAGCAGCCATCTTGGGCCATGACATAGAAACTACCCACAGAGGATGGCAAAGTAACACTGCAGAAGGGGCCTGGGGATCAGCCCTGGACTGATAGCCCCAGACTTGATTGATAGGAAAGAAGTAAGTGCTCATCTTGATCAAGGCATTGCTATTTGGGAGGTTTCAGTCAATACGAGCCTAATCCTATTTACAACCACTCCTTGCCTGGATGACCATAAGCACCTCCGGATGATGTCCCTGCTTCTTTCATTATACCATAATCTATCCTAGAAACCACACCCTCTTTAAATACTACATTTTTTATGGTTCTCTCCAACTCATGAACCATAAGTGGCTCTCTGTTTCCTACTAAAAATAATTCCAAATACATTAGCCTGACATTCAAGGCCCCGCTGTAAACTGCACTTGTCTTGTCTCATGTTTCTACAAAACTCTGTGCTAACTAAATTCCCTGATGTACTAACTGATGTCTCCATCACATAGTGTATTAGTCAAGGTATGCCAGTTGCTGTACTATAACAAATAACCCCCAAATCTCAGTGGCTTATCACAGCCAAGTTTAATTACCCACTCATGTAATAATCTGATGTAACTGACAGAGTTCTGCCCCCACAGTCATTCAGGGCCTCAGGCTCTCTCCATCTGGTGATATCCTCATCTTCACATTGTGGTTTCCAAGGTTACCATGAAGGGGAGGACAGAGTGTGGAGGATCAGGCAGAAGGATTTAAGGGAAACTTAGAAGCAATTTTCATTACTTTCATCCATATCCTCTTGTCCAGAGCTTGGTCACATTGCCAAACTTAGCTGCAAGGGAGCCTGGGAAATGTAGTTTCTCTGTGTGTCCAAGAGAAATGACACAGCTTTGTTGAATCACACTTGCCTTGCTCTTATCCCTGAGCCTCACATTTACTCTTCCACCTACCTTAGGGTGCTGCCCTTCAGTTCTGCCAAATCCTCCACATTTTAGAAGCTACACCCATTCTCAGTCTTCCTCTTGAAGCTCTCCCTGAATGCTCTCTTCCCTGAATGAATAAATCAAGGAATTGCCGGAAACACGCAGTTTAGAGCTGGGTTTCCCTCGCTGCAGTTTGTTTTATGTGTGCAGGTCTGAACAGCTGCTGCAAGACACTCATAGAAGTCAAAGGCCGTGACGTATAGACGTGTATTTAAAAACATGTTTATTGAACACGAACATCATCCGGAAGGGGACAAGTTGAAACCAAAGCTGCCATAGAACATAGCATCACTTCTGTGATATTCTTGCCAGAGACGTATAACTTGAATCTAGTTGTGAGGAAACATTAGGCCAATCTGAATCGAGAGACATTCAGCAAAATACCTGGCCCGTAATCTTTAAATGTGTTGACGTTATCAAAGTCAAGAAAAGATCACAGAACTGCTTCTGAGTGAAAGAAGCTAAAGAGACGTGGCAACTAAATGCAACATGCGATTCTGGACTGATCTTTTGGCTATACAAGACAGCAGAAGGCCAATTTTCAAAACATGAATGGGGTCTGGGGATCAGATGGGAGTAACACAGAAGAACACCCCTGTGTGTAGCAAAGACACACACTCAAGTATTTTGAGGTCATAGGGCATCAGGTCTGCAACTCATTTCAAATGGTTCAGGAAACAGGAGCTCTTTGCAGCATACGTGCACCTCTTCTGTGAGTTTGCCATCTCAAAATAAAAAAATGTAAGATGCTTTTTGGAGGAAAATACCAATAAATCTCAAAGAACAGGCAAAAAGGCTTATTTTCCAGGCTATCCCCCTCCGTTGCCTCCTGGGGCCTTGCCCCAGTGATTTCGACAATTACTGCTATTAGTGTGACGATGGCTGTTGATTGTTGATATGGCAGCCATTTCCCCTTCTCCTTCTCTCAGAGGACCTCGATTTTGTTGGGGTTCAGCAGTGCACTCAGCCTTAAAGGACGAGTCACTGGTCTGGGCCAAATATGACATACCATTCTTTTTTGCCGGGAACTGGAGTCCAGGTCCCTGGTAATTGTGTGCTATCTCTTTCAGAGCAACCCTCCTTCTAAAAACAACAAGTGCTGGATAAAATGTATTTTAAGAAACAAACTTAAAAGCTTCAAAAAGATGAAAAAGCAACACAGAATACTAAACTAATTTGGGAGTGAAAGCTTGTAACCAAAGATGTAAGCACCGAAGCTGTTTATTCTGAGGTTATTTGTAGACACTGCTCACTTGGGTTTTGGTTCAGGAGAGGTTTGAGATGAGAGGGACAGAAGTCAAGATCTACCAACACCTGAAGTGGGGACTCTTCCAGGAGACATTGAACAGGGACCCCAAAGGGTACATCCTTAAGGGGAGGGTGCCAGAGACTAGATTTTCTTTTCTTTCTTTTTTTTTTTTTTTTTTTTGAGACAGAGCCTCAAGCTATCCCCCTGGGTAGAGTGCTATGGCTTCACAGCTCACAGCAACCTCCAACTCCTGGGCTCAAGCGAGTCTCCTGCCTCAGCCTCCCAAGTAGCCGGGACTACAGGCGCCTGCCACAGCGCCGGCCATTTTTTGGTTGCAGCCATCATTGTTGTTTGGCGGGCCCGGGCTGGGGATTCAAACCCGCCACCTTAGGTGTATGTGGCTGGCACCTTAGCCGATTGAGCCACAGGCGCCAAGCCGAGACTAGATTTTCTGAACTCCTTTGTTGCTAGAAGTGACTGTAGGGCACAGAGGTCTGCTGGGCAGTTTCTGGGAAAGACTTTTCTCCCTAATGAAAGGAGAGAGGACATGAGGAGGGCTCTCTCCTCTCTCCTTCCTTGCAGCTCGTGATGTTGTCTTTTGAGCCTGTGATGTAGTGCCGTGGCAGCCATCTTGCGACCATGAGGTGGGCACTATGAACATATTGAAGGTTCCAAAGCAGATGGATCTGTGAAGAGCCTGGGTCACTGACCAACTCAGGAACCACCCACATCCAGGCTTTCTGCTACTTGAGAAAAACCATTTAAAGCCATTTAAATGTATTTTACCTGTATTACTTCTCATGGAGGCATTTCTCAACTGAGAAAACCAGACACACACTACATGGCAGGGGGCCTTGCCTACTTGTACCTCTGTCATGCATCCACCTCAGAGTCACAGGATGGTCCTCTCTGAGTCCACTGGGCTCCCAGACAGAACGAGGAAGATGGTAGAAGAGTGATGTCCCAGGCCTCTCACTCCCATGGGCTCAGAAATTTCACAGCCATTTATCTTCCTCCTCCCTTGAAGGGAGGATGCCAGAGGGTTGATGACATTCAGGGTTAAGAGGTGAATCCCAGGCCAGTCTCCATTCTAGCTCCCTATAGGTTTGAGCACATCTCTGGGGCTCATCTGTTTGTAGTGAGAAGATTTGTCCTGTTCTACCTGTGTCTTGAGGTCAACAGAAGAGTGGGATGAGAAAACCCCTTATGGTGCTTAAGCCTTTTACCCCTTACTGGTGCATCACATACTTCATCTCATTTAGTTTAATCCTCAGAATACTCGGCTGGGAGGTGGGTTCTATTAATATCTACGTCACAGACAAGAAAGTGGAGACTCACTGAGCTTAAGTGACTTGCTCCAATCACACAGCTTGTAGGTGACTTAGTTCCTATCTGTCCAACTTAAAGCATTACCTTTCTGACCCCCCTATCCCATTCTCTTCTCCCAGCCCCTAGCCCTTCAGACGCTAATAATGTGGGTGGGTGGATGGGCAGCCTGACTGTAGAGTATACGAGGGCAAAGGCAACCAGGGAAGACTTCCTGGAAAAGGAAGGGAGGCCAGGCCTTGAAGGCTGGAGAGAAATTAGAGACAGATGGAAAGCCAAAGACCCTAGAAATAACTGAGTCAGAGCCTCAGAGCTTGGGAGGGAGAGAAGGAGTGTTGGGGAGCCGGGAGGGCCCAGTGAACACAACCAGGTGGGAGAATAAGTACAGCCTGGGTTAAGCACTCAAACTCAAAAGCCAGAGGGCTGAATTGCCTCTCAACTCTGCTGCTTATCATGATTATGACTCAGAACAAATTCCCTAACATCTCTGGGCCCCAGTCTTTGCCTCTGTGAAATGGGGATGATAATAGTACATGCCTCATGGGATTGTGCTGATTAAATGTATCTTGGCTACAGCAGTGTCTGGTATTTGGTCAATGTCATGCCACAGCTTCCCTTTTTTGCAGCACTTTTCCCCTACAGATATATTTGGCCACACTGGGCCACCCCAGAGAACTCCCAGGTGTGCCCTACCTCTCAAAGCCTTGATCTTTCTGCCGCAGGTGCCCACTGGTCCTAGGGCTCCACCACCCTGGACTCCCTCTAACCAGCCCTTCTTCTCCCTCCCTCTTGGTATATGGAGGAATGAGAGATAAGAACCAGCAGCTTCAATTAAAACTGAGTCGCTTGAACAATAATGGAAAAGTAATTGAGCTAAATTGAAATGTAATTGGAAAAAAAAAAAAACCAATAGTGGCTTAACATGGATTTAGAAGCCAGGTTGGGGGCAGGGGCCCCTCCACTTTGCAGCCTCCAAATCTCCTTATCTCAACCCCCCCATCCCTTAAGGGGCCCTGTCACCACTTAGCCCAGAGACCCCGCGAGCTCCTTCCCATCTTCCCCATCTGCCGGAGGCTCCTCCTACTCCCACCTTCCCAGTTATCCTAAAAAGCGCTTCTCAGACAGTAGCAGCTCTGTACACACATTTGACAATGTCTGGAGGCAATCTTGGTTGTCATGACCGGGGGAATGGGAGGTGGGTCCTACTGGCATCTAGTGGGTAGAGGCCAGGGATATTGCTAAGTGATTATCCAGCCTAAAATGTCAATGGTGCTGAGATGGAGAACCTTGCCATACTTCAACTCCCTAGTCTGCTAAGGCCCCCCAGTCCTCAGCTTATGGGCCCTTGGTTTCCTCTTCCCTTTCCAGAATCAAGGTGGCACCCCTTTTGTATGTGTCTCCTGTAAACTCCAAGACCTCAACCCTCAGTAGAGAGAAGAGATGTCCTTACTCCCTTCCCCACTGCCAGAGGAACTCACCCTCGCTCCCTTCCTCTCTTCCCCATACTTTCCCCCACTTCCTGTCCCCACCCTCCCTCCTCCCATTCCCTTGCAAAAGCCCATCTGGAGCCCAAAGAATGGACAGGATGACCTTTAAAGCTCCCTGCCCCTCTCCATCATCCCCCCAAAAGGCCTCAGAGGCCAGTCCTTTCAGAGATCCTTTTGGGGGCGCCCTAGAATGTAGAAGGCAGAAGTGCCCTCAGAGATCATCCTGATAGGTGAAGACATCTGGGAAGGAAAAGACGTGCTCAGAAGTGGCTGGTACAGAGCCGGGACTGCCTGGCCTCCAGATCCCCGTCCATGCTGCGATCACTGCACATGCAAGGAGAGGAGGAAGGAGCTTCTTCCCTCTGTCCACATGTGAACTCAGCCCTGCCACCCATGGAAGCCAGGCCTGGCCCATCTGCCTCTCCAGCTCCTTCCATCTCTCCCCTTCCCACCCCCTCCTCCAGGCTCCGGGTGTGTGACTCCAGCAGAGGGGTGGGGACTTAGGGGGCCAGGAAATGAGCAGGAGGTGCCTGTTTGGGCTCCCGATAAACTCAGGAGTCAGCCGGCGTGAAATGAAGAAATATGGCTCCCGGTAAATATTTATTTTCTATCAGAAATTAGCAAACCAAATGTAATTAAAAACAACTCTGTGTGTGCCTTCCCCACTCCCACCCCCAGCCCCAAGTCTAGAAAATGACATCTCGGAATAGCGAGTCATAAAGACCGTGTCCTAATTAGCAGGCTGCCCGCTGCTGCTGTGGCTGCCTCACTCAGACTGCCAGGAAGTAGCTGGTGCCTGGCATGGGCCCAGGTCATTGAGGTGGCCTCTGCTGGTCTCCTCTGGCCTCCACGTGGGTTTGTACTCTGAGCAGGCCCAACTAGGGTAGAGAAAGGACGAGCAGACCTCTCATCAGTGAGTCTGATGGGGGAAGCCCAACATTGACCCCGAGCCTGGCCCCCACAAATCCCCAGGGAGGCAACAGAGGCTGCTGGTTGAGGAAATTGGGTTTGGGAAGTCAGGAGAGCAGGAAGCCCTAACTTCTTAGCTGTGTGACCTTGGGCAAGGCCCCCTAAGCTTCAGTTTCCTCATCTGTAAAATAGGGAATTTGAGGCCTGCCTTGAAGGTTCACCAAAAATGTAGTAAGCCCCTGTTCTGCACAGGGTTCTGGGGGCAGAGCTATAACCTAACGGACAGCTGGGCTTATATGATCACCTTCTGAAGGCCATGGTAGTACTCTAGAAACTTTCCACCACCCATCATCCTCCCAGGTTGCTGGGAGTCCTGGCAGTGTTCTCACCTGGTAACGTTACACCTCCTTGTCGAGCACCTACGATGTGTCTGGTGCTGTGCTAAGCACTGCTCCCCCAAGGTGGCTCAGCTAGTCAGAGGGCTCCTCTCCCACTCTAAGCCCTGCATTGCCTCAGAAGGGCCCCGGGGCCAACTCCACTGCTTTGTCTCTCCCCTTAGCTCAGGCTGTGGGCTGCTGTGCTCGGTGTGTATTTGGGATTCACCTTCCGGAAGTACTGTTTCCCTCCTGTCTTTTCCTCTCTTTAAAAATCCACAGTGTCTTAGTGCCAGCAGGGTAAAGTCCAAACTTGCTCACAGGGTCTCTGCAGCCCCTGTTTCTGACCTGGGTCACACAGCCTCTTAACTTGGCCACTGCTCTTGAGCCCACCCAGGACTCTTTATCCCTACCTCCTGCGATGACCCAGTCCACGTTCCAGCTACTAGTACCTGGGCTCTTTGCCTAAGACTTCTCTCTGGAACAACTCAAACTATCCTGCTATGCTTGTAAATGCCACCTCCTCCAGGAAGCCTACCCTGATTGCAAGAGCCTGCTCAATTCTGCCTCCTGAATCTGGATGCCATCAGCTCTGTGTGAACCCTGCTTTGGACACTTAGCACGGACTGCCAGTATTAGGAGTTCCATTTCACATGTCCAAGCTTTATCTCCTCACATTGATTATACCTTCCTCCTTCCCCTACTCCTGCCTCCAAAAATTTTGGCTCTCTCACTTAACAGCTGTGTGACCTGAGGCAAGTTATTTTACTTCTCTAAGCCCCAATTTCTTTATCTGTATATCACAGATGATAAATTAATAGAAATTTCTTTCATGCTTGTTTTAGGAAATAAAGAATATGAGATAAACTATTTAACAGGATGCAAGGCACATATAAAAGAAGGAGATAGCTTTGCCCCTGCAATTGGTAACTATAACACAGTCTTCCCAGCCCCTGTCCTGCTCCTGGGATTGGCATTCCCCTCCTTTTGGGAACCCGAACCTCCCCCAGCCCCACCATCCAGCTCTGTGACTATCATGAGTACTCCCTGCCCTTGTCCACTGGATGACCAGTTGGGGAGCAAGCACATTCTCAAACTGGGCAAATCAGAATTCTTCCCTGGGATTTTTCAGACTGGGGCTGGGAGAGGTTCAGCCTCCATGTGATGGAAATGCGATGAGATGAAGGACCCAGGGGGCTGCTGCGAGCACCACGCCACCTGCCCTGTGAGGGAGGAGCTGAGAGACTCAGGACAGGAGCGGAATAGACCATGGGCAGAATGGGGGAGCCACGGCAGTGTTTCAGTCCTGGGTTCCTGTTGTCTCCAGGGCTCTCCTGCCTGTCACTCCCTCCTTTCCTCTGACTGAGAGATATTCTAAATCCTCCCCCTTAAATCCCTTTTTGGCCTTAGTTCAGTCATTTAAGCCAGCTTTATTTCATTTTCTCCCTGTCAGGTCCTGGCCAATGCAGAACTCCCAGAGAACCAGCTTTCGTGCATCTGCAGGGATAAGGCACAGGACTCCCTGGAAGGAGAAGGGCAGGGGAGGGCAGCCTCTGGACCACTTCTAAAAGTGCCTCCTGTTTTCCTTCCTCACCAAGGATGCGATAGAAAGAAACTTCAACCCCAAAGAAGGCAATTAGCGATTAAGAACTTCCCACTTGCCAGAAGCATGAGGCTCTAGAAACTGGTGACAGGTCAGTGGAGGGCTGCGCGGGCAGGAGACAGCTCCCAAGGTGTCTGAAGCCCTGAGGTGTCAGTGGGGTCTGGCTACCCCCTCCACCAACTAGCCCACATCCAGGTGGCATGGGGACTCCCAGGAGGTGAGGAGGCGGACAGAGCCTCCATCAGGCCAGCTGAGGTGGGGGCGGCTGCCCGCTTCCTGTCTGACCAGCTACCGTTTCACTCCATTCTTTAGACTGCTCAAGGGAAATCACCTCCCTAATTGGCTCTTCTCTCGAACAAGCTGTAATGAGGCTAAACTTCATTCCAAGGGTGCTTAACCACCCTCAAGCATCACTGGATGCCATCTGCAGCCCCCGCCACAGTAACTGCCCACGTCACAAGGGGCCCTGGCTGGGAGGCAGTGGGAGGAAACCCAAGATTGCCTTACATTGGACCTAGCGCCCAGTGACATAGCTCCAAAGATGAAAAATATGTGGGAGAGGGAGCCTTGATACAGCCCCAGTCTGAGGAGGGAGACAGGGCCCTGTCTTGGGGGACCCCCAGTCTGAGGGGAGGCATGGCCCTGTCCTGGGGAGCTCCAGCCTTCATATTTGGGAAGCATCTAGCCTGAGGCAGGAGAACTAAAACCTGTCCTAGGGAATACAAAATACCTTTTGGTTCACAGGTTAATTCAGAAACAGGAAGTTGATATTGTCAGTTAATGGCTAATGTGTAACAAGATAACAAGATTAGGGTCTTAAAATAAGGACCATTTTATTTACTTCCAGATCTGTGGTGAGTGATCTGGGATGGCTTCTTGTCTGAGATCACTCAGCGGTGGCTTCATGGGGGCAGGATGGTAGGACATGAACTCACATGTCTGGGGACTGGTTCTGGCTATTGGCTGGACTTTTGTGTCTCCAGCATCCAGAAGGGTAGCTTCATATGGGAGTCTCATGACAGCAAGAAAATGGGAATAGAAGTCACACAACATCACTTCTGTTGTAGTCCATTGGCCGAATGCAGCCCAGAATCAAGTAGTGGGAAAATAGATTCCCTCTCTTGATGGGAGAAGCTGCAAAGAATTTGTGGCCACTTAAAATCGACCTCATTAGGCCCGGTGTGATGGCTCACACCTGTAATCCTAGCACTATGGGAGGCTGAGGCAGGTGGATCACCTGAGCTCAAGACCAGCCTGAGAAAGAACAAGACCCCATCTCTACTAAAAATAGAAAAACTAGTTGGGCATTGTGGCAGGTGCTTGTAGTCCCAGCTACTGGGGAGCCTGAGGCAAGAGGATCAATTGAGCCCAGGAGTTTGAGGTTACTGTGAGCTGTGATGCTGTAGCACTCTACCCAGGATGATAGAGTTAAAAAAAAAAAAAAACCACCACATTATTCTGGTATCCACTGCTGCATAACAAACCACCATAAAATTTAGCGGCTTAAAGCAATGACATTTCTTTTGCTCAGTAATCTTCAATTTGGGCAAGATTTGGTGGGGACAGATCTCTCTGCTCCACTCTATTAAAAATGTTTCTATTTTTAATAGAGATGGGGTCTCGTTCTTGCCCAAGCTGGTCTTGAATTCCTGAGCTCAGGTGATCCACCAGCAAGCACTACCTGGGCTGGCTCAAAGGATGGAGGCTAAAATTATAAATTGATATTGGCTCACTCATTTGTCTGGGGAGCAGATGTGGGCTATGGGCTGAGACCTCATCTGGGCTACATGTGGTCTCTCCATGTGGCTTCTGCTTTTCCCTCATGGTGACTGGGCTCTGCCAAAAAAGAGACAGACAGACCCAGGCAGAACTGTGACACCTTTTATGACCTAGCCTCTGAAGTCCTGCTATATCACTTCTGCAATAGCATCCTGCTGGCAGAACAGTCACAAATTCTGCCCAATTTCCAGAGGAGAGAAAATAGATCCACCTTTTGATTAGGAGTTGCCTGGTCATGGAAGAACTAATGTAGGATCAGAAATATTTCTGGCTTGGTGCCCGTAGCACAGTGGTTACAGCACCAGCCATATACACTGAGAGTGGCAAGTTCGCACCCGGGCTGGGCCAGCTAAACAACAATGACAATTGCAAAACAAAATAGCCAGGTGTTGTGATGGGCGCCTGCAGTCCCAGCTACTTGGGAGGCTGAGGCAAGAGAATCGCTTGAGACCAAGAGTTTGAGGTTGCTGTGAGCTGTGATGCCACAGCACTCTACTGAGGGCGACATAGTGAGACTGTCTCAGAAAAAAAGAAAAGAAAAAAGAAATATTTCTGAGGTCCGTATCAGAAAATACAACCTACTATACATTCCCAGACTCTTCATTCATCCATTTATCAAACTCCTGTGGCACATTCAGTAGGTGCCAGGCACACGGTAGGACATTCACTCAGACTTTCCGGTTACCGGGGCATCTCATGGCCCTGAGGGTGAGACCCTGACGACCTTTCTTCAGAGGGCTGGACCACGCCTAGAGGTCAGTGTCTTCTCACTGCTTCCCAACTGCTAGCATCTGAGGAAGTCTCAGGGGAGAGGCCAGTACTAATGCCCGTGATGCCCAAGAACAGAAAGAGTGGATACCTCAGCAGGCAGTATTTCAGTCAGAAACAGAAACTAAGGAGGTTTTTCCTAAGCAAAGATTTATTCTAAGGGGCAAGCTGTCACCTACCTTTATCACTGTTTTCTCTCCCTTTACATCCTGGGCTCAGTTAGGGAGGGGGAACATGAGGGTACAATGACTGACCCAAAATGTAATGTCATTGGTGCTGTTTGCTTTTCAAGTTGGATGCCTGTTTGGGCAAATGTATAAAGGTTTGTTGGTTTGAATCTCTAGACTTGTCTTATTTTCCCGCTAGACCACAGAAACCCTGGGGCCATGGCACCCAACACAGTGCTTTCCACAGACCATGTGTTCAACACATATTGGCTGAATGAATGAATGAATGAATGAACAAAAGGTGTGATTTAAGAAAACAATGACTGCCAGTTGTGTCCACCACCACAGCCTATATCTATTCTCGTCTTCTTTTATAGCAAAACAAAGATTATAAGTTGTAGCTGGAACCCATGGCAACCTAGAGTAAAGCATGCATTTTCCAACCCACTTTGTAGCTGGGAGTGGCCATGTAACTAAGTTTTGATCAATGAGATGTGAATCAAGTTTGGGATGTATAACTTCTGGGTCATAACTTTAAAAGAGAGAACCTGGCCCTCCCTTTGCCATTACCCCCTCCCTCTGGATGAAATGTGACATGGTGGTGAAATATCTTGGACCATATAGACAAGAGAACACTCCAGGATGGCAGAGAAATAAGTTAGAAGGATCCCAGTTTCTTGACTTCTTAGAGCTGCCATCCCAGCCCTTGACCTCTTACACCCAGACTGTTATGTGAGAGAGAAATAAATTTCTACTTAAATCAGCCACTTTTATTTGGATCTTTGTTAGAACATCTGAACCTCAATCCTGGTCAATACAGCAAGAAGGTGAATACATGCATGAGTGAATTCATGAAAGAAATGAATGACTGATTGAGTGAATGTCTAGGTCGTTGCTGTTACTGTGATGGCAAACAAAACACAATACCTCATTTATAAAGCATTAACCATATGACATGTGTGTACTTGAGAAGTATAAAGATTTCATGGATGGTTCAACAGCAAATCAGACTTCAAGGACCCCAGGCTCATTCTACCTTTTTGCTCCAGCATCACAAGATGGCTACCACAGTCCCAGGCATCACTCCTTCCCACAGTCATGCCCTCAGGCAGGAAGCAGGGGCGGGCCAGAGTAATGAGATAGGATTATCCTGCACAGTCTCTCTCTCTCTTTTTTTTTAAACAGAGAGAAAAAGCTTTCCTAAAAGCCCCCAACAGACTTCTTATGTGAGAGCCAAACTAGCTCCATTTTGTTGTTTACAGCACAAGCTCCATTCTTGGCTGTTTACAGCACAAGCCCCATTCCAGGCTGTTTACCACATAAGTTCCATTCCTAGCCCTTCCGCCCCAACCTCTGCCAGTGAAACCTGCAGGGCCACTCCCTGCTGCCTCTCCCCCACCCCAGGTTGCAGAGCCACTGAGCCATAAACTGAGTCACCTTAGGCAAACAGCTGCTATAATAAACAATAAGTTTCTATTACCTTGAAATATAGGTAATCAGGCTGCACCAACTCTAGCCCCCGGTTAAGGGACCCCCCACCCCTCACCTGTACCAATCCAAATTCACTTTTACTAGTGAAATCATCAGCTACCAATGCAAATCCTCCTTTACTTCCTCCTTTACTAATGAAATCACCAACCACCAATGAAAAGTGTACTCGTATCCGACCCTACCCCTCTTGCTTTCTGTACCCCATAAAAACTTCCTCCACCCTGAGTTTGGGGCTCATCCTAGGCTTGCATGCCAGGAGAGTCCAGACCGGTCTGAATAAAATCTCACCTTGTGCCCTTTACATCGGAGCATGTCTTGAGTTCGTCTGTTGGGGCTAATTTGGGAGGATTTTTTCAGACCTAACACTTACATCTCATTGGCTAGACCTGAGTCATATCACCTATCTCTAGCTATACAAGAGGCTGAGTAACTCAGTTTTTCAAGCTCCATGATGGGAAGACAGACCAAAAAAAAAAAAGGGAACTACTGTAGCATTAGCAACCAACAGTGGCTTGTCACAGTGACTTGGTGAATGAAAGAACAAACTCCTGGAGTAAAAATATGCAACTATATTATCCTCAGCCCCGCTGGGTGGGAGAACCCCCAAGGTCAGGTTCCAGGAAGGGAAAAGCCAGCAATGGAAAGGGGGTGCTCCTGGGGGCTAGAGGGAGGAAGCAGGTCAGAGTTCTTGGGGTCAGATGAGTGGTAAGGGAGGGATGGACCAGGGTGGGGAGGACACCTGGGAGTTGGGCTGGAGTGATTCATGGGGCACTAGAAAAGAAAGAGTAGTCCATGGTGGCTAGAGGAGGATGTGGTTCCTGGAAAGGGACAGAACTCAGTCAAAACTAAGACCCTGGACAGGGCCATGGAGACAGACAAGGGTGCTGCATTCCAGATGTGGGCTGTGGCCCCTGGATTAAATCAGTGTTGCAGGAATCCATCTCTGCTAACCCAGAGATACAAACGCAAAACTTTTTGTGGCTATTGATAATGGTTCCTTATCAAAGTCCTTTAATAGCAATTAAAACACAGGACACTGGAAGTTGAGGCCGTAAAGAAATCATTCACTCTGAACCCCTTCCATTTTGTAGGTGGCAGGATCGAGGCCTAAAGAAAGGAGGAAAAGAAAGTCTACGGCAGGGCCCAGACCAGAACCTAGAGTCCAGGACCCCAGTCTCAGCCTCTCCTGCTGGGCATTATGGCATTTCTCAAGAGAATCATGGCATCCCATAGAGGGATCAAAAGCAACAGCAAGGTGTTCCCCAGGGCATTCTGTAATGTTGAGGGGTGCAGAGCAGAGCCCCTGCCTCCATTCTGCCATGGCCTTTCCCCCAGCATCATGCAGGATGCAGAGGGCTGGGAGGGGATAATAGCTGGCCAACAGTGAGCAAGCTGCCTGCCAAAGTGGTGAGCTGCTGGTCACTGGCAGCATTCAAGCAAGATTGGGGGGATATTGCTGGGAAGACTCTGGCTGACCATTGTGGGGGGTGACCACAGGTTCCCTCCACTGCTCAAAACCTTAGCAGCATCTCAAGACTGACTCAATTCTCCTCAGCCAGGAGAGGAACCAGACCCTGCTCTGGTCTGAGGGCCACAGACCTGACACGCCTCTGCCAGCTCTGGAGGCTGTTCCCATGGAGACAGGTGAGGAAGAGAGGTGCATGGAGACCTCTACAGGTATGACCCCGCGCCAGACGCCCTGGGGCAAACTATGGTCAAGGCTGGCAGAATGAGACGAACCATAGCCTCAGAGCCAGGCCTGCCCATCAGAGGTGGGGAATCTGGACCCTACTTCTCTCCAGTTCACCGGCCATAAGTCACTGAGATGCCTTGTAATCCACCCTCCCTCACACTGCCCCCACTGGGAGTCACCCACAGAGTAATGTCCTGTGGGGTGGGAGGGGGAGTAGACTATCCAGAACCTTCTTTGCTTCTCCAGTTTTAGACAAAGAAAAGGACCTCAAATTCCCACCCTGGAAGAAGGGGAAATGGATTTTCTACCCCTCCCACACTCCATCTTGTTCCCATCTCTGAACCCAGGATGAAGGGAGTGAGGGACATCTCTGAGACCTAGTCCAGGCTCCACCAGCCCCCAGCCTCTACCTCACTCCCTCCTCCAGGAGACAGTGTCAGAGCAGGGCCAGGAACCTTCTGGATTTCCCACCCACCCCTAGGGTAGAGGGTCTGGTCTGGACAGGGTTTTTCTGATGTCTCTGGAACTTCAGGGAGGGTAGGACTCTCTCCAACCCCCCTATCCTAGCAGCTGGTGCGCCACCAGGTCCACCTGCAGCCTTCTCCAACCGTGTAGCCATCCACCCTGCGAACTCTGTCCTTCCTGTGTCTTCGGCTGGGCCCTCCAGTGTTAACTGACATCCGACCCCACCAGCCAGGACTGAGCCAGCCCCCAGCCAGTCTCGCTCAGCTCTGAGGAGAGGCCACAGGCCCGGAACAGCCTGGCCTCGGGGAGCCGGGAGGCCGAGCCCGCCGCCACCTCCGGGAGAGCCCGCAGCCCTCCCGCCGCCCACGCCCCTCCCGGGCACCCAGCCAAGACGCCTCGGCTGGGGCTGGCGTTGTCGGTCTCGGTCTCAGTTTCGGTGTCACAGCTCCCGCCATCTGCCCGCCTCTTGGCGGGGCTGGGACTAGGTTCAGGGACTGGGGCTGGGAAGGGGGAGAAGAGAGATGAGCTTCCACTTAGGCCTGGGTGATGGGAGGGAGGGAACAGAGTCAGACAGAAGCTCCGTCCTGCGAACAGAAACAAGGCTGTGTCTGGGGTTCCCCTTTACCCTTGGGCGGGGGCCTCTTTGCTCTGCATTGCTTAGAAATACCCCACTCCCTCATTACATTGCATCCCAGTGGGGTAAGAACCTTCAACTTCAAACCTCCCTTCTACTCTCCCAGTATACAGAGGGGGCTGTATACGCAGGCCCAGAGAGGGGACTGATTATTCAGCTTCAGGAGCCAGAGTTTGGGTTCAGGCTTCTCTCTTCCGCCTTCTTTCTACTCTCTGGGCTCAGTCTCTGTTTCTCCCCACCTCTTCTCTACCCACCTCCCTCCCTCCCTTCTGTGGAATCAGGACCCCTTCTCCGACCCTAGTCTTGAGGCGGAAATTAGCAGAGACTCACAAAGACTGATGTCCGTGGGCATTCCAGGGATGTGGAGCCTGCTGGGTAGAGAGCCCAGTGCTGGGGTCCATAGGGGCCACAGAGTACTGGCACAGGGCAGAGAAGCCATCAGTCCCTCTCCCCCATGGCAGCGCAGCTGTGGGGGATGCTGGAGGGATGAAGGCACTTGTAAAAATATCTGGTTAGGCTTCAGCAGGAGAGATGTAAATTAGGTTTAAAGAAAATGAAAAGAAAAAAAAAAATTCCTATTGGGAGAAAGAGAATAAGACAAAGGAGTGTGGGACCCTGGAAAGTTCTGGAACTCTCCTCGCCTCCTCCTAATTACTTTTAATATCAAGAAAAGCCCTAGATACTTCTAGTCAAGGGTCTGAGAGTTTCCAGGGGGCTTTCTGCCTGCTGGGTGGTGGAGGAATCTGGGCGAGCAGGTGACACCCCGCACTTCTTGGCCTCACCCCTCCCCCCCCCTCAGGTGGCATAGGCTGGCTCCCCTCACTGTGGGGTGGTTTGCCCACACACTCAGCTCATCTGCAGCAAGGCCTCATTCAGTGGCCCCACATTTATGAGAAGGTACGAGATGCCGGTGCTGCACAGGGGCTGCCAATGCTATGGGGAATCCCAGAGAAGAAGAGGTAGAGGAGGCCCAGTTGGACCCCTGGCCATCTTTAAGGCCTCTAGTCTCCCTCAAAGCCAAGCAGTGGCCTTCCTGCATCTATGCTCCTTGTTTTTACTAAACTTTGATGATCACCTCCTTTCTTTATCTAAACCTGGATGAGCACCTCCTTGAGGAAGCCTTTGGGTACAGGCTCTGTCATGGGGGTGAGGAGAAGAGGGTGGTGATTTCCTCCCACTGAAGTCCATAGATACCCCTCATTTCATATCTAGGAACATGCTGCAGTGGGCTCTGAGATGCTTCAAATGTTGCCCTTCCAACATAACAATGATGATGATGATAGTTAACACTTGCTAATCACACACCCGTAGTTATTCATATTCTTATATTACAGATGGGGGAAACACCTAGGCTCAAAGAAGTTCAGTAATTTGTCCACGGTCACACAGCCAGTAAGTGAAGGAAAGGGCCTGGCTTCAAATCCAGGTCCGTGTGGCTCTGTGACTGCGCCCTCAACCAGGTTCCTCTCCCCTGACCTCTGTTCCTACACTGCTTCTTCAGGACCCACCTGGACTAGCTTCAGGAAACAGTCAGCCCTGGCTTCTGACAAGTGGCTCTCCGTTCCTTCTTGCCACCCCTCAGCCCTACTCATGAGCACCCGCACTTCATGCAAAGGCATCGTGAATGATTTTCATTTTTCTTCCCCTAGGGTTTTCCCCTAATAAACACACAGTACTTATGTGACATTACTTTCAAAACATGTTTTTTAAGGCATAAAGGTAGCTTTATGGAAAGCTCTCTAGGTGATAGGCAAGAGACTGGCTCCAAGTTCCAACTCCAATTTTGGTAGCTGTGTCCTCCTCCCTAAGTCTCAGTGTCCCTGTCTGTGAAGTGGACATTACTGGTGCCCTCTCAGGGTGAGGGTGAGGGAGAAAGGAGAAATCAAGGTAAACTTGGAAGGGCTGGCACATGGGAGGGATTATTCTTTTATTTGTATATAGATATTTTGAGTTTACTAACAAGAGGTCCAGAGTATCAGTCCTCAGTCAACTGATTCTTCCTTCTCTCTCCTGCTATTTGGAACTACAGGTTCCTGTCATTCTTGAGCTGAAAGAAAGAGAGTGCAAAGGAGGCCCAGGGTAGAGGGACAGAGCACAGGAGTCCTGGCTGACAAGATCCTCTTCCCGGCTCAGCACCTGTGGCTCAAGTGGCTAAGGTGCCAGCCACACCTGAGCTGGCAGGGTCGAATCCAGCCCAGCCCGCCACACAACAATGATGACTGCAACCAGGAAACAGTTAGCCAGGCTTTGTGGGACCTGTAGTCCCAGCTACTTAGGAGGCGGAGGCAGGAGAATCGCTTGAGCCCAGGAGTTGGTTGCTGTGAGCTGTGATGCCACAGCACTCTACCCAGGGCAACAGCTTGAGGCTCTGTCTCAAAAAAAAAATCCTCTTCCCCCTCCACCCCTCACACTATTCCTCAGTTTCCCCTCCACATGCATTGGCCATGGGCATAACACTAAATATTAGTGTGTGGTTTTATGTTTATTTATTTATTTATTTATTTTTGGAGATAGTCTCACTCTGTCACTTTGGGTAGAGTACCTTGGTGTAATAGGTCACAGCAACCTCAAACTCTGGGGCTCAAGCAATCCTCTTATCTCAGCCTCCTGAGAAGCTGGGACTACAGGCGCTCATCATGACACCCCGCTAATTTTTCTATTTTTTTTTTTTTTAGTGGGGGTTTCACTCTTGAACAGGCTGGTCTCAAACTCCTGAACTCAAGCAACCCACTTACCTCAGCCTCCCAGAGTGCCAGGGTTACAGGCGTGAGCCACCACACTCAGACAAATGTTAGTATTTGTTGCTGAAATAGTAGTATTCTCCTCGGGATTTCTCTTTTTCAAAACTCGGCTGGACACCCCTTCCTCCTTACCCCTGGTCAACTCAAACCAATTCTTCTCCTTTCCCTCCTCATTGCATAAGTATTTTTGTTTGAATAAATCAGCAAGAAAAGATTTTAAGTTCAAAGCCCTTGTCCAAACTCTATGATGTATAGTTATAAAAATAACGCTAAGAACAGAAAGTGACCTTTATTTCTAATCTATCGTCCTTGATGACTTCTGGCTTTTCTTAAGAAAAATGATTTTTTTCCCGGTTATTAAAAATAATACATGTTCATGTAAAAATATTCAGGCAATTCAGAAAACCTAAAGATGTGAGTCAGAAGCTTCTGAAATTTCACCACTGAGATAACTACTATTCACATCCCAGTGAGTAGTCTTTCAGACTAAAAAAAATGCATATACTCGTATATACACATGGATATTTTTATACTGAAAAGAGATGGTAATGGGCATGTTCTTTTCTGATCTGCCATTCTCTCTCAACGCTATATTATGTGCATCTTTAAATGGCAGCAGAGACTCCCACTGTGTGGACGTTCGGCACTCTCAGCCTCTCTGACTCATGTTTTACTCTACTTCTCACAGCCTCTCAGATGAGACTGAATTGGTGGGTGGTTCTGTGGGGACAGGGCGGGGGCATGGAGAGTGGGGCTTTGCTTAGGGCAGTGCTGAGGCCTCCCAAAGTGCTGAGTGCACCGAGCTGACCTTTGGCTGGCCTCAGGGGACCTGAGAGAAGCAAGAAGCTTGAAATACCTTTAGAGAAAACCAAAGTGGCTGACAAGACAGGGTGATGGACTCAGTGGGAGGATTTGCATGTGGGGGACCTGCCAAGTTAACCGCAGAGCAGGAAGCCACGCTGGGTGCTGATAGGGCTATGGGTGGGAAAGATGACTCTGGAGCAAGGGGTGTGAGGAACAATATGAAGGATGCCTCCACCTGGATTGGGGGTGACTTCAAGGAGAAGAGTTTCAACTTTTTTCTTGGATTTATTTATACCCAACTCCTTTCTAAAAAGGTGTTATAGTAGCTTTCAACAAAAGACATGAAAAAAGGTCAGGCAGCTAGAAATAGAAAAGCAAGACCAAGGGCAATTTCCATCTGAAGCAGAGGACTAGAGCTGAGCCCCACAGGAGAAGGCCCTGCTTCTCCCAGCCCCTGGGATGAGCTGGTGAGAATAGCAGAATAATCCCCAGCAGGATGAAGGGGAGGAGGATGTCTGGCTCGTGTGAACACAACACTGCACCAAAAGTCAAAAATTTAGATTTGTGGGCGGCACCTGTGTGGCTCAGTGGGTAGGGCGCTGGCCCCATATACTGAGGGTGGCGGGTTCAAACTTGACCCCGGCCAGACTGCAAGAATAAAAATAGCCAGGCATCGTGGTGGGCATCTGTAGTCCCAGCTACTCAGGAGGCTGAGGCAAGAGAATCACCTAAGCCCAGGAGTTGGAGGTTGCTGTAAGCTGTGACACCACAGCACTCTACCAAGGGTGATAAAGTGAGACTCTGTCTCTACAAAAAAAAAAATTAAAATATCTAGATTTGCCTCCAGGTTCTTCCTCTTCTGAATTTTATGAGCTAGGGTAGCCATGTCACCTTTCTGAGCCTCACTCAGTTTCCTTATCTGTAACATAAAAATAAAAACATCTGAGTCATCATAACAGAGGATTAGGACTCTGTTTTGTAGGTTACCTGACCTGCCTGAACAGTTTGCATTGAGAGCTGCCCTTATTTTCATCGTACAAACATTGTATAGTATAGGCTCGGCACCCATAGCATGATGGTTACGGCACCAGCCACATGCACCAAGGCTGGCAGGCTCAAACCCAGCCCAGGCCAGCTAAACAACAATGACAACTGCAATAAGAAAATAACCAGGTGTTGTGGCAAGTGCCTGTAGTCCTAGCTACTTGGGAGGCTGAGGCAAGAGAATCGCTTGAGCCCAAGAGTTTGAGGTTGCTGTGAGCTGTGATGCCATAGTACTCTACCAAGGGCAACATAGTGAGACTCTATCTCAAAAAAAAAATTGCATATTACAACTGTGCCCCTGGGAATGAATGGTCACTCGAGGAGGAGAGAGTGAGGGAAGATGCAAGGAGATACATTAATGACACCTGCCCCTTCTGAGGGGGCCCACCAACAGACATGGAGCTTCTAGACATGGAGCCTCCAGGTAGCCATGTTTTATATCTACAACCTCTTCCTCCAGATCACCTGACTGGGTCAAGGTGGTGCTGGGTCAAGGTGGTGTTGACTCAAGGGTAGCCAACCCACAGGCTGCCCAAGAATGCATGTATGACTGGACACAAAATGGTGGGCAGCTCAGTTACCCATTCTGTAAGGAGGTTGAGTCTCTGAATGCTGGCAGAGGCCCCTGGAAGATTGTGAAGGAGAGTTGTGCTGGAGAGGTCATGCTGCTTGGAAGGCTGAAGTTATGAGGGAGCAGACACCATGAGTCAGGAGAGGAACCAGGTGGGCAAAAAGAAGCAGAGGCTGAAGAGTAGCCGGACCATGCCAGGGGGGTTAGCGATTGCTATAGTAACAAACTAACCCAACCTCAAGGGCTTGAAACAACAGTTACCTTGTTAAATCCCTTGCCTGTGGGTCAGGAATTTGGACAAAGCCCGCTGGGCAATTCTTCTGCACTATGTAGCACCAACAGATGGGCTGGTCTGGAAGGTCCAAGGCAGCCTTCCTCCCACATCTTCTGGTGCTTTGGTGGGGATGGCTGGAAGGCTGGACTCAGCTGGGATGGTCAGCTGGAGCCCCTCCAGCATGGTGGTCTTATAAGAGTTGGACATCCTGGCTCGGCGCCTATAGCTCAGCCGGCTAGGGCGCCAGACACGTGCACCTAAGGTGGTGGGTTCGAATCCCCAGCCTGGACCTGCCAAACAACAGTGACGGCTGCAGCCAAAAAATAGCCGGGCGTTGTGGCGGGCGCCTGTGGTCCCAGCTACTTGGGAGGC
>NW_003852426.1:8392397-8413432 GCF_000181295.1 Otolemur garnettii
AAAAAAAAAAAAAAAAGAGTTGGACATCCCACCTGGTGTTTCAGGGGTCCCAGAGAGAACATTCCAAGGGGTCTGAGCTGAAGCTTAAGGCATCCCAGAATGTCACATTCTTTTTTTTTTTTTTTTGAGACAGAATCTCAAGCTGTTGCCCTGGGTAGAGTGCTGTGGCATTACAGCTCACAGCAACCTCCAACTCCTGGGCTTTAGTGATTCTCTTGCCTCAATCTCCCAGGTAACTGGGTCTATAGGCACCCTCCACAACATCTGCCTATTTTTTTGTTATAGTTGTCATTGTCATTTAGCTGGCCCAGGCCGGGTTTGAACCTGCCGGCCTCAGTGCATATGGCTGGCGTTGTAACCATTGGGCTATGGGCGCCAAGCCAAAGAATGTCACATTCTTATTTGGCAAACAAGTCACTAAGATCAGCCCAGATTCAAGAGGAAGGAAATTAGATTCTGTCTCTCTACAGGAAGGATAACAAGAGATTTACAACCATCTTTACCACAGATGAAGAGCCATAAACTTCTCTGATGGTCCTGGAGCTACTTCGAACCCAGAAAACCATCCCTGTTACAAACCCTGTTTGGATGTCTGAATGTCAGTCCCCTCCCTATGTCTAGCCTCCCAACAGTGCTCCTGTACTTGTGAGAGCTTGAGTAGGTCTTTCTTCTGTACTCAGACAACCTACAGAGGTGGGGAGTCCCAAGTCCTCAGAAGCAGCAGCCCAGGTGTGGCAACAAGAAGTTGTCCAACATGACAGCTGATAAAGCTCATGGGGTAGAAAGTCTTGGTCTTGTCACTTGTCTGACCTCAGTTGCTCCATCTGGAATGTGGAAGTGAAACTATCTGCTCTGTCTACCTGAGTCATCATCACCACGAAACAAAAGACTTCCTCTCCTTTGCCTGATCTCCTGTAGTTCATATCATGACACTCATGCCATTGATTTGGGGTCACTCTGTGAACACTCCAGGATAGTGCATTTCCCTCACCACTGCCTGCCCCTATAACCTTGGCAAGCCCATTTCTCCTAAGGAAAACATAAGAGTAGATGGTTGAAATATGTGACCTTTAAGGATCTCCCAGCTCTGCAATTCTAAGAATTCTGAGAGGTGTGGGCTAAAGGGAAAGATTGGCACAACATCATTTGGAAGCAAGTATGCAGCTGGCTGGTGGTGAATAAGGAGGGCAGCCCCCAATAGAGTACAGGGTGGGTCTATGGGCCAGAACAGAGGTTATGAGGGGAGCAACTCAGAGCATGCAGGCGGGATGGTAGGATTGGGTGCTGTGAGGAAGGGCAGTTCAGCCACCCGTGCCAGCTCTATTCCTCCTGCTTTGCCCTTCCTCCCTTTCCTTGTGCCTTCTTACTTTTTTCACCCTTCTAAGCCTTTACAAACAGGCAGTCCCCTGGCTACAAACAAGATAGGTTCTGTAGGTTTGATCTTAAGTTGAATTTGTATATAAGTTGGAACAGGTACATTTACCTATGACCTGTAATAGCCTCTATGCATACGTTTGAGTCGTACGTCAGTTGGATATTTGTTTGTAACTCGGGGACTTATTGTAATAGCCCCCTTCGTAGTGCAAGTTGTACATAAGTTGGATGTTTAAAACTCAGGGACTGTTCCCTCTGCTGGGAAGATGCCTCTCCCTGTTGCACAGGCTAAGTCTGATCATTCTCTTTTTTTTGCAGTTTTTGGCCAGGGCTGGGTTTGAACCCGCCACCTCCGGCATATGGGGTCGGCGTCCTACTCCTCTGAGCCACGGATGTGCCCGTGATCATTCTTTTGATCTCTCCTAAATGTCTCTTTAGGGAAGTATTCCCTGAAGTCCCCAACCAGAGATCCCCCCCCTTACCTGCTTTCAGGGCATCAGTTTTCCTTCACAGCCCTCCTTGTATTCAGAATCACATGTTTCATGGTGTAATTATTAACTAAACTTCCATCTCCCCCACTAAACAGGGGCTTCCATGAAGGCAATATTTGGCTAGTATCTGTTGATTGAACAAATGAATGAGAACGCTGAATTGACTGGGGAGCAGACCAGGATGCAGGTCCTCGCTGTCCGGGCCAAAAGCAGGATCTATGATGACAGGTGCCAAAGAGAAGAAAGGCTGCCCCCAAGGAGGCAACAGGAATCCCTCGGTGCCCTCCCTCCCAGCCAGCCCTACCCCACCCCACCTTGCCCGCCTGCCCGGCTGACACAGGACACACACAGCCTGACCCTGAGTGCTAGAACACTGCAGCTTTATTGATTAAACAACCGCGTCCGCAACGAGAGGTTACATTTGGGGACTTGAGGATGAAAGAGGAGCAAATGGGGAACAGAGACGGGCGGAGACAGAGAGCAAGGCAAAGGGGTGAGGATGAGGTTGTAAGACTAAAAAAACAACCCCAATACATTTCACCCATTAATAAGGGGTCTCCTGTTGTGCTTTTACCTTGGTGGTGGGGAGGGCTGGGGTGGTCAGATGTATGGGCCTGGTCATGAGGGGTTTTGGCTTTTCTACCAGGTCTTTGAGGCCTCAGGGCTGGAGCAGCCCCTCCTTCCCTCCCCTGTCCTGGGGATAAAGGTCTTGGTGAACTGGCCACCCTGGGGGAGGAAGGATGCGTGGAGACCACAGGTGCCAAGGGGGCTGGCAGAGTTGGGCTGAGAAGGTGATTGTGTGGGCAGCTGAGAGGGGGCAAAAAGGTACTAGGAGAGAGGACATTCCCAGCAGGGCCCCTGGGAAATGAATGTAGGTGACATGAGGGAGAAGAGCTGGAGGTGGGCAAATGCCATCTCTCTGAACCTCACCTGTACAATGGGGGCACCAGATTAGATGGCCCTTAAGGTCCCCTCCAGATCTAAGTGTCAAGGGATCCCCAGGAAAAAGTGGTCCTACTGCCCCAACACACACATACACATGCATGCACACACACACGCATGCACACACACGCCCGTGCACACACAAACACAGCACTGACTGTCCAGAGAAGAGGGTAGTCCCCTGCCTGTGAAAGCATGGAGGGCTCCCCTGAACCCGGAGCTCTACCTCAACCAGTGACTCTACAGGGACTCTCCAGAGCAGGCTCACCCACCCCATTCTTGGGGACAGACCCAGGAATAAACCCCAGTCCCTTGTACAGTCCAGTGAGAAAAAAATAGAAGGACTCTGTACCTCCATCCCGACCCTCCTGAGCCTTAGAGGGAAGTCAAGAGGATGAGGACACAAGGACATGCTGGAGTTCCCTCCTAGCCCAGGCTCTTGTGAAGACAGAAGGGAGAGAAGGGGAAACATGGTTTCCTCTCTTTGGGAGTCTAAGGGATGGGCAGCAGCTACAGCCACTGTGGACAGAAGGTGACAGCCTCTGTGTGGCACTTAGACCTACCAGGAGGCGGGAGGGTCTGTGGCCTGGGATGAGAGGGCAGAATTTGGGACAGAGAGACAGTATCTCTTCCTAGTGCAGGATCCTAGGAACATCTGTAAGATCTCCACCAACACTCTGGAGTACAGGCACTTTGACCAAGCTCCCCCTAGCCATTTGGCAAGAGATCTTGGGGCCAGTGGCCAGTTGTGTAACACCCCCAAGGCTGTAGTACCTGACTTCTGAAACTGGCTCTACACAAACTGACCATGTGACCTTGGGCTAGTCCCTTCCCCTTGCTGGGCTTCAGCTTCTTCATTTGCACCACAGAGGGCTGTGACTTCCAAAGCCCATCCCAGCTCTGACAACCTGAGTTAGAAGCTTTCACAGAGCACAAGGAAAAGGATAATGAATGGCAAGGAGGTGAAGGGCCCGTCCCAGAGGGAGTAAAGCTGGGAGAACCATTCCAGGAGGAGGGGGCTTGGTCTTCAGCCTTAACTCAGTACCCCTAAGAGGCTGTCTGTGGTCCCAGGGGCAGGATAGCTAAGCTGAGACTCCCCATCCACTGCTATACAGCACCTGGCTCCAGGGGTCCCTTTCTCCCCAAACACCAACATAAAGGGGACAGGGGTGGAAGGGCCCCAACACCCTGAGGGCTGAACCCTGGACTCCCTGTTTTAAGGCCACAAAATGCCTCCATCACCCTGACCCAGAGGGTGAGGCTGCCACTGGGGAGATGCAGTGGATCCAGCCTGCCTGGTCTCCCCTGGCTGGGAAATTCATGGGTCACCCACCAACAGACAGACACTGACACAGCACAGCAACAGTGACACAGAGGGGCTGACTCACAGACATACATGCAATGACACACAAGTCCTTCGGAGATGCATAAGGACACTCATCCCTTGCAGACATACAGGGCAAGCACAACACACAGACTGGGACATGCCCAGGCACCTATAGCACCTACTGGCACACACTGACACCCACATCTCCCCACACCTGGTACACTCTGACACCCACATACTCCACACACTTGCTGGCACGCACAGACATGCACAGATCAAGCTCACCCATCCATGCATGAGGACCTCAACATCTCAGCAGACAAATTCTGTCAATCTCAGGTCAAGCCAACCTCGAGGCAGGGCTGCCTTCACCAACTGAGACCTCCAGCAGCACCCTCTGTCCGTAAAGGCCACCTGTGTGCAGCTCAGCTTAGCCGACAAGTACCAAACCTTTTCTGAGTCAGGCGCTATGGAAACAGAGGTGAACAAGGGAGACAGCCCCCTGTTGGAGCAGCCAGGGTGAGGGCCAGGTGTACTGGAAAGGTCATCTGAGGGAAGCAGGCCCCAGGGAGGGAGGGGTTTTCATTCCTGGTGCTCCAGCACCACTCCAGCACTCCAGTGAGGGCTGGAGGAAGTCCCTGGTAGGTGACAGGCCAGTGGCTCCCACTCTCAGGTTCTCCTGCTGAAATTTCCAACATTTTTGGTACCAGTTAAATAGGAAGCTTTCTGGTGGGACCCAAGCAACAATATTTTTAAAGAGACCCTCTCTGGTGGTTCTATTCTGCAGCTGGGGCTGAGAACCACTGTTACGGAATCCATTCTACTGGACAAAGCCCACGGAGCAGTTTTCATACCAGACTGGCTTGTGCCAGGCATGAGTGGGAGTGGGGAAGAAGGGCTGGAAGGCTCAGAGGAGGAGCTCACAGTCTAGTTGGGGCAACAGACTCTGTACAGATGGGACAATTAAGAAACAATACCCTGCAGACGGGATGGAGGCATGTGCCAGGAACCTGGAGCCACTCACTTCGGACAGAGGACTTGACTGGGCCAGAAAAGCAGCCACTTTGATCAGTATCAGGAGTCGCCACTGCAGCCTGACCTGGCCACTGACCCGCTGTTGGTGCTGATGATAACACAGGCTTGGCAGAGCGCAGAGATGGGCAGCGTTTGCTTTGGTACCCTCCCCCCGCCCGCCCCGAGCTTCCTGGCACTGTGGTGCTGCCCGAGTTCCAGGCCTCTTCTCTGCAGCTGTCCCCACCAAATGCTCCAGGAGGAGCCCTGTGACAACCCCCAACCAAAGGTACTTGCATTCAGTAGGGTCATCTGTAAGCTCTTTGTCATCCATAGGGATGAAAGGTAGAATTTCAGGCAATCACAGGCAGCTCCAGATTACAGAATAGGCTGCAAGTGGTCTATTCAGCCTGCACCCCACAAACATACATGTCATTCAAGAAGACAGACGTACAGGCTGACGGACACAGGCATTCACAGAGACGGGGTATCAACCCAGCCTCACAGGCAGATACGTGGAATTGCACACTCAGACTTGTATTTGCACAAACTCCTACCCAGAGATGTACCCATAGTGATATACATAGATAGGTGCATACACACACACACACACACACATACACACGTGCACACAGATACACAGACACATGCACAAATGCATAAAGCCTCATCCTGGAAGGGGCAGGGCCTTCTCTTCCCCAGGGATGCTGGGTCGAGGGCACAGGGGTGATGTGAAAGAGGAGAGATCTAGGTGTCATCACATTGATCTCAGGCTCCCAACCCAAGACCCAAGGACAGGGGCCCCTTTCACAGCTCAAGGCATAAGGTTCAGCTTCCAGGAAACAGGAGACCAGTAACTGCCCCATCTACCAACCCCAGCTCTACAAACCACTCCTCCTCACTGCCCCTGGGTGCTGAAAGGAACAGCTAACTTGCCAGAGCTTTGTGGGACTCTGCCCTGCATACCCCCTCCTATCCAGGGCATCCTTTCATGCCACATACATAAGAAATGGGAGCTCCACTCACTCCCAAATTCAGTATACACTATGGGGCACAAAATTACAGAAGCAGGTTTTCTCTTCTGCCTCTCTCAAAGTCAAGCCTCACCCCCACAAATGGCCTGGCTGCCACTCCCCAGCTCCTCTGAGACCCAGTTAGGGGCTGAGATTAGGGAAGAGACTGTGCTCTCAGGAGTCCAGCTGCTTGTGGGAATTGGAGAGGGGGGATGTCAGTCTTCAGACTGCCCAGGCCCAAGATCACATTCTGGTTCCTTTTAAAGGGGGCACACTGAAGAGGTGAGTGTGATGTCCCAGAAATAGGCCAGGTGGTCTGGGCTGAGCTAGGGTCACCACCATCCAGCCTCCACTCTGGGACGAAGTTGTGGGCAGCAGGTACCCCACCTTCCTTGTCATCCCTTGGACAGGGGACAGTCACAGAGCTTACGAAGCCCCACTTAGCCCTCCTCTGATCCCTGTTTCCCCCATCCTAGAGAGTCCCAGAATCTGACCAAGGGAGAGGCTCCCACATCTGTCCCACTTTTGGCTCCCTTTTGGTGAAGCCACCAGGTTGGAGGGGACAGGGGAAGGTCAGAAACACACAAGTGAAGCCAGGACAAGGCCTACGTTGCGCCGAGGTCCCTGGGTTGGCAGACGCCATTCAGGCAAGTCCCCTGTCTTTGCAGTAAAGAAGGTGCTGGCAGGTCTGATAGAAACTTGTGCTTTAATATATCTCTGTGTGTGTGTGTGAGTGTGAGTGTGTGCGTGTGTGCGTGTGTCGAACAACCGTCTCCATGGCCTCAGTGCCGGGCCTCTGTCCTTGTTCTCTGTTCATCTTCGCAGCCAATGCAGGCCCCCTCCCAGGCGGGCCAGCCCTGCCCCTGGGCACCCCGGCTGGCGGGGGGTCAGTCTTTGGTACAATGTGGACACTTTGGTGTGCCGGGGGCAGGGTGGGGGGGCCAAGGATCATCATCTCTGCAACGCCAAAAGGAAGATGGCCATCGGCCCCCACAGCTGTGCCATGAACTGGCAGGGGGCTCCACTGCCTGGCATCACCACCACTGCGACAGGAGAGAGAGAAGAGACAGGCTATGGCTCTGGTCAGCTTTGGCAGGGGCAGCGAGTGGCAGGAAGATCTGCCATTAAGAGGCCCCCATAGTTCTGCCCCACCTCTTTGGGAGGCCTAAGGTGAGCACTGCCTTCAGTGCACACAGACACACTACAGCACAAACGTGAGGCAGTGTGGTGTGAGGGTTAACTCAGCCTGCCGGGGTTCAGGCGAGAATTTACTCAACTTCAGTGGGCTTCAGTCTCCTTATCTGTAAAATGGGTTAATAGTGTGAGCTACTCCAAAGGACTGTTGTGGGAATGAAGTGAAACATGCACATACAGGTTTTTTTACTTTGCCTGGTACGTAGTAATTGTTCAGTAAATTGGACCAGTTAGTATTGGAAGCACTTGGCCCCAAGAAGTCACACGTTCACATCTGGAGCCACAGGCACAGGAGGCACTTTGTTATTGTAAATAACTCAGTAAGCTCACAGGAGGCCAGGGGCTGGGGCTTCTCATTGTCCTACATATGCCCCACAGCCTGTGTCAGATCAGGCCTAAGGTGGGTTCATCCTCACTTATAGACACATGATTCCCATTACGAAGACATTCTGAACCCCCATTCAGAACAAACACCCCCAAACAGGCCGGCATCCACCCACACAGACCCCCCCCACTGAGATTCCCCCACCCCTTCCCATCTTGAACCTTTATTGGGATCCATCTGCTTCCGAGGACACTCTCCCTTCTTCAGAGTGACGTCATCTATGGCAATATCCCCCAGGTAGCCCGAGCCTCGAACTCCCTCAAAAATAATCTGGGATAGGGTCAGAAAGCAGGGAGCAGTAGTTGGGGAAGTTCTCCAGATGCCAGAGATCCCCTCCCACCCCCATCTTTTCCCTCAATCTACCTGGAAATTCCCCCACCCTGCCTGTTTTCCTCCTCAGTCCCAGGAACAAGCAGTAGGCCTTCCTAAATGCTTCCTAGCCAGAGCAACCACCCAGGCCTGGGAGGAGCCTCTGGGCCCAGTGGACTCACCTGGAAGGGCCCACTGGGGCTGATGGGCACGTGGGCCTGCTGCCACACATTGCCCTTATTGCCACTGAGGGACCAGGCATGCGAGTCCAGCACCCCTTTGTTCCGGGACCGCACCAGGAGGTTGAGGGAGCCTGTGGCAGGTATGAAGATTGGGGGAGCAGTGAGCCTTGGCCAGGCCACGCTTGCCTTTCTGCATTTACCAAGTCCTCCTCTCCCACCACTGCCTGCAGCAAGACCCTCTCCCCATCCCCAGCCTGGCACAATGTCCCATTCCCACAGGGAGACCTTGGCAAAGGAAAGAGAGGACAGCAGCAGGATTTCAGCTCATCAGGATGATTTGCAAATTTTCTTTCATTTCTTTCCTTCCATGCTAATCAGCTAATCCCTCCACCCCCTAAACATCCCCCCCACCAGCTTTCCCTCCAAACAAGGGCATTGCCCCTGGACAGTGGGACCTATGTCTGAGCACAGAGCAGTATTCCCAAAGAGCACAGCACATACCCTTGGCAGTACATGATTTCAGGAGGCAGATGAAGAGACTTTTTAAATTTTAATACTTATTTGTATGTTTCATGTGGTGAACAAAGCTAACCCTTCAGATTCAGGATTTCTCTAATGCTAATGCTTAGGACAAAGTAAACCAAAAAAAAAAAAAAAGTGAGTTGATTTACAGAAAAACAGTGCATATGCCACACAGCTGGGGTACAGACAGTGAGAGTGAGATTTTGGAGGCATTGGCCTGGGGTGCTCAGCCCATGTGCCCATAATCTCAGGGCCCTGGAATTCTAGGGGCTCTGAGGGACATGAGAGGAGGAGGGCATTGGCTTGGCTATGAGCACCCTGGCAATGTCAATGCCCCCTCCCTATCTTTCCTAGCCCACGTAAAGGCCCCAGTGACACAATATACCTGGCTCTGAGGGAAGGGGAATCAATCTTAGCTGGCACCTGGTAGCTGGCATTTCCATGGCACTGCCCACAGACAAAGCCACACCATCTGTGACACCAGATAGACAGACTTCCTGATGGGGGAGAGCCACCAAATGTTACCTGCCTGGGATGAAAGAAGCTGGCTTGGACCAAGGAGAGCCAATAAGACATGAGGTCTGGGGACAGCTGGTGTCCTGAGCTGCCAGGCAGGTTGGGAGGGGAGAGGAGGGACCAGTATAGCAAGAAACAGCCTTTCCCCAGCAGCAGAGCCAGGCCTGAGGACTGTACCAAAGGTTCCAGGCATGGGAGCACCCTTACCAGCAGGAGACGGGCCCTAGGGAGGGCTACAACTAGCACACAAGAGAACAGGAGGTACCCAGCTGACTTGGCAAGGCCCAAGTCGCAATATCTTTTGGGATCCTCACCATCCGAAAAGGGACCACTCTCTCTACCCACTCCATGTTCCTGGGGTCTATCCTCAATCCTATATAATTTCTTCTTCCTTTGCCCACCTGCCCCAAGGACCTCAAGTGCATTCCTACTTTTTCACTGCTCAAACTAAAATAGAATTTCTGCCCGCTTCTCTCAGAACCCCATCAGCTCCAATATCCTCCCTGATCAGGGGCTTTCTGACATCCCTTCACAGGGGTAAGCCAGGGCCCAAGACCTTCAACCTCCCTTATGACTGAGCCAGCTCACTACATTCCTCCATATTTTCCTTGCCACCTCCAAAGCCAAATGGAATTACATGCTATGGCCTCATACACTCGAGCTTCCTAGCCTCTGGGCTTTTGCTCAAGCTGTTCCCTCTGCTTGAAATGTCCTTCCCTAAGGTTTTTCCCTGGCCAAATCCTTCCCCTTCTTCAAGGCCTGTCTGGAATGCCACCTCCTCCAGAAATCTTCCTAGGTATGAGTTGGGAGCACCCTATTCTTCCTGTGAAACTCTGAGTCCCTAACCTGCAATTCCCCAAGCCCAGGCCTCTCTGCTCAGCAGTAGGGCAGTCACTATGATCCACATCTTCCCCTTCCTATTGACTCCTGAGGGAAAGTCTGTGTCAATTTCCTGTCAGTTCTCAACAATTAAATGCTGAATGGAGAACTTTCCATGGCTGTCATTAAGTATTTTCATAGAATCAGGGTTGGAAGTGACCTCAGGGTTCATCAAGCCCAAATCCGGAATCAGTCATTTAATCATTCATTCATTCAACTAATTTAGTGCCACTGTGTGCCAGGCACTGTTCTAGGCATTAGAACAAGACAAAGACCCCTGCCTTTGTGGAGCTTATGTTTTATTGGAGGTAGGCATCAAAAAGAAAATAATAAGCCAAGCATGATGCCTCACGACTATAATCCTATCACTTTGGGAGGCTGAGGCAGGTGGATCACTTGAGCTCAGGAGTTTAAGACCAGCCCGAGCAGGAGTAAGACCTTGAGACACTGTCTCTACGCAAAATGGAAAAAACTAGTCAGGTGTTGTGGTGGGCACCTGTAGTCCCAGCTACTTGGGAGCCTAAGGCAAGAGAATCACTTGAGCCTAAGAGTTTGAGGTTGCTGTGAGCTATGACACCACGCACTCTACTCAGGGTAACTGAGTGGGATTCTGTCTCAAAAATAAATAAATAATAAGAAAAGAATGCAGGGGAAGGGTTTAGAGAGCTGTTTGATAGGGTGGGCAGGGACCTTTTTGAGGAGACATGAATGAAGGGAGGGAAGAATGTTCCATGCTGGGGGAACCAGCAAAGGCCTCTAAGGCAAGAACCCCTCAAGTACTTAAAGAAAAGGAAGAAAACCAGTGTACTAGAGTGGAGTGGGAGCCAGGAAGAGTGTCAGCCAAAGAGGTCAGGGAAGCAGACAAGTACAGATCAGGTGTGGGAGCCTCGGAAGACAGTGCTAGGAAACCCTCAGAGAGGGCTGAGCAGGGGAGTAACCAGATCTGGACAGAGGTCCCCTCCACAGCACCCTGTCCAGGGATAGGACATTCACTGTCTCTCAAGACAGCCCACTCCTCTGCTGGGCAGATCTGATGGTGGAAATCGAATCTGCCTCCCAAAAGCTTTCACCACCTGGAAAACACAGAGCCAGGTCTGTCACACAGACTGCCCCCTCCACTTTCTCTCTCTCAGCTCATAAGGCCTGATCTCCTAAGGCCCCAACATGTTCCTGGGTCTGGCAACTGGGTCCCCAGTGTACCCCCTGAGCTGGAGATATAGTGACCAACTGTACCAGTCTGCCCAGGCCAGAGGGGGCTCAGTGCTAAAACTGGGAAAGGCTGTGGCAAACCAGAATGGTTATCCTCACCAGGGAAGCCAAATGGAAATGAAAAGACTATGCAGGGCAGGGAGGTCCTGTTCACCTGCTCTCGCCTACCCAAGAGGAAGCTGCTTATGATGTCCAGACCCAGCCATGGGCAAACCAGTCTATGTGGACGGCTTGGAGGCCCCAGTGGGTACACAGCCTTCCATCCCACTCCATTCTAGTTCACCAGTGCAATGTGACCCATCACTCTAGCTCTGGAGACTTCACCCTGATGAGCCTTTAGGTCTAGACTTGCTTAAAGTCACTTCCTCTTGGCCAGGCACAGTGACTCACACCTGAAATCTTAGTACTCTGGGAGGCCAAGGTGGGAGGATTTCCTGAGGTCAGGAGTTCAAGACCAGCCAGAGCAAGAAGATCCTGTCTCTACTAAAAGTATAAAAAGTGAACCAAGTGTGGTAGTGAGCACCTATAATCTCAGCTACTTGGGAGGCCGAAGCAAGAGGATCACTTGAGGGTGGTGCCTGTGGCTCAAAGGAGAAGGGCACCAGCCCCATATGCTGGAAGTGGCAGGTTCAAAAACTGCTTTAAAAAAAAAAAAAAGGATCTCTTGAGCTCGGGAGTTTGAGGTTGCAGTGAGCCAGGCTGATGTCATGGCACGCTACCCAAGACAACAAAAAGGAAAAAAAGTCTTTCCCTCTTCTGTGCAGCGAAGAGAACAATGAAGAAGCTTCCTGTGCACCAATAAAGAATGATCACCAAGAAGATGCACAGCTCAGAGGCAAAAAGCAAGAGCAGAGCAGCATGTGTAAAACCAGGAGGAAACAGAATATAAATATGTACTGGTTTCTGTGTGCATGAAGTATCTCTGGAAATTTGCCCCCAGGTCTAGTTTGTTTCCTCTGGGGAAGGGCTGTAAATGGCAGAAGGACTGGGAGGGGAGGGGACTTTCATTATTCACCCTTTTGTGCCTTTTGACCCATGTGAAATATATTGCCTTTCCCATAAATAAGTAAACAAACAGACAACATTTTTAAAAGTCATCATTTCTTCAGTACAGTCTTCCATGCCTTATGCCCCCAGGGTCAGTCACGTCTCTGTTACCAGCAGTCTTGGCCTGTCCTTCCACTACCACAGGGGTCACTAATGCCCACTTGGTGCCATTGGTTGTTTAATGTGTGTCTCTCCCATTTCACTGTAACAAGTGCCAAGAAGATGGAGGACTCATCCATCTCATTCACTGCCATGTTGATACCTGGCACAGAGCAGGTGCTCCGGAAGTGGTGGCTGAACAGATGAGTTATAGATTAATGAGACACTCCTGCCGGTGCCATCTCTTACTAAGGGGAATTCTGAAGTTCACTCTCACACTTCCTCCCACTGTGCACTCCCCTTCTGATCCTGTGTTTAGGACTCAGGGAAGTCAGACAGATCTGAGTGCTATGTGGTCTTGGGCAAATGCTTAACCCCTCTGAGTTAAGTGTGGTAACTCTTTCCTCACCTGGTGGTCACCTGGGGGTGGTGAGGGCTCCTGAGCACCCAGGACATCACCTGGCACCTAGCAGGCACTCAATATATGCAACCTCTTAGTTGTTTCCTCCACCCCCCCGGACATCCATCTAATCCTGCTGGAGCCTTTTTATCTGTAGACTCAGGAAACCATGATCATCTCAAAACCTCAGACAAGCTGCCCTTCAACTTCAACCTTCTATCCATACCCCCTCCAAGGACCTATGATTTAGCCAAGTCAGGAAGCTCAGGTCTCATGTGGGCCAGCCCCTCACGCCCTGTGACCCCACTCCCCTCTCACCCCCACACACACTCGGCCAGACTGCCTCGTCCCCCGACTCACCAATGTGCTTCCCATACATGTGGTAGAAGAAAGAGACACAGTAGAACTTGGCGCTGGCATTGTAGAGGGGACTCACCAGCCTTGCACGGTCACCCAGCTCCCGGGGCCTTGATGTCTCAATGAACATGTAGTAGCCTGTGGGGCAGGGGCAACGTACCACCTGGCTCCTCCATGCCCGCCCCACCACGACCCCCACTCCTGCCTGACAGCTGCCTCACAGCGCAGCACAGGAGTCTGCTGGGGTTCCTGGGGTCTCAGCTGTACTGCAATCTCTCCTCTTCCTGACCCTTTATTAGGACAAGGCCGTGTCTCCCCTCAGACCAGGGCTCCCCAAGGACAGGGCCATATCTCCCCTCAGACTGGGGCTCCCTGAGTACAGGGCCCTGTCTCCCCTCAGATTGGGGCACCCCAAGGACAGGACATGTCTTTCATCAGACCGGGGCTCCCAAGGACATGGCTGGGTCTCCTGTCAGACTAGGGCTCCCTGTGGACAAGGCTGTGTCTCCCCTCAGACTGGGGCTCCCTGAGGACAGTGCTGTATCTCCCTTCAGACTGGGGTTTCCTGAGCATAGGGCCGTATCTCCCCTCAGACCGAAGCTCCTTGAGGACAAGACCATGTCTCCTCTCAGACTGGGGCTCCCAACGGAGCCTCAGACTGTAGCTCCCTAGACCTAGATCCCCTCCCAGAAGCAGTTCTCCATTCCTAGCTGCCAGTCAGGTCCTCACCCTCAGGGGTGCCACTTATGTCAGTGGGGGGACCAGTGTTGGGAGAGCGCTTGGGGTTCTGGGTGAGGGCATTCTGCCGCGTCCAATCAAAGTTGTCCGTCACATCCTGTGTGTAGCCACAGATCTTCTCATCCTCAAAGTGGCAGGTATTGTCTGCATTTAGAGGAGGGGATAAGAGAGAGTCAGCCTCCTCCCACCTCGCGTCCAATCTTGCCCTCCCTCACCACCCCTGAGGCAGCACCCACGCATCTAAGCAATGGACCCAGGACTCCAGGGTTTGGGAGACAGGCAACAGGGCCCACAAAAAATTTCTTCCCCTAACAAGACTTATTAACCATTTTTATGCCACACACCCTTCTGGCATCTAGTGTAGCCTAAGGACTTCATCTCAGAATAATTATTCCAGATCCATAAAATGAAATGCATAGGATTATAAAGAGTATCAATTATATTGAAATATAATTGTCAAAATAGTTTTGTTTTGTTTTTTTTAGAGATGAGTCTCACTCTGTCGCCCTTGGTAGAGTGCCATCACAGCTCACAGCAGCCTCTAGCTCTTGGGCTTAGGTGATTCTCTTGCCTGAGCCTCCCAAGTAGCTGGGACTACAGGCTCCTGCCACAATGTCCGGCTGTTTTGTGTTGTAGTTTGGCTGGGGCCGAGTTCGAAGCCACCACCCTCGGTATATGGGGCCAGCACCCTACTCACTGAGCCACAGGTGCCACCCTGCCAAAATATTTTTTAATTTGTTACAAAATTATGAGTGGGCTTCTTTATTATCTAATTAAATCACATGATCTGGGGTCAGGTCTGATAACTACCATAGTTTTGGAATACTAATGAATGTAAGTGGTAGTTAGAAAGATCTACAACTATAAAGTGATGTGAGAACATCAGATTTCTACTGCTGATAACACACAGGGACTGATTCCACTACTGTAGTTTGTTGTCTACATTCATCACTGAAGGTGATATTAAATTTCTGCTAGAAGATTTAGGAATATAAACAAATAATTGTATGCCCTTCCAGGTCCATAGACCCCCTGAATTCTATACCCAGATCCCTTAGGGGTGCATGGCTCACAGACTAAGAACCCTTTCCCAAACAACAGGGATGTGATTAGTCTGAACTCTCCTATTTTCCTTTGGGGACAGTGAATCTCTCCCCACCAGCCAGCCTTTAAGGCCCAGGATAAATCCTAGATACAAACATCTCCAGCCCAGCACTGCTTCTTCTAGCTGCTGGCCTACCCCCATGGAAACCCAGGGAGGTCATTTTATGAGTATTTCTCAAGGTCCCTTCCTCCCACCCAGGAGAGCTGTCATGTCCCTAAAGGGAAGGGGAAGTCATGGTGTGTTAGGGGTGTCTCACCTGACAGGTTCGGAGAGTTGATAGCTGAGAAAGGAAGCAGGGAAACCAAGTCAGAACCAAGGTGTGGGGCTCTGCAGAGGGTGTCCTACTTGGGACCAGAGGACAGGGTCCTCAGAGCTAGTACTGGGGGCCAGTGGTCTGGCCTGCAGTGACAGGATAGGAGAGTACAGATTGGGGGCCCCAAGCTCAGGAACCACATGAGGCTAGTGAATAGGGTCCCTGGGCACAAGATGGGCCCATCTTTCCCACCATCACCAGCACTGTCACCTACGTTCTGTGTAGTGAATGATGCGTGAGGCCATGTCACCAGCCCCAAAGGTGGTATAAGGTGTGAGGCGGATCTCATAGCTGTGGGGCACACGCAGATCAGTCAGGATATACTCCAGCAGCTGCCCCTTCTCCACACGCCGCACAGGGATGGCCTTGACCATGGCATTGTGTTGGTTCAACTGTAAATACAGAGTTCCCAGATACAGGCCACACCCTCCACTGGAGCACCAGCCCAGGCCCTCAGGTCACTTGGCGGGGCAGAGTGGAAAGAGGAGAAAGAGCAAAGATCTGAAGCAGAAAGAGTGAAGGTCTAGGGAGTTGGGCCCTCAGTTTCCTTTTCTGTAAGAGGGGACAATCACCCTTTCCATGCTGACCTCCCAGGGCTGTCATAATAATAATAATGATAGCAGCAGGTATTGAAAAATGGTTCTGTTTTGCCTTACTAACTTATTTAATCCCAAAATAACAATCTTATGAGCTAGGATATTATAATTATGCCCATTTTACAGATAAGAAAACTGAGGCCAAAGAGATGAAGCTTGCCTAACCTCATACAAAACTGGATTCTAGCATAGGCAGTTGCCCCAGAGCCACTCTCTTACCCTCCCACCTCCTACCTCTTAAGCTGGGCAGAACCACACGAAATGAGACTGGGCATGAAAACAGCTCACTGACTCTGACCCTTCATTGTAGAGACCCCATACATGAGACTGACCCTCCTTCATTAGGCTCTTGACTCAAGAGTAGAATATATGTTCTGTGAGCAGTGCTAACTCCCCCTTGACCCAGAAGACCTTTGCCTGCCCAATTTTCAGGGCTATGCCTCAAGGTTGGGTCCAGAAGGGACAGGTCCCTAGAACCTCCTATCTCCTGCTTCTATGTCCAGAACATTTTCCCCCCACCTCTAAAGAGTTGCCTGTAAGCAAGTCAATGTGTCTGAGCCCCTGTCTCCAACCCTACCCTTGGCCTTGAGGAGCATTTCCAGAATCAGCTGCCCCCAGGCCCTGCTGCCCCATGGCCCACCTGACGGACACTGAGTCTGTAGTTGAGCACAGGGTCGACAGCATCGGGCTCCCTCTGTGTCCACTGCAGCACGTAGGAGTAGTTCTTGGACAGCTTGTGGCTGCGGGTGGGGTTGGGGGTGTCGAAGTAAAACTCCGGGCTGTAGGCTTTGGCTGAGAGCGGGGGGACGGGGGCACGGGGCCGTGGAGGGGGAGGGGAGGGAAGAAACACAGAGAGAGGAGGCAAGGGAGAGGGAAACAGAGGGGGATGGGGTGGAACAGAGAGTATATGGAGAAACAAAGAGAAAGGGGACGTGTGAGGAGGGGAGAGAAGAGAAGATTGCAGAGAATGAAGATAGGGAAGGGAAGGGAAGGGACATTGGAAATTCCAAAAGTGGTATTAGTGAGAAGAGAAAAAGATAAGGAAGAGATAGAGAAAAGAGAAATTTGGGGAGACAGTGAAGGGCCAGTGATATTGAGATGAAAAGAAGGGAAGAGAAAGGAGAACAGAGAAAGAGAAGAGGTGGGGAGACAGGGCAAGTGTGGGAGAACAGGGGAGAAGGGAAGGAGGTGGGAAATGTCACAGGGGCCTCTGGCTGGCAGGGCTGGGTGGTGGGGAGGAGCTGGGGATGCGGCCAGTGACCTGTGGTCCTAGCCCCCTGCTGTTGAGGGGTGCATCTGAACACGAGCTGAAGGGGCACCCAGTCAGTTAGGAGTTGTTGGGAAAGCTGGATATCGGGAATAAGAACGCCTGGGCCCCCTCTCCAGGGGTGCTGCCACCAGCCCTGGCAGGGAGGTGGCCCTCCCCAAATGGAAGAAGAAGGGAATCCCTGACTACCCTGGAAGTCCCCATTGGCCCTAACCACCTCCACCCCTTTCTAACCCACCCAAGGCCAATCTGCAGCCCCCGATGGCCCACCCAGGAATGAGTTGAAGGGTTGAGACTAAGTTGGATTTCTGGGCACTGAACGGCCTACATCTCTAGGCTGACAGCTCAGGAAATGGGCACTCGGTGGCCCAGGGTCACACCTGACATTCCAGAGAAGCTGTCGAGGAGCCTCTTTTCTCCCGTATATTAAGCTCATAAGGGGTTCCCTATCTGGAGCCTCTGGAGGTAAAGATGAGGGAGGGGCTTGAAATGTGACCTGTGCCCAGGGCTTAAGTGGGCTTAAAGTCAGTGTGAGAAAGGTTGGAGCCCATGGCTCTGGAAGTGGACAAGGGTGAAAGGGATGGAGCCTATGGCTTATGTAGGGGGCGCCCAGACTCCGGGAGGGCCTAGGCCACTTGCCAGCCGGGCCAAAGGGGTCAGCCTAGACCTGGTGAAGACCAGTTTACACAGTGGAGCAGCTGTAACACCAAGGAGGAGGAGGCGGAGCTGAAATAAGCGGGGCTTAAGGAGTGTGGGCGGGCCTTAAAAGAAGGCGGCTAGCCTTAAAGAGGGAGGAAATAGAGGGGCGTAGCCCGTGCCGTGTCTGGGGTGGGGCTGTGAGGTCTCGGATTGGATCCCGGAGATACGGGGCGGGGTCTAGACCGGGAATGGGCGGGTCTTGGAAAGGCTGGGCTGAAACCTGAAGCCGGCGGGCTACAAGGGGGCGGGCCCAGGCGGGCGCTGCAGAGCAGGGAGCGAGGCAGAGCCTGGCGCCACGTGCGAGTGGATAGGTGAAGCGGGACCACCCGACGCTCACCCGAGACCTGGAAGAGGCAGGTAGCTGAGCCCACGTCGTTGGACACGCTGCACTCGTAGCTACCGCTGCTGTCGCGGGTTAAGGCGTCCAGGCGCAGCTCCGCGTGGTCCGGGGCTTCGGCAGCGGCTGGGACCACAGGAGGTGGCGGCAGCAGCTGCCCTTTGAAGCGCCACACGGCCGAGGCGATACGCTGGGGGCTGCCTCGCAGGAGCGAGCAACGCAGGAGCACCGGCCGGCCCAGTGCCTGGCGCACATCCTGGGAGCTGGGCTCTACCTCCGGCGGGACTGGGGACCGGAGCGGCGGTCAGTGAGGCTTCTCCCCAGCGAGCTGCGTCGGGGAAGCGACGCACTCGCCCCTACTCCCGTGACCCCCCAGCCTGGAAGAATCACAGGGTAGATGCATGCTCCCAACACATTCATACAGTAGCAACGCTTATACCACCCCAACCAGCACACTCAGTCCTTCCTGGCCATTCCCTCCAACCCGGCTTCCCAGACTGTACCTCTACACACTCCCTAAGTGAGCCTCTCACCTCTCATGTAAAGATAAGCAGCATAACGCAGGGGTTTAAAGCACAATCTCTAGACCCGTCGCTCACCTGAGACCTCCCCATAGATTAGGTTCAAATCCCAGACCTGCCTCTCTGAGGCCTTAAGAAATTCACTTAATTCTTATGTGCTTCAGTTTCCTTATTTGTAAAGTAGGGGTCTAATAGAATTTATTCATAGGGCTATGGAGGGTTAAATGAATTAATGCGTTAAAACTTTCAGAATAGTGCGTGGCACATGAGTTAATTTTCATCATTTTGTTATCAGTATATTCCCCTTGAAGTTTCTTCCTCCTCCTCAAAATCCCATTTCCACCTGTCAAAATCAAGCCATTTCTCTGTTCACTGGGACCCTGAAAATGAAGGCGGTTGTTCACTTGATGGAAGTGAAGCAGGGAACACAGACCTCTGTGTCTCAGAGCACGGAAGTGTCAAGGAGGTTTTAGAGGTTATCAGCAGGTGTGGGGTTTGGTTGGACCGGGGCAGCCCAGGCTGGGAACGGAGAAGGACGGCTGGAAAGGTGGTCGAGACGGGGTGGGATGACTCACATTGCACGTTCAGCTGCACCTGGGCCTCGCGGGGGCGCACGTTGAAGCCATTGTAGCGAGCCGTCTGGCAGCGGTAGGTCCCGCTCATTTCTCGGCTCACGCGCTCCAGCCGCAGCTTCCCGTCCGGAGTCTCCTCCAGGGGCAGCCCCGAGGGCAGCAGCGCAGCCTCCTTGTCCACGCGTGACCAGAGCACTGGAGGCCGCGGCTTTCCCCGCACCTCGCACTGCAGCTCGGCAGGCGATCCCTCACGTACAGTCACCACGGCCCTGCCTTTGGGCACGCTGATGGTGGGAGGCACTGCGGGAGGGGGTCGGGCGAGGGACAGGTAGGAGCAGGGTTAGAGCTTCAAGCCTCTTTCCCCATCTCAGACTTCCCGCGAGGCCCTCTGTATCTCCAAAGCAGAACTCATCTTTCCAAATCCTTTACATCCCCTGGGTCTTTGCCTCTGGGTCTTACAACTCATGAGACCAGGAGTTAGCCTGGCCTAGTCCTTCCCCAACATGACTAAATATTGAGAATTCCACCTTTTAAACATTTCTGTTAAGTATCCCCACTCTCAATCTCCCCTCTCCTACCCTTGGGCCTACCGAGAGTAAAGCCTGCATAGTCTCTTGCCTACAGTGTTATCACAGACTGCTAATCTGTCCCCCAACATACTTCTTCCAAAGTAACAGAATACCTGGGTTTTAGCAGGGCACACAGCCATGCAGAGTAAAGAATATGTCTCCCAGACTGCTGTGGTCACATAACTAAATTCTAGCCAATGGCTAGAGCTGCCATTGTGTACAAGGTGGCAAATGCTAAGGATGATGGAAGAGCAGCCAGGAGCCTGGGACCCTGAGGACTTCGTGGAGCAGAGCAACTAGACTAGTGAGAACTGCTCAACCTGGACTTTTACATGAGGAAGAATACACATCTAGCTTGTTTAAACTACTATTAATTAGGGTTCTTCTGTTATTTACAGCTGAACCTAATCCAGCCCAACACATTGCCCAAATGAGGGTCTTTTAAAGACTTCCTTGGGTCCCATCACATGGCACATCAAACAAATTAAAATGCAACCATGTCCTACATGAAATATAATTAAATATAAAGTTATTATTTGTAAATAGCTCTACAAGGCAAGCTGAGGTCCAGTTATATAGTTAACATAATTTATACTCTATAAACATTTGTGCATTTATTGGCTTTAATTTTGCAGTTTTCTCTTTGTATTTTGGAGCCAATTAATTTATTTTCTAGGCCTAAGTTTCCATGGTCCTTAAAACACTTCCATGCACATGGCATTAGACCCACAGGGCAAATGGCAGAAACTGCCCTAGGCCCCTTCCCTGGCTCAGGAAAACATCCCAGCTCCCAATGCTTCTCCACTCTCCCTGTCACACAGGCCAAAGATAAAGAGCTATCTCTCCCTTTGAGGCTTTAACTCCTGAACTCTGTAAACAAGGTCCTCCTGCTCCAGCCTCTACCTCCCCCCAGCCTCATCTCCCCTCTCCCATCCTGTGTCCCAGCTATGTGGGATCCACTTGTAAGAAACACACTTCCTGCACACACCAAGTCGTGTACACTTTCAGGTGCTCCCCCATTCTTTCTGCTTGCCTTTTCCAGTCTTTTTTTTTTTTTTTTT
>NW_003852426.1:8413465-8465184 GCF_000181295.1 Otolemur garnettii
CTGTGGCATCACAGCTCACAGCAACCTCCAACTCCTGGGCTCAAGCGAGTCTCCTGCCTCAGCCTCCCAAGTAGCTGGGCCCACAGGTGCCCACCACAACACCTGGCTATTTTTTGGTTGCAGCCGTCATTGTTATTTGGTGGGCCCAGGCTGGATTCAAACTCGCCACCTTAGGTATATGTGGCTGGCACCTTAGCCACTTGAGCCACAGGCACTGAGCTGCCTTTTCGAGTCTTGCCCCACCAATCTGGCAAATGTTAATGGACTCTCAAGGCTCACGTGGAGCATGTCTCTTTTGAGAATGCTCCTCTGGCTTTCCCAGGATGCTCTACAAACTTCTCCTTTACCTCCATGCCACACTTCCGAGGTTTGCCCTTCCATTTCTTATCTTACTCCTCCCCCCAACATGTCTGTCTCCCTTGGCTGGTCAGTGAGCTCTGAGGAAGGGCTGCACATTTCTGTCTGACACCCAGGGCTTGGCATAAATCAGTTTGCAAAATGAATTTATAGAATCAGTTCTGGTCCACTCCCAAAGCCCAGCTTAGGTTCATCTCCTTCCAAAAGCTTTTAAGACCTCTCCTGTTTCACCCTGTGCAGATGTCAGGGTAGAAGAGGCCTCCACAGCTACCTGGCCCAATCCCTCACAGAAAGAAATTGAAATCCAGAGAGTTGAAGCACCTGAGGAAGCAATACTGATAACAGTTACATTTCTGCATCTGGTCATATGATAGCTGCCCAAAGTCAGTCTGCTTCTCAGTACAAGGCATTAGGGCTACAGCCAAGACATTGGAGACCCTCTCCAAAGGATCCCCTCCAGCCTCCTGTCATTCTCAAAGTACAAGTCCCTCAGTGGTGGCTAACAGCAGGTCTGAAGTCTGATTGCCTGGATTCAAATCCCAACTCTATCACTTATGGTTGTAGTACCTTAGGTTAAGTTTCTCAAACTTTCTGAGCCTAGAAAATCAGAAGATAAACTACTAACCCATAAGGTAAATAATGAAAGTAAATGACATTAATATAAACTTGTCAGAACACAGCAAACACTCAACAAATGTTAACCCTATTATCTCATTATTGTTATTTATTATTGTTGGAATAAAGATAAGAATTCTTACCATTGCCTATGTTATGCACTGAATTGTATCCCTCCCAAACTCTTATGTTGAATTCCTAACCCCATGTACCTCAGAATATGACTGTATTTAGAGACAGAATCTTTAAAGGGGTAATTAAGGTCACTAGGGTGAGCCCTAGTCCAATATGACCAGTATACTTATACATGGAAGACACTGGAACATAGACATGCCAAGAAGAAAGGCCAAGTAAAGACAAGGGGAGAAAATGACCATCTACAGGCCAAGGAGAGAAGCCCCAGAAGAAATAAATCCTGGTGCCACTTTGCTCTCAGATTTCTAGCTTTCAGAACTATGAAAAAATGAATTTCTGTTGTTAAGCCTCCAGTCTATACTACTTTGTTATGGCAGCTACCTAATAACAGCCTACAAGGCCCTGCACAATCTGGCCTCTGCCAACCCTTCCATGCTTACCCCACTCTATTCTCCCAGCCACACTCTCCTTCCTTCAGTTCTCCTATGTCCAATGCACTCTGCTGCCTCAGTGCCTTTGCACATGCCGATTCTTTGGCCTTCCTTGCTTTCCTTTGCCTAGATCTCAGATTGAGCATTCTATCTCAAGAAACTCTTTCTAGGCTCAGCGCCTGTGGCTCAAGCGGCTAAGGCGCCAGCCACATACACCTAAGGTGGCGGGTTCAAATCCCCAGCCCGGGCCCGCCAAACAACAATGATGGCTGCAACCAAAAAATGGCCAGGCGTTGTGGCGGGCGCCTGTGGTCCTAGCTACTTGGGAGGCGGAGCAGGAGACTCGCTTGAGCCCAGGAGTTGGAGGTTGCTGTGAGCTGTAATGCCACGGCACTCTACCCAGGGGAACAGCTTGAGGCTCTGTCTCAAAAAAAAAAAAAAAAAAAAAAAGAAACTCTTTCTAGGCTCGGCGCCTATAGCTCAACCGGCTAAGGCGCCAGCCATGTACATCTAAGGGGGCGGGTTCGAATCCCCAGCCGGGACCCGCAAAACAACAATGACGGCTGCAACCAAAAAATAGCCGGGCGCTGTGGCGGGCGCCCGTAGTCCCAGCTACTTGGAAGGCTGAGGCAGGAGACTCGCTTGAGCCCAGGAGTTGGAGGTTGCTGTGAGCTGTAATGCCACGGCACTCTACCCAGGGGAACAGCTTGAGGCTCTGTCTCAAAAAAAAAAAAAAAGAAACTCTTTCTAGACTCTCATTTTTCAGTCAGCAATGATATATTTATTTGGGAGACTATCTGAAATATGTTTGCCTTCCTACACCAGTCAGTGAAGGCTTATTTTGCTCACCATTCTACCCCAGGATCTAGCACAGTGCCTGGCACATTAACTAAATATGCCAAATAAATGTATGTGGCATGAACAAATATCACCCCCCTCATTCTGGCCTCCCTTTCCCAAGCTGCTGCCCCCCACCTCCCAGCTGTGGGCCTTTCCACCTCCCTTAGATTTTCTTGACACCCCTCCAGCTGCCAACCTGTTTCAGAGGAGATGTTGACCTCGACACTGAGGTCAGGCACAGGTGCCCCTGGGAAAGAAGCCATGCACAGGTAGGTGCCATAGTCACTGAAGTGCAGGTCAATGAGCTCTAGGCTGCTGGTGACAGCGGGCAACTCAGGGTCGTTGCGGGTCACCAGCAGCCGCTTGGACATGCGTGCTGGTTTGCCATTCTTGAACCATTGGTAGGTCACCTTCTCCTGGGGCACTGCATCCACATGGCATGACAGCTTCAGGTCCTGGCCCAGCTGTATGTTCTCACTCTCTTTGATCACATCAGGGGTGATCTGGAACGTGGCATTCTTCATGGCTATGGGTGGGTGAGGAGGGAAGGATGGCTGGGGCTGGCCTGAAGCCAAGGGCCCATGTCCTACCCCCACCCAGACCCAATTTTTCCCCTCAAAGTGGCTCTCCAAGGCCAGGCATGGTATCTCATGCCCAGAATCCTAGCACTCTAGGATGTTGAGGTGGGTGGATTGCCTGAGCTCAGGAGTTCAAGACCAGCCTAAGCAAGAGTGAGACCCTGTCTCCAAAAATAACCAGGCATTATGGTGGGTGCCTATAGTTCAGTTATGGTGAGTGCAGGAGAGGCAAGGGAATCACTTGAGCCCAAGAGTTTGAGATTGCTATGAGCTATGATGCCACAGCACTCTATCAAGGGCAACAAAGTGAGAATGTGTCTCAACAGTAAATAACAAAATAATAAAATAAAATAGTAAAAAAAGCAGAAAAGCATGTTTTGTAATGATTTATAGCTACTATTAACTAAAAGATACACTATATAAGAGGCACAGTTCTAAGCAGTCTACATGGATTTACTCATTTAAACATCTAAATATCTTTGAGGGAGGTGTTTTATTGTCCCCACTTTACAAAGGAGGGAACTTGCCAAAAAAGTTTAAGCAACTTGCCAAAAGAGTAGCATATCTTGAATTCAAACTCAGAGCCTACCCTCTTGACCACTACACTACTTTATTTTTATCACTGCTTTAAACCTTGAATATCTTTATACACTTGGAAGGATGCAGATTAGAATATAAGTGTGGTTCTATCTAGAGAGAGGAACTGAGGAGAAAATGACAGGCAATTTAATGTGCTGTTTGACTCTTTGTAACAAGCATGTGTAATTTTTATAATAAAAGGTCATTATAATCATTTTACACGCAATAACATAAAAACACTGAGTTTAGAAAGGAAGGGTCTGGCCTCTTTAAATAATGTGGATCTTTTTAAAAGTAAGTTAGACAGAATTTTAAATAGGTTACCCAACCTATTAGGACACTGGTACAACAGCCACAAATCAGGACTGTTTAGGGAAAGGCAGGCTATATAATCACACTAAGAGGTGATCATAAGTATTTCATGTAAATTGAGATCCCACCAACCTAGGTTTTAAAGGTCAAATGGAATTAGGTAGAGGAAATAATCTTCTGATGGGAAAAGTAGTCATCAGACAGCACAATCCTGTTACCTTCTTTCTCATCTGATTAAATAAAAAGTCATAGTGAGCTAGCTTCTTTCTGTGAGGAGAGTCAGAAAAGGACTGACTGGTCGGTAAGAGATGAATGAAGAAGAGAGTCCATGTCATCAGGGACTCTCAGTTGAGTTTGGCAGAAGCTGAACTTTACTTTCAAGTGCTAAAGAGCTGGGAAACAAGCCCACATCTTAAAACAAACAAACAAATAAGCAAAAACTCCTAACAGTGCACAAGCAGAATAATTTAAGTTTTCCCTTTAAATCAGAGTGACAAGATCATTGTGAGTCACTAAAGATCATTGTGAGTGGCTCATGAATATTGCAGGGTGAGGTTTACTTAGGAAAATGTTTATACGTTATTTTTATCCTTAGTAATTGTCTTCAGATTCACTTAAATGCTTTTCTAATAAAGATTTACGTGTCAGGTCTGTGGAAATGTTTGTAACTTTTACTTATATTCAGTTAATCATGTAGAAACCATTGTAGAGGGAGAAACCCAAGAAATTTCTCTTTAAGCCTAGAATATCCACATTAAGCTTTTGAGGCCTCAGTTTCCCAATCTAAAAAAATGTAACTAACCAATTCCAGTCCTTCTACTTCTTGGATTGTTGAGGTCATATTTGTAAATGTAGATTGTAAACCATAAATAAAACTTTACACAAATTTTTGTCCTGCCATCTGCTGGCAGATCGCTGAATTGCAGGGAAATTAAAGTGCTGGGAACATGCCTCCTCAGCATGCCTCACCTGAGAGGTGAGAAGCAGACAGGCCCCTTTCCCAGTTTACTGGTAGCTCCCAGAGGACAGGGACACTGTCTGCCTCACAACTTCCTTCCCACCCCTCCTGAGACCACGTACATCGCACCAGCAGGTTGACAGTCTTCTTAGCAGGGTTGCCCACATTGTTGGTGGCCGTACAGTTGTAGTAGCCAGAGTCCCGGGCCTGCACTGAAGGGATGCTGAGAGTGCCACCCTGGGCCAGAGCACCCAAGGGCAGTGGGCCAGGCCCATGGGACCATTGCAGCTGGGGTAATGGATCACCACCTGTCAGCAGACACTGCACCGTCACATTCTCCCCAGGGTTCACGACAAGAGTTTCATTCACAGACAGCTTCAGGGCTGGTGGTGCTAAGAGGACAAGGAGGTAGGTATTAGGGGATTATAAAGCAGGGCTGGATGTAGGGAGATGAAGGGACTAGGGAAACCATGGAGGCCGGGGGAGACAAGAGGAGAGAAGCCAGAGAGCAGGAAGAGGGCAGGAGGGGCTGGACACCAGGGGTGACGTGCCTAGAGTCCAGTGTGGAGTGGGGCACTATCTTCTGGTTGGGGAATTAGCCCAGGTGGGCAAGGGGTGTGGGCAGGGAAATGCCTGTACCCGTGGTGTTGGTGAGCCGGAAGGTGATGGCCTTGTCTGGGATGCCGCACACGTTACGTACAGACACCTGGCAAGTGTAGCTGGCATAGTCCTGGGGCCGCAGGTTCTTCAGCTTCAGGACCTTGGTCTCCCCCTGGGCAGCAGTGGACCACTGGGGTGAGGCACCTGCTTGAGTCTCCAGGGATCCCACACACTCAATTCACTGAGCACCAGAGCCACAGCAAATTCCTATTCTAATTCCTATCTTCTCCACCTCCACCCACACCATTTGCCACAGGGACCCTGAGCCTGAAGTAGCTGCCACACTCTACACCCTTGGCAGTGCCTTGTCATGGGCTTCACTGGGTCTGAGGTTGCCCTCGTGCACAATGACCAGGACTGGGCCTCAGTTTCCTCACTCTGGGAAATGACAGGCTAAGGAGGGAATCCTGCTCTGCCTTACACAACCCACATAAACTTGAGGCTGACCCAAAGGCCATAAGTGAGGTTTTGACAGCCACCTCTGAAAGCCCTCCCTGGCAAGATGGCATTATCATCATCTCCTGGGAGCGTAGGGGGCCCGTGGAAGAGCAGTCATTCCCGACTCCTGCTGTGCCTGCCCATGGGTTCCCAATACTCTGTGAGCCAGCAGGGGTGGGGATAATTTATCTGCCCCTAGAGGGTGCCTTCCCATAACCAGCAATGTTCTTAGGGGACATGGTGCTTTGGAGACTTTCCTGTCTTCACTCCTAATCTTTCTGCCCTGGTATTCCCAGTCCCAGGCTATCTGAACTCCAATCAGAATGTGTGCTCTCAACTTCAGAATAGGATTGTGAAAGTCAGGGCAGTCCCAAGAACTCAGGCTCCTTGTCCACCCCTGACCCTTGCTGGGGGCAAGAGGAAGAGTGTGGAGTGATCCAGCTACCCGTGCTGACCTGGGTGTAGAGGGGCTCATAGATGTCAACCCCATTGTCCTGGCTGTGGGACAACGTGTCAGAGCCCCGCTTCCAGATGAAGCGGGCAGGCGGGTTGGAGTTGACAGTGCAGCGCAGGAACACCGTCTTCTCCTGGTAGAAGTTGCCTCGCACATCGCTCACCGTCTGGTGCACCGTCAGCACTGGCTCATCCAGGTCTGCAAGGGCACAGCCCCCGTGGAGTCAGGATGATGTGACCCCAATGGGGGCAGGGAGGAGGGCTGAGGCTCCTGGCAGCCCTCATGGAAAGCTTAGCTACCCTCCAGGGACACTTTCAGAGAGCAAGACGCTCTCCCAGCTCCAAAAGCTTGACCAGCCTGTTAGAGGCAGGGGACTAGACTTGATGGCTTCCCAGGCTCCCTCCCAGCTGTGCCTCGCAGGTGCCTGCATGGGGATATCTAGCTTCATACTCTCCCACCCCAGGATGGAGGAAGTGGCTGCAGACAGAAAAGCAGGAAACCCTGGTTCAAATCCTAGTTTAGCTGTTAATTTGTAGTGTGACCTGCCTAAGTCCCTTCTCTCTCTGGGCCCCAGTTTTCTCATTAGTAAACTAGAGTAGATTGGTGGTTCTTGCCCCTGTTCACACAATGGGATCACATGGAGATTTTCTTTTTAATACTGATGCCTGGTAGAGCCCATTGATGGTGTCAAAAGTCAGACTAGTGATTGCCTCTGGGGGGAATTATTGACTAGGAGAGAGCACGAGGGAACTTTCTAGGGTCCTGGAAATGTTTTTTATCTTGAACTGGTTGGTATTCACACATATACACACACACACACAAGAAGTCACACTTATTGGCTACTCCTCAATTAAAAAAAAATTTTAAGAAAAATCTTAAATCTTAAGAAAAATCTATTGGGTACCATGAACACTGTCCTGGTGGTGAGCACACTGAAAGCCCTGACTTCAGCATTATAGAGTGTACCCCCCCAATACATTAACATAAAAAAGACAGGAAAAATCCTCATTTCAGAACCCAACCCTGATCAATTATATCAGACTCTCTGGAAGTGGGGCCCAGGCATTAGCATTTTTAAAAGGATCCCCCTAGAGCTGGGCACAGTGTCTGATGCCTGCAATCCCAGCTAGTTGGGAGGCTGAGGCAGGAGGATCACTTGAGGCCAGGAGGTCCAGGCTGCAGTGACCTATGATAGTACCACTGTACTCCAGCCTGGGCAACAGAACAGCCTCATCTCTAAAAAAATAAAGGATCCCCTAGAGATTCTAGTGTATATCCTAGACTGTGCACAACAGGTACCAACAGTCCACATTCCAGCATCCCACAGCTGATGTCCCAGCATCCCATCATTTTGTCCTCCTTCTGCAGCCCACCTAGATAGACATCATAGGCCAGGCCATGAGAGCAGCTGGGCACTGGTAAGCCCAGGCTATGCCTACCCTTTTCAGCACCAATAACCTGAGAAATGACACTCAGTCCCAACGGTTGGCAGAACCACAGGTAGCTGACAAGTGACAGAAGTGAGGTCTGGAGTTCCCCTGGTACCACTCTATCAGGTCCCAGTTAGGGAGTGGGACGAAATGTAGTTAATAGGTAGGTTTATTCTAGGACCTAAGATGGTGCCAGACAGGCCCTTGGGCTTGGACCTACAGCGTCCAGCTCCTGGATTAAAGGGCTATCCATGGAGGCCAGGTAGTCACTCAGGGCTTCCCATTCAACCAGCGACAAGGTGTGGGTGGCGTGCTTGGTCCTACAGGTAGTAGGGGAGGGAAGGCTCAGAGCTGTCCATGGGGCAAAAGCAGAGACCTGAGGTACTATGGGAGGACCCTGAGGCACAGGGAAGAGACCTGTGTTTGAGGCTGCTCTGGGCCTCTATGCCTGCGAGCAAGTCACATGGTTATCTCAGTTTCCTTATCTGTGGATGGGGAATGGTCCAACTCACTCTGTCTTCCCCACCCACCTTACAGCGATGTTGCAAGGTTCACCCGGGATTGCAGATGGGAATGTCTGATGGACACTCAGTGCTGCTTCTCCATCCCTCCCTTCCCCAGCTGAGCTCTCTGGCGAGGGCAGGGCTGCCAGGGTCCAGGGCGGGAGAGGGCTTCCACTCACATTGGACGTCCACGCGGATGGACTTGATGGCCGGCACTCCCACGCCGTTCTCGGCTTTGCAGTAGTAGCGGCCGCCCTGCGTGCGCGCGATGCGCTCGATGCGCAGCGTCTCGTTGAACACCGACGTCTCCTGGAACTTGTCCGACGCACTCCCGGCGGTCTTGGTCCACCGCACCTGGGCCCAGCCGGGCGGGGCAGACTCAGACCCGCGGCCAAGGGCAGTGGGCGTCTCCGGGCTGAGCACCGCGCCACAGCGCCCCTGACGCCCCTGCGCTTTTTCGCAAGCGCACGTGGGACGTACCCAGATGGAGGAAACTAACCAACACAGACTCGCGGGAATGCACCGACAGGGTAGCACGCCACAGTGCCAAGAGCCAGAGGAGTCCCGGGTCAGAGGGAAGAGGCGTATTGCGCTGTGATTACGAGCATGGATTTGTGGGCAAGGTACCTAAACCTGCCCTGCTTTCCTCATCTGTCAATTGGCGAATATTACCCCCTTTCCTAGCATTACTTGGAGGATCAAATATGTACGTACTTATTGCCTGAAAGACTAAGATTCTGATAAGATTTTTCTGTTATTTCCCTTACTGGCTTAGTGGCCTTTGATCGTTACCCGCCTCTCAGCTTCCGATTTCGCGTCTGCGAAAGGGCTGTTTGTGGTTCCAGTCTCCAAGATGGCCTCCTGGTCTTCACACCTTTCTGCAGTCCCCTGCCTCTTTGTACTAGGGTAGTCCGTGACCAACAGAATGCAGCAGCAGTGACCCGAGTTAGGTTGTGAAACACTGATTTCCACCTTGGTCACTCTTTGGGATGTCTGAGGAAAGCCAGGTACCATGTCCTGAGCAGCCCTATAGAGAGCCTTCTTTGGGGAGAAATTGAAGCCTCAGCCAACAACCATGTGAGTTACCCACGCAGTAACTCCAGCCTCAATCATTCTCAGACGTCTGCACCCCAGGCTAGATGTGGATTGCAGCCTTGTGAGAAACCCTGAGCCAGAACCAGCCAGCTAAGCTGCTCCTGGATCCCTGTCCCACAGGAACTATGAAACCATACGTATTTCTTGTTTTAAGCCCCTAAATTTCAGAGTAGGTATTGTATATATTCTCCAGCAATGCATAACTAATATAACATCATACCCTCTTTGCAACATTATTATAGGGTTTGGAAAGAATGTAGGTAAAGCACCTAGGTGTGGTGCCTGGGTATATACTCAACAAATTTCTATTATTCATATTGCTTTAGATTGTAGAAAAATAGCGAGGATCCCATGAGAAACTTGAGCCTATTAATTAAGGTGCTAGAGGTTTAAGAAAAATAGATCAGTTCTAGATGATTAAGTCTAAGGTGAGTGTAGGGGTAAGCTTTGGTCTTGAAGTGGGAGGATTGTTTATTAAGGAACCTGATCCTGGTGAATAGGTCAGGCAAGAGGCCATAAAAACAAGGCTGGGGAGAAGCAGCACCTTTCTCAGTCAGGGAGTGACTGCAGGCCACAATGCTACTCTCATCCGCTCCCCATCCTTAACTCTATCCCCAGGGACCTAGTGGTTACAAAACTTGGAGAAGGTTAGAGGCAGTTTCAGGTAATCCATACTTAGATCAGAGGGTGGTTTCGAGAGGGAACAGGGCCATGAAAATATTGTTCTTTTTGTATTTAATGTTTTATGATTTTTACCATAATTTGTCTAAATGGAGTTTGTTTACTTATTACTCAAGACATGGTTTGCTTCATCCATCTGAGACTTTCGACAGTCCTCAGTTCTACAAAATTCTTAGTCTTTTTATCTCTTTAAATAGTGCCTCCTCTCTGTTCTCTCTATTCCCTCCTTCTGGAATGCCTAAATTTATGCTGCAGCTTCTCATTCTGCACTTACCTTCCACGTCTCTCAATTTCTTTTTCATGTTTTCTGTCTGTCTTCTCCAGATTGCATTATGGCTGATTTCCTCAGATCTATCATCCAATTCAAATATTTTTCTCTTCAACTATCGTGATACTTAACATGATAGTATTAAGGCCATTTTTTTTTTTTAAAAAGACTGTGTTATTTCTAGAATTTCTATTTGCTTTTTCCCATATCTGATTGATCGGGTTTTATATCTGCTGTCTTAAAGAGTCTATTCTTCCCATTACCTCTTCTAGTATTTTAAACATTTTTATTTTAAAGACCCTTTCAGATTGCTCTGTTTTCTTTTATTCCTCACATGTGAATTGTTCAACTTGTTGGGTCTATGGACTTATTCTCCTGGCATTTTATTTTTAATGTGTTTGAAATTTTGTTCCACAGGCTTATTGTATTCAGGAGAATTATCTTCCATAGAAGTCCTATTTGGGCATTTATAGGCTTTCTGTAGTATAGTTTTATGCCTGCCTATGTCCAAGATAAGGGCTTGATAGATTCCAACCAGTTAGTTTCTTAGGTGAGGAAGAAACTAACCATTTGGTTAGTGCAAGATACAGATGGCCTTAGGGCTATGCTGTCTCATAGGTGACTATGTACCTACACCCTGAGGCAGAGAGTCTGTTGCCTGCAATGACACTGGGCTATAGGACGGAGAGAGATCTTCCGGTCCTCATTCATAGATGGTGCCACTCTTGTTGAGCTTCCAGCTTCAGGGAGGGTCCAGTTCCAGCTCCCAGCCCTGGATGGACCTGTGGCTTTTCAACTCATACTCCCCCTGTGTGTAGTAACATGACTATCCCTGGCGTGTATGCAGTCCCAGTCTCTCTCTGAGCCAGGTTCTTCAACTTCCGCTCACTGCCATCACTGTAGACTGTATCTGCATTTGTACCCCCTGGTGTCCTCCCTCTCTTGCTACTTGTTTAGAGTGAGGAATTCCATGTCTGCTCAATCCCCTGTCCTGACCACAAAGTAGGCCATGAGATGACATTTCCCTTGCTCCCCTACTAGACTGGATGCTCCATGAGAACAGGAACTACAGCTGCATCCTCAGGATCCATCAGTGTGCTTGGCACATAGCAGGTGCACAGTAAATAATTGTAATGAAATGAGCAAATAAGAAGCTAGACAGCGTTTCAGGAGAAGCAAGCATCTATGGCCAAAGCAGGATGATGAGAGGCAAAGGGTGTGAAGAGGGTAGGAGATCAAACAAGAAAGGCAGGTGGGGGCCAGATTGTGGAAGATCTTCAGTTCCATCACTAGGAGCTTGAACAAGTCTGGTAAGTAAGGGGGAGCCATTGAAGGTTTCTGTGCCAGGGAGTGACATGATGTAGCACATTTCAGTATTATTCTGGTAGCAGAATGCAGGAATGGATTGGGGGTGGGGGCAGGAGACTGAGAGTTCAGCTTAGAGTCTACTGCAGTGGTCCAAGGGACAGGGCTGAAGGTCTGACCTAGAGGGGTAATGAGGAATAGAGAGGAAAAGATCCATGCAAGAGATGTAAAAAGAAAGGCCTCAGAGTCTAGCTAGACATGAGGAATGAGATGAGACAGAGTCAAACATGAGCAAACAACAACAAAACACTGAACTAGAAATACAAGTGCATGTACATAGCCACAAGCAACTCACACATGTGACGCACAGGGAGACACACACAGATGGCCAGTGCAGCCTTAGGGAGAGATGATCATCCCCAGTTTAATAGTCACACCTGACACAAACACCAACCTAAATCCAGCGCAATTGTTTTCACTTCCAAACAAACCTTTGAAGAGTAAGCAGTGATAATAATTTCTTAGGTTGAGGGTTCCCTTGTCCATCTGCTTGTCTCAAAGCCAAACATACTAAAGCCATCCCTGTTCCAAAAATTATCCGGGAAAGAAGGATTTTGCATTTCCCTGTCCTTCCTCAGGTCCAACTGCCACCTTTGCTGCTGCAGCTCACCAGCAAATTCCACCCATCCCTCCAGTCCACCCCCTCCCTGCCTCCTCCCATCAGCTCTCAGTGATAACTGGCTAACACTTCCTGCCTGAACCACACTTGGTCTGTGACAGAATTCATCTGGCATTTCCAGATACTTGCTTTTTGTTCCTTTCTAATTGCTTTTGGTCTTTGAACCTCAAGAGTGAAGAGCTGAAGCAGAGATTGTTTTCCGTGTTGCTTAGAACTGCCAGAGCCCCCAAAGATGGATACGCTGGAAGTGTTAGGCACTGAAGAAAACAAGGTTCTGAATTCAAATTCTGCTTTCACCCCCACCCCAAGAGCTTAGTGGCCTTGGAAGTTTACCCAATCTCCCTGAGCCTCAGTCTTCTCAGCTGCCAAATGGAGGCACTAATCCCTTCCTCCCAGCACAGCTGTGAGGCTCTGAAGAGAAAACATTAGCGCTATGTGAGTCATTATGAAAGTTTTGAGATACACAAACTCAAGAAACGTAAAATTCGTGCAGAGAGAAACAAATGAACCCCTCCCACCAACACCGATGAGCCAAGCAAGTTAAAGCTTGCAGGTGAATCAGAAAAGACACTGTTGACTGTGTTTCTTAGAAATGAAATAATGGACCATAACACTGTTTCAAAATGTTCATAGTGACCCATGTAGTACCCACACGATGCCTTCAGATACTAAGTGAAGGTGCATCTAAGGATGTGTCCGCTCAACATATCTGTGGAACAGGATGAAATTGAACAACTGGCATTCATTTTTTTCCCCTCAGCTGTCAGCACTTTCAGGTGAATAAACCCAGAGCCTCCAGCCCTTCCCCGCAGAGGTAATTTTCCAGCTATTTCCCAGCCTCAGTCTCCTGTCTTCTGCTTACTTGCTACTGTGTGTCTTTAGATTGCATCTGCTGCTGCCTCTTTTCAAGCACTGATCCCAGGGCTGAGTGCAGACGGGGCCCATGCAAAGCCAGCTGGGGGCTTACCTGGGGTCGAGGGTGCCCAGTGACAAGGCACTGCAACATGAGGGTGTCCCCCTCCCGAATGGTGTAGACACGCTCGCTGATGTTGTCCTCTTTAACCACACACGCCTGGCCTGCGTGTGCGATCTGGGCCTGGGCTGGAGCTGATGGGAGAAGATTGAGGTAGTTTAGAGAAGAGGCCCCAAGCCAGATGGGGTCTGAGGCTCCCTCCTGAATGTATCACGGGAAAGGTCAGCTCAGACCTCCTCAAAGGCCTGACTCCACTGAGCCCAAGAAAGAATCTTCCCAGGGCCCCCAGGCCAGAACCAGGAGGGCCAGGGACTCCAGAAAAGGATAATTCTCCCCTACCCCTTGAAAGAGATCTGTGCTTTTCAATGAGCTGATGTGCAGAAGGGGGCTTTGTAAACTTGTAAATTGTATAAATTGGACATCACTTAATTGGCATTGTTGTCTCAGCAGCCCTAGCAGTGGATTCTCCACCCAGCTCCCCAATATGGCAGGTATATCGGTGCCCAGGTGCTGCTGCCTGACGGTGCTCATCTTCCCCAAGGAACTGCCCTTAGCTGATAGGCGCTGTCTTGGCCATAAGTGAAGTGCCTAGGCAGTTACCCTTTCCCCAACACACACACACACACACACACGCACACGCACACGCACGCACACACACACACACACACACACACACTCAAGGTGGGGTGCTGTGGTGCTGTTCTTGCTCCAGCGCTCCCCCTAGGGACAGGCTGAGGCTACACTTTCTGAACCACATCTTTGCTTGACTGCCTCCCTTTTGCCCTCAGTTTCTCTTGAGAGCATTTTCTCATCAAATCTCTCACCTAAACCATAACTCCCCACTCCCAGCCATTTCAGGCTCTGCTTTTAGAGAACCTGGCCTAAGATGCACACATTCCAGCCCCACAGGCTTCACTTTCCTCTCCCCAAAGGCCTGTTCATTTTTTCTCATTGTTGCCTAAGCCTGTGCTGGCTTCTCCAAGAGAAGTTGAGGTCTGGGAGCTCTCAGAAGACTGTGGCTCCTCCCTGACCTCTCTCACAGTGCTCAGAGCTGTACGCCTGCCAGGGGGAGAGGACCAAAGCTAGGATGTGACTGGATAGGTCAGGCAGGAAAGTGACTGAACTTGCCAAGGTCACAGCCCCTCCCTCAGTGTCTATCCCCACTGTCCTACAGGCATGCCAGCCCCACACCACCAATGCTTGGGCTCTCAGAAGAGGAAAAGGCCCCCAGCTTCACACCTGTCTGCTCCCAGATGACAGTGGAAGTGGGAGAGGTAATCCAGAGCACAGGGGACACAAAGGAAGGGGTGTCAGTGCCTCCCTGCCCCACAAGATTGCAGAGGTAAGATATAAAGCCGGCAAGTAAAATGTATAATTTGCTCCCGGGAAGCATCCCATGCCAGGCTGGTACCCTCCTTTCCCCCATATCTAGCATATGCATCCCTCCCCCAGTATAACAACACAGTGTCAGACCTGTTGACTATCAAGTTCAGGATTCCTGTCTTTCTGCCTACCAGATCATGAGTTTCATTTTGGTATCCCTAGCACAAGGCCTTAAACATAGCAGGAGCTCAGTGAATGTTGAATGAATGAATTTACAAAGATATCCTATGGAGAATTTGCGAAGTACCATTGGAGAAATGTATCAATAGAAGGCCCTAGGATATCAGAGAAGAAAGACTTCACCATCTTCCAGAGGAAGAACCACAGAGGGCTTCATGGAAGAGGCAGCTTTTGAACTAGGCCTCAAAGGACAAGGAAACTCTATGCCACTTGACAGAGGATAATCCCAGATTCTGTATTACAAAGGGTAAACCACTAGTAATCTTTGAGCCTTAATTTTCCCATCTATAAAAGAAAGAGATGAGAAGAACCCTAAGTATTCACAATGGTGGATGTGACGATAACACAGGATAAATGAAAAATGCTTAGAATTGTAATGTGTTCTACAGGTGCTACAAATAGGGTCTCCCACCAACATTGATAGGACAGATGTGAACTAATCACGGAGGCAGAGTCCACAGAGGAAGCCTGGCAGTAGGTCAAGAAACTTGCGGGACAGTGATTGGGAGTGACACAGGCTATGTTTAACCATGAGGGTCTCTGCAAACAGCAGCCAGTTCTGCAAACAGTGGCAGCTGCCACCAACCCAGAGTCTGAGTGTCTAGGTAACCATCCTGCCTGCCTGGCTGCCATAGAGGAGTGAACCTGGGATGGTTGTCAGGAAACAAGCTGTGTGACACTGGGCAAGTCTTTACACCTCTCTGAGCCTCAGTTTCCTCCACATACAGGAGGAAAGTGGATTAGATGACCTCTGAGGTCTTTTTCAACTCACACTTTCTATCAGTTTTGTAATCAGCACATAGTCACTATACAAGATGTACACTAGAATATGGGAACTGGCCCTTGCAATAAAAATGCATGAACATCAGTATACATGGAAGAGATAGCCATCTGTGGCCAAGGTCCCCAGGAAATCTCATCAAGAAACAACCTACCAAGAGATGATGAGCATGCCGGTTACTGATAAGACCAAGTGGCCTGAGGTGCCTCTCGACAAGGAAGACATCGATTTAACAGGCTCCAATGGAAGATAAGCTGTAATCTTGGACACTGTGGCTTGCTTGTAGCAAGGCAGTGTTGTAATGACAGAGGCTTTGGTGACTGATAAGGAATATTGAAAAAGAGCTGGAGAGCTGGACTTTTCAGGGCACAGTCAGCACAGGCCAGGGAGGATGGGGCTTAGCCAGCAGACACAGGGCCTCTGGTCACCTGACAGGAGTGTTTCCCCCCAGAGATGGGGCTGTGAGTAGGTATCGTGGACGACACTGTTAAGATGATCCAACTCCTATGGCATTAACTATTAAGACTATCATAAGCTCTAAAATAGGAGAGCCACTTTGGAGGAAACTTTGTAGTTCCTTCTAAAGGTAAACGAGTGTATGCCCATGATGCAGCAATTCCACTCCTGTGTATGAACCCAATAGGAATGGGTACTTGCAGCAACTGGACAATAAGTACAAGAATATCCATAGCCACTTTATTCATAATAGCTAAAAACAAGAAACAACCCATATGTCCATCAAGAGTAGGAGGAGTAGGCTCAGTGCCCGCAGCACAGTGGTTACGGTGCCAGCCACATACACCGAAGCTGGCAGGTTTGAACCTGGCCTGGGCCAGCTAAACAACAATGACAACTGCAACAACAACAACAAAATAATAACCAGGCATTGTGGCAGGTGCCTGAAGCCCCAGCTACTTGGAGGATGAGGCAAGAGAATCACGTAAGTCCAAGAGTTTGGGATTGCTGTGAGCTGTGATGCCACAGTGCTCTACAGAGGGCAACAGCTTGAAACTCTGTCTCAAAAGAAAAAAAAAAAGAGGAATAAATAAACCCTGGTATTGTCATACAATGGACTATTACCCAAAAGTGAAAAGAGAGAACTGCAGGTAGACAGGACACTATTGAAGCTCTCAGGCACAGTTTGAGTGAAAGAACACAGATACCAAAGAGTATATAGTATATGATTTCATTTATTCAAGATTCAAAACTGAACAACTAATCTTAGGGTACCAGAGATTGCCCTTGGGTGGGATGGGGAATTGTTTTCTGAGAAAGAACAAGAAAACTTCCTGGGGAGAAGGTAGGGTCCCCTATGTTGGGGGGGGGGAATGTTGCACGTCTTGATCTGAGTGGTGGTTACATGGGTGGATGGATACATCCGTGTATTTACTTAAGATTTTGCCCTAAGTTACACCTGAATTTTAAAAAAAAATCTACTTCCCTTTGATGGCATTAGCCATTGAGATTATCCAGGATCACCCACTAACCACTATAATTACCCAACTCTTTCTATTCTGAGCCACTTTCCATCACTGATTTGATTCTAGGTGTGTAGTTTTCCTTCCAGAACAAGTGCTCCCTAATAGCGAACTATCTAGTCTTCTTTAGCTTTGCCATTTCCATTTGTTCATCACCACCTCCCCCCATCCACTGAGTTTCATCAGCATGAGTCAGCCTCCCTTTGGCTCTGCTCACCTCTGGAATGGCTGGAACCCTGTTTCTGACCCTGAACCCCAAAGGGGCCCCACCCCACTAAACCTCAGCCTCCAGCACTGCACACTCCAAGAAGCCACTGCCAGCAGCAGCATCTCCTGATTCAAAAGGGAAGAGGCACAGCCTGTGTCAAGATGCACCATGACATAATCCCCTCATTCAGTCTGTCAAACAACAAATGCTTCTGGGCCAGGCGCTGTGCTGGGCGCTGGAGATACTGTCATGAAAAGCAAGGATTGTCTCTCAACGAGCATTGCTGGGGAGATGGATAGCAAAGAAAGGAAACAGAAATGACAGGATGGTTTTGGAGTGTGATAAATGCTATGATGACTCTAAAACAAGGGGATGTGATGAGGAACAATGGGGAGAGAGAGGTCTGCTTTAGAGAGATGGAATGAGCAGGGCTGTGAACTTGGATGACCTGGGATTAACTCCTGGCTCTGCTACCCATAAGCTGGGTCACACTGGGCAAGTTACTTGATCTCTCTGAGCCTCAGCCTCTTTGATTGTAAAATAAGAACAATGATGCCGTCTCCCAGATCTGGTGTGAGCATTTAATGTAATATATGTAAAATAGTGTGTGCTCTCTCCAAAAATGATAGTTCCCAAAATGGTGAAATAGGAGCAGGAGACAGAGACAACAGACAGTGGCCTCCTACATCCCAGGGGTGGAGGAACTCAAAGCAGACATTGGACGGGTAGGGATGTTTCATGAATGTGCTCAAAATTCACACTGAGGGCTGTGATGAGCTTCAGAGGTGCTGGAAAATAGGGGCAAGGGAGCCCTTCCGCAAGCACCCCTCTTATGATACTAGCACACTTGGCTGTGTGGCTCCAGCAAGTTCCTTAGCTTTAGTTTTCTCATTTGTAAAATGGGGTAGTCGTGAGGAAACTCACATTCAGTATTTAAAACAGTGCCTGGTAGGCAGTGAGCAATATAAAAATGTCAGCCAACATTATTTTGTAAATGACTCTGCATGCCTCTCAAGAACCTACCTGCCTTGGAGCCCACAAGCCCTTTGTGTGAAAGGACCCTGGCTTCTCTGTCACAGATGACAAGGGTTGGTACATTCCTGGAATCCAATGTGTATTTCAAGCTCCTCACCTCAGTTCCTGAGGCCAAAAGGGCAAGTCACATTTACCGCCCCTTGGCAGAGAAGAAAACTGAGGCCTGGAGAAGAAAATGCCTTGTCTAAGTCACTCACTGAGATGGCAGCAGAGCAAGACGCAAACCCAGGCCTTCCACCTGCTGGGTTAGAATACAGTTCACTGTCTCAGTCCTCCACAGACCACCCCCAACACCACTTGTACCCCAAGGAAGCTTGTTAAAATGCAGATCCCCAGACCCATGCAGCACCATCACATCTGACTTGTGAGGGGTGGGGCCTCACAGTTTGTATCTGGAACAAGCTCCCTGGGAATTTCAGAGACATAGTTGAATTTGATAATCTCTGCTTGATGTCACACTGATGGATAGAAAATTGAACAGGACTTCAGAACCAAGGATGCCTGTGGTCTATAAGCCTTTTCCTGTTTCACTCTCCTGAGCTCTTCAAAACCCTATGGAAAAGGAAGAGTGTCTCCCAACCTGTGTGCCGTAAAGTGTTTACTGACAGTCCATTACAGGAGTTTTCACTGCCAAGTAAGGATGCTACGTGTTTTCTCTCCCTCTCAGAGAGATTCAGCACACAGAATAGTATTAAAACCTCTGAAAAGGCTCAGCGCCTATAGCTCAACCGGCTAAGGCGCCAGCCACGTACACCTAAGGTGGCGGGTTCGAATCCCCAGCCCGGACCCGCCAAACAACAATGACGGCTGCAACCAAAAAATCGCCGGGCGTTGTGGTGGGCGCCTGTAGTCCCAGCTACTTGGGAGGCAGAGGCAGGAGACTTGCTTGAGCCCAGGAGTTGGAGGTTGCTGTGAGCTGTAATGCCATGGCACTCTACCCAGGGGGACAGCTTGAGGCTCTGTCTCAGAAAAAAAAAAAAAAAAAAAAAAAACCTCTGAAAAGTCCTGCTATAAACACATCTATGTAACTTTGTTTAACCTGTGTAACATGGCCCCTGCCTATCCCATTGGTTGAGAACAGCCGAGTGGCATGAAAGCTGTCACCCTTGGGGCAGCATAATGAGAACAGCCAAGGCATAATGCTCTTGGCTTATCAGCTCACTTCTTTCCTCTCCCAAAAGTGTACACCCCAAATTTTGTAGAAGGAGGCTGCTAGCACCCACCAGGGAGGCAGCCACGAACCCTCAGGGAACTTCGGTTAAGGCAAATTCCAGCCTGCCTACTAAGGTTCCAAAGAGAATTCTCACTAGAACTTGAAAAAAGAATCTCATCAGACACTTCCATTCTCCATAGAAAAATCTCTTCCCAGCTACTAGCCAGGTGCTGGGTGGCATCAGTGGGATACAACACTGGGACGCAGGGCCAGATGAGACAGGTGGACAACAAAATGAATGGAAAACTCCAAGGAAAGCCCCTTCAGCTTTCCTCCCCAGCCTGCACTTAAAAAGGCCAATCATGACTTGGCCAAGCTGATGCTGATGCCTCTTCCTGCTGCTGATTTTTTCCAAGGAAGTGAGTGTACATGCCTTGGAGAATTCCCCACCTGAAGCTGGCTCTATCTGCCCACAGATGGCAGAACAGGTGCCATCACTCCAGCCCCCCCCACCCCTGAAGCATCACTGAGTATTCGGAACTGGGTGATACAGAACTGGGATCTGTGTTCTGGTCCTGGCTTCCATCAGACAGGCATTCAACAAGTCCTTATCAGTGTGAGGTGCTAACCTAGGTGCCCAGAGTGCAGGGAGCTATGACACTTGAGCCAGCACTGGGGAAGCATATGGTCTTTTGGCTGGACAAGAACGACACCTATAAAGGCCTGCTGAGAGGCAGAGAGAGAGCTGGGAGGGATGCCGGGAACTAGAGGCGTGGGTCACGTCTCAGGTCTCTCACCGCCCCACCCACATAATAAACTATTACTGTAATAGCTACCCTGTATCAGGCGTTTATTCTGTGCCATCGTTGTATTGAGGGCTTTTTATGTTATCGTATTTATTGCTTGTAACAAGCCTATTATTGTTCCCACTTTTCAGATGAGGAAGCTGAGGCTCAGCAAGTTTAAGTCAGTTGCCCAAAGATACCCATCTGTCTGACTCCCTGGCTTTCATGCTAACTAACCTCCATGCATTTCCACTGCCCGTGTGCCCAGCACAGTGCAGAGGACACAGGGCTCACAGTTCAGGATATAGTCTCCAAGTTTCTTGTCAGGCCAATCCTGTGCAGCATCCTTAGGAACCACCCTCCCTCACTGTGACACCTCTCGCCCTCCCAGCTCCTAGCATGCATGTGTTTATTGATCCTTTTATGCACGTAATGCAAATGGACACTTAATAATTTAGCACAGTTAACAGTGCTGAAATATTAACAGGCTTTTCTCTTTTAATTAGCTGCTCAGAGAATGGCGGCCAAGGGCCTGAGAGGAGGCTTGCCCGGGCAGGTGCCTGGCCTGCTCTGCCGGGGCCTCCTTCTGCCAGGGAGGATGCTCTGAGCCTCTCTGTGGATTGTGGGCCATCGAGTGTGGAGCTCTCCGGAAAAGTCACGCTGCTCTTCTGTGCTCTCTGCAGCAGGGGTTGCTCTGCCCTGACCGCATCCCCGGCTGTGTGCAGAGCTGGCTGAGGCCTGTCCTCTGTTTACCACCGGCTGAGGGTAGACCAGGTGACTTCTCAAGAGTACCCATTTCTAGGGAAGACTCCAGTTCTGTGCTCAGAAAACCAGTTTGAAACAGCCCCATCCATACCTCACCACCTTTTCTGGCCTCGCTCTAATGCAGAACACCTTGCGGGAAGACATCAGCTGACTTCAGTCCATCCGCCTTTGGTCTTTCTCTCGCAGGCCATTAGAACTATGTCCAAGTTCATTCCCTCTCTCTTCCCTCTTGGTCTCTGTCCTCTGGGTCCTTCAAAGGGCATGTGCAATCACCTTTTAATTTGCCATTGATTCATTGATTTGCTCTGTAACATTTTCTGAGCACCTGTTACATGAAATCTCCTGCCCTCAGTGCTCGGGTGTGGAGCCACATGAGGCATAGCCCTCCTCAGCGAAAAGCCTCTGCCCTCTCCCTGCCACAAACCATATTAAAGTCTGCTCCCCACTACAAGGCCTTTTTTGCTAATCAAAACCAAACCCATATTCAATCGACATTCCCTTTGGCTGAAAAAATCTCTCCAGAGTACATATATCTCTGACCTCTGGGTACGAGGGCAGTGTCACTGAACAAGGTAAGAAGCCATCCCTGAAAACATGCATGCAGTATGTACCACCCTGCCACCACGACCAACACAAAAACAGCCAGATGCAGGGCCTGTTACTGTTTACAGAGCCTGAAGTTCCTGGAATAGGCTGGCACTCTTGACAAATCCTCCTCTTCAGAAAGTGGGAGCCGGTCCATGTTTGCCCCCATCTCTGGGAATGTCAGTATGATTATACCCCCATTCTGGCCACATCAAAAGGGTCATAGGTATCTAGAGGGTTAGGTGGTGCTCATAGAATCTTCCATTGTGTATAAATGGAAGTCTAATCTGCACACTCACTTAAGGAACTCAGATGTCTGGAAAGGCCACTAGGAAAGCCCTTTAAATGAGGACTCTAGGGTCCCCTGAGACAAACTATAAAGGGACTTTTTCTCTCCCAGGACACCAGGATCAAAACTCTCCATGATGAGGGGATAAGGCAGCTCTACCCAGTGCAGGCAAGACACTCATGGAAGAGAGAACAGAAAGGCCCATGCCTCCAGCTGGGCACTGCTTGATTGGAGGCTATAAATGCAAGTCTGAAGGGGCTGCACAAACGGTGTAGTGTGAAGGGCAGGGGCCAGGGCTCAACCTCTGACCCAATGACCATGTGATCTTGAGTAAGTTAACCTTTGTAAGCCTCAGTTTCTTCATCTGCAAGATAGGGGTACTACTACATCTCAGGGTCTAATGGAAATAACTTCTGGGTTTTCATGAGGATTAGACAAAACAATGCACACTAGAAACACGGCACAGTGACTAGTACTTGAGATGACATTTAAGAAAGTGCCATGTAAACTGTAAAGTTCTGCACAGATCAGGTCTTATTATTAGGTACTCAAAGAACCAAATATGGCTTAGGAAGTGAAAATTGTAAGTTAAAAAGCAGGTCATAATGCACCTATTAAACCAGTAAAAATAAATTAAAATAATGAAATCCACTGTGGCTGGGCTGTGCGCAACACCAGCTCAAACTTTCTGTCGTGCAACTGGCAGTGTGAAATGAGAACCATAAAACTGTTCCTATCCTATGACCTATTAGGCAATCTCACTTTGGGGAATAGGCCCCAAGGAAATAATTTAAAAGGAAAAAGTAATTCACATAAGGATATTCACAGGCAGAGCTATTTAAAAGAAAAGGAAATTGGCTCCTACCCAAACACCCTGCAGCAGAAAAATGGTGACCCAAACTCCAGCACATCAATGCAGGGGTTGCCCTGCAGCCATTAAAGTGACAGGTCTGAGGGCTCAGTCAATAGCAGCAGACGTGTGTAGGAGATAAAGTCAGGCCAGAAGGCAGAACCGACCACTGTTTACTGCTATGTAAAAATACATTGACAGGTATGGGCAGGGAATTTAGAACGAATGGTTAATGTTTCATAGTCACTGGGTTTCTTTTTTTTTCTATGAAGTTGTTTAAGTGGATAATAATAACAATAATAGCAACCTTAAAAGCAAAATCAATCTTGTGGTCTGAGAGCAGATGGGGCCTCAGCCCCTAGGACGGAAGGGGAGGGCAAAGAAGGACTGCATTTCTTTGGGGGCCTCCTACTATCAGGCAGCACTCCAGTCCCCCCACCCTGGGTCACTGGGGTTCCTGGGTAGAGATCCAGCTCCTGGAAAGCCCCCCAGCCAGCTGCAGGGTAGGAACAGGGGTGCTATAACCTGACTGCTAGAAACCTCTTAAAGCCACCTCTGCATATGGAGTTACAAGGTTCCTCCAGGCCAGGCCTTGGCCCTAGGCCAAGAGGAGGCAGGAGGATTAGGTCTAAGGTTTACAAACCAGAGAGCAGAAATGTAAGAGCCTGATTAGCTTTATGTCCCCTCTCTACCTATTGACCTCTGGAAGCCAACCTTGATTGCCCCCATTACCCCCTATGGCTGAGAGCCACTGCTCACCCCCTACTCATATATTAGTGGAAGCACACTATCTCCTGTTAACCAAGCATTAGCCAGAAAACTGGGAGCCAACCATGACTTTTCTCCTCCACACACACCCCACACCCATCCACCAGTGAGCCCTATCAGCTTTACATTCAGAGCCCATCCCAAATCCCCCCCTGCGATGCCACCCTAGTCTTAGCCACCACCACCATGTCCTGCCTGGACTGTTACATCAGCTACTGGTAGGTCTTCCCTGCTTCTCCCCTTGCCTGGCCTAGCCTGTTCCCCATAGCAGGCAGAGGGATCCTCTTAACACACCAAGCCAGATCCCATCTCCCCTCTGCTCACCCTGCCTTGGTGACCATGTCACTTGGAATCAAAGTAAGTGCTTTTGCAGCAGCCTGCCGTGCCCTCCACCATCTGCTCCCATCCCATCATTACCTCCTACTGCTCTCCTCCCCACTCCGGCCACACTGCCTTCTCTGTGCTTCTTCAATTCCCACCTTCAGGCCTTTGCACTTAGAGTTCTCCCAGCTGGACTGCCCTCCCCAGGGCTTGTTCTACCACTCCCTTTAGCTCTTCTGAGAGGCCTTCCCTGACCGCCCCCAGTATGATAGCACACCCAACCCGCCTCCATCATTTTCAATCCTTTTCTCTGCTTGTGTGATCTCTGTAAAACTCGTTGACACCTGACATATTAAATAGTCACTTGTTTATTCTCTTTCTGTATCCTTTTCAAAAGGCGAACACCCCTGGGAGGGAACACACATTAAATCCCTGAAAGGGATGAACAATCTTTTTTTTCTCATGAGTCAATTCGGGAAACATAAAGTTTAGAAACATGTTTTCTTTAGCATCAGGTATATTTATAAATCAGGAAATGCAATACTTGCCCTCCTACTAAAGTACTCTCTTCTTGTTTTGTTTTGTTTTGTTTTTTCCTCCATCGCTGAAAGGTTTCCTCTCCTTTTTTGGCTAAACTTTGAGAAACTACGTAAGTGGCATACACCATAGGATTTGACTATAATGCTGAGCCTCTGCACAACTTGTAAACGACTTGAAATCTAGTAGGGTGAGGGGGGGAAAATGAAGGACTTGAGGATGGGGAAACCCAATTGGACCAGCGTTCACAGTCACAGTCGAGGCAGAAAAGTTATTGCCATTAGGAGGCCCCTGTGGGCTGTGGATGGGGGAGGAGGGGGCCCACCTCTTGGGGGGAAAGTGAGGTCTGGAATGGCCAGTGGGGTGGGTGATAATAAAGAACTGGATGCAAATCATACCTGGCTCCCAGCCTTGTAAATCTTCTAAAAGGGAAGAGTCCTGCTATAAACTTCCCCACAGGAAAATGGGATAAGGGCAGGAATTCTTCCACCCTTCCTCCTGGGCCAGATCTGTCTTATTCCCTCCTCTTCCCACATTGTGCCACATGTTTGTACACAAAGCTCTCCCACCACACCCTGCTTCCCTGGTGGCAGCCTCTGTGACTCAGCAGGTGACAGCAGCAGCTTCCTGATCCTGGCCCTAGCACAGGAATTACTCACTTAGCAAGGCCTCCTACAAACATCTTTGGTCATTGAACTCCCCACGTGCCAGGTACAGGGCCAAGACTGGCTTTCCACATATCCTTCATTTCCTCTTCACCACAACCCTCTAAAGAGGGTTCCATTATTATCCCTGTCTGGTGTATGGGGGAAACTGAGGCACAGCATAAAACCTGCCCAAGATCACATGGCTAGTGAGTGGCTGAGGTAAAACCCGAACACAGCTCTGCTTCAGAAGCCTCTGCTTCTATCCTTCAGCCACACTCTGCCTCCCCACACTCCCACCTGAGCGAGACATGATTATTCATCAACTTTGATATATTTAGTTACTTGATTCTGAAATTAGACCTTGAGGGTGTCATGGAGCCTGGCAAGTCATGTGCGACAGCTGACCTCAGAGCTGCTAGTCGCTGACATCTCAGTGTGAAGAACTTCTCCAGTTACTCCCCTCCCTGGGGCACTGGTGCAGGAGGGAGGGAAGCAGTGGGGCCAGGTGGGGGCTGTGCTGGACCACTTGGCTGACCCTTCCCAGAATCCTCCTCTCTGGTTGCCATAGCACCACCTCTGCAGAGAGACCTGGGCCCTGACAGGGAGGGGAGGGCAAGGTGGGGCCAAAGGAAGCCATCCAGAAGAAAGGAAGCTATCCTGTTCCTGGGGACCCTCTGGAAAGGGAGGTTGCAGAGGCATCAATCCCGAGACCCTTAGTTACCAGGGCCACCACCCCCAGATAAATGGCAGAAGCAACTCCCAAGAGGAAGTGAAGACTGAGCAGAGGTGGTGAGGTAGGTGACAAGTATGCAGAAATGTGGGAGGAGCACAAGCGAGGCAACTGAGGCACATGAGGAAGGCTGGCCTCTGGAAAGACTGGACAGCCCCAGCCCAGTGCCCAGCAAACAGCAGGCACTTAATAAATATCAACCAGAGCTGTCATTATTGTAGGTGCTCAAAAGAGGCTCACTGGTATCCTAACCAGGGAGTCTTAGTTGCTCAGATCAGGAAGGAAGCATGAACAGTGGGTCCAGGAGCTGCGCGAGGAGCTCTCCACCCTGCAAGGGGCTTCTCAAAGGTTCCCCTCCAAGCCTCAGCAGGTCTGCTGCTGCTTGGCTGGCCAGGGAGGGCTTCAGGAGAAGAGGTCCCCCGCCACTCAGCCCAGCTGGGGCCACTGTCTCGATGTGCCTGGCCCAGCCCCCAACCTGGCATGGGCGCAGTGGGTGAGCGCACGCCTGGCACAGGCCCCAGTGCCTGGGAGAGAGGCTCCGAGCGGGCGGCTTTGTGTTTTGTGAAAATCAAATCCACAACTGAGCTCTCCAGCCAAGCAGGGCCTGCTGGGAAGGCTGGCGGGCCTCCCTTCCCGTCCCCCCACTGGGGCCCACCCTCCCTTCCTCAGCCCCCCCAGGAACCACGAGGAGCACCAGCTGCCACCCTGGCTGGCATAGAGGGTTGAAGGGGACGGGCCTGGGCCCAGCTCTGGCTGTGCCAGGGTTTGCCCTCCCACCCTGACCCCCTTCCTGCCTGGAATAAATTGGAATACAAATCAGAGGGAAACGCTTTCCTCTGTTTGAACAAATTGCTATGGATTCCTCCCTGTCTCAGGTCAGGCCTCGCGATGGGGGATATTTTCACTTGCCGACTGCTAATAGACTCAGAAGAAGCTGCTGGATCGATAGAGGCCGAGGAAATTAGCCAGGAGCTCTAGGCCAGCCTCGGCCTGCCTTTGCCCCCACTCCAGGTCTCCTGTAAAGGGTGGAGGTCAGCCCAACCCAGGCAGTCATGCTAGTCGCTGACATCTGTGTGAAGAACAGACCCTGACAGCCAGGGTGCTGCATGCCCCGGCCTATCCTCTACCTGAGAACTGAAGCAAGGGGGACCAGGGGCTGCCTGGAGGGACAGTGGGACAAAGGTGGACCCGGAGAAGCCCCCAAGAAGGTCTTCAGGGCCCACACACATACATGTTCTTCTGTGCAACATCATCGCCCATATGCACACCTACAGCACATGTATGCTCACGCGTATTTACATGTACACCACGAAGTACAATAAAGTGCATTTCACAGGCAAAGAGAACCGAGGGAAATTCTTCAGTTCCTATCGAGATACCCAGTGAGAGCCGTTAACTTCGTGCCAATGGTCTACACACACACACACACACACACACACACACACTGATCTCCAACTGATTTCTAACAGAATGGGGAGAGCAGACAGCAGGGAATGCAGACCACCCTCATCCCAGTGTGTCTCACAACCCCTGTCCCTCAGCTCCCCAGGAGAGAGAGCCACACAGGGGTGCTCTGGAACTTCAGGACATCAGGGCATCCCTCAGCAGTGAGCACCTCCTAGGAAGTGGCCTGGCTTGATCAGAAGAAAGTCACTCATGTCTCCTGCTGCTGCCCCCACCCTCACCACACGCACACAGCCCTCAGTACATTAGATTCCAGATCTGTTAAAACATGGGAGAGGAAGCTGTGTTCACTGGCAGGTAAAGCAGTTCCATGAGCTTGGCAAGACCCCTTCATCTCTGGATGCTGGTTTCTGCCTCTCAGAACTACACAGGTAGGACCAGGTAACCTCTAATCCCATTACCTCCGACTTTCTATGATTCCAAACTGGGCCCCCTCTTTGCTGTGTGGCCTGAAGACTTCTCTTGCCCTCTCTGAGATTCAGGGTTCTCTTCTAACAAATGATTAGATTTACCCCCCAAGACCCCTCCTGGCTCTGTCACTTTATGAGTTTAGATCATCTCTTTGTCTGGCTCTACTTATTCTCAGTACCTAGAACAGAGTCTAGCACATAGGAAGTGTTCAATAAGTACTGAATCAATTAATTAATCTCAAATTCCAGTTGGTAGTGAGGAGACAGAAATATACAATGGTGCTGCTGAGCTGGACTCATAAGGCTCAGGAACATGCAGGGACACAGGCCACTCTTGTCACAGCCCATGGGAGATGGTTTGGTTTCGGAGGGGAAAGTGGACAGAATGCATTATCGGAGGTCAGCCAAACCCGATAATGCAATTGACATTATTACCCCCTCTAATCCCCAACAACACTTTCACACAGAATCCTGCCTACGGACAGAAGGAACAGTCCTCCAGTCTCAGAGACTGTCCCCACCTCTTTGTTAGTTTTGAATTCAGCAGGGTGAAGAACAAACGATCGTGCCTCTCATGGCAATGACCAAAGGATCCTATATGTTCCTGGTTGATCCCCAACCCTGTCCTCCATGGGCACGAGGACCCCTCAATCCTCCAGGGGAGGTTTTGGGAAAATTGACACACTGGGGTTCCGGTCACAGGATCCAAGGAAGTCAGTGAGCAGCTCCCAGGTCCGGTGGTCACAGGGCAGAGTTTTCAGCCTGGGATCAGGGCTTCTACATGCAGCTCAGGAGATGAGCCCTAAGAATAAAGAGCTCTGCAAAGCAGGCTGGCCTGAAAAAGCAAGAAGACTTCTGGCTTAGGTGAAATGTGGTTCAGGCTGTCAGTGCCCCCGACACCCTATCTCCTCACCACTCCAGTGCACAGCCAGTCAGCCCCCAGCTGCCAGTGCCTGCATGCACCTCTCTGCCTGAAGGCTGTCTCTGCCACTGCAGCTCACACTACCTGTGTGCACAGCCAGTTAGGAGCACCAGGAAAGTCCCACTCCCCAGAGCAGCCCTCACCCAATGACAGATGGGAGTGGGCGTACACATGCCCCAGCTCCCTCACTCCATGCTGGGATAACTATGAAGTGTGTGTTTCACTCAGTGACCCAGAGTGACCTCATGGGACACAATGATAACCGGCTTGGTGAGGCACATCGTACTGGTTTCCTTGGCCTGTCTCACTTCTGCATTCCTTTTCCAGAGCTTCTAGGACTTACCTCCCAGATAAACTATAGTACCCAGCTACTTATTTCAGGGTCTGCTTCTGGGGGGACCAAAATTAAGACCATGAATCCAAGCAAGTTTTAACTGTGCATGGTGTCACTATCAAATCTCTCACATTAGCCACAAGCCAGAGCCCATATATTGCTTAACAACCCCCCCCATACACACACACACATATATTAAACACCCTCACATCATCCTCTGCCTCTACCCATCACTCCCCTGGAAACCTCCTTGCCTGAATACCATGATTCAAGATCCAAATCATGTGATCAACCAGCCTGAACCACAGGGAGAAGACTACGGCTGCTGGTTATTCCCAGAGTGAACTTCTAGAAGTAGTGACAGTTTCTGCTGGATAAATTGTTAATAACTCTAAAGTGAAACTGGCAGGCAGTGTGACAAGACCTGGTGAAGACTGGCAGCAACCTGCAGTTCACACTACCAGGTAGTATCACCTTCCCACTAACCAGGGGGCCTCTCCAATATTTCCATTATGGGCTTCTAATATCTAACCAGACTCCTGAACCCAGAGTGAGCCCCAGATGCTGTGGTCCAGATGCAATCAGGCCTGGGATAAGAAATGAGGTTGATGGGGGTGGAGAAAGGATTACAGAGCTGTAGGCACAAAATGAACACCATGTAGACATGCCCTGGCCTTCCTGAGGCTGGGAGGTGGTATAGAAGAATGAGAAAGATCCAGATTTATAGTCCTTTGACATGGTTTTTAACTTCAACCTTGGCACCTAATTGCTGTGTAACCTTCTTGCCGTCTCTGGTCTCAGTCTCTTATTGTAATAAAGCTTAAAGATCAGTTTCCGGCTCACTTAAGGCAGCTGAACTCACTCCTTGACATACCCTTGTGCCCCTCCTCAACCTTAATCTGCTTAAGCCTCTGTAGTCAGGTCTTTGTTTCTAGCAACCAAATGTAATTCCTGCAACAGGACTTGAGGTTCTCATGCTTCTCCCATGGTCAACCTGTCTGCCACACCACAGCTGAGGAACAAAGACCTGCCAGGTAATTTCTTCAGGAACCTCACACTTGGGGCAGTAGATGGACACTCAGTTGGGCTTTAGGCAGGCTGGAGTTCAAATCCTGACTCTACCACCTGCTGACGGCAGAGCCTTGGGCAAATCACTCATTCTGAACCTTGGCTTCTCCATCTGGGAAATGAGGGCATTAGAAAAGACTGCTTTCTGGCTGGATGCTGTGGCTTACACCTATAATCCTAGTACTCTGGGATGCTGAGGCAGGTTGATTACTTGAGGTCAGGAGTTTGAGATCAGCCTGAGCAAGAGTGAGACCCTGTCTCTACTAAATAGAGAGAGAGAGAAAAACTAGCTGGGCGTTGTGGTAGGCACCTGTAGTCCCAACTACTCAGGAAACTGGAGCAAGAGGATCTCTTAAGCCCAAGAGACTGAGGTTGCTGTGATCTATGATGCCACAGCACTCTACCCAGGGCCAACAGAGTAAGACTCTGTCTAAAAAAAAAAAAAAAAAAGACTGCTTTCTCCCACTCAGCTGTGAGCAACTCCGAGACAGGTGCCATTCACCTCTGTAGCCAGTACCCAACACCCTTTCAGACAGTGCCCCTATGCATTCTAACTCTGAAATTTTCACTTTATTCCTAGTCAAAGAAGAGAACACACAAAAGGGCCACATTTCAAAAAGGTAACAGAGGCTAGGCACAGTGGCTCACACCTGTAATCCCAGCACTCTGAAGGCAGAGGTGGAAGAAGGATCACTTGAGGTCAGGAGTTCAAGATCCACATGGGCAACATAGCAGGACCCTGTCTCTGTAAAAACAAAAACAAAAAAATGAGCTGGGCATGGTGGCACGCGCCTATAGTCCCAGCTACTCAGGAGGCAGAGGATGATCACTTGAACCCAGGAGTTGGAGGTTGCCGTGAGCTATGATCAGGCCACTGCACTCTAGCCTCAGTGACAGAGCAAAACCCTGTCTCTAAAATTAAATTTTTTTAAAAAATGAAAACTATTTCTGAGGCAGTCTCTTTCCATCTCTCTAGGTTCTGGAGTGGAAATCCCTTGGTTAGAAGCCAAGAAAGGGGCCAGTCTCCCAAGCTCCTGGTCTGGACCTTCTGGTTAGCACCATTAAAGTAGAAAGTAGCCTGGCTCAGAGTTTAAAAAATAATAAGTAGGATTTTCTTTTACGACCCCAGGGCCCAGATGAGCTTGGTTGAAACTAAGCTTGAGCAGTGACCTGGAAAACCTGGAGAAGCCCAAGGGAAGAAGACATCTGTTCTGGCCTAACTCATTCGGATGCACTGTCTACACCAGCTGTGCCTGCGCATCAGCTGAAGAGCTCTTACAACCACAGATGCCTTGATGCCACCTGCAGAGTTTCTGATTCAGGAGGTCCGGGGTGGAGGCAGGCATCTGTTGTTGAAAAAACTCTCCAGGTGGTTCTGACATGTGCCGGGATGGAGAACCACTTCTCTACACAGCTTCCAACCCTCCAGATAATCAAAGTATCTCGGCTGAGTTGCTGGAACTAGAAAGGAACCAAGAGAAGCCCGGGGTGGAACCTTAGAAGCCAGCCAGGCAGTGCCCTGGAACCTGCCCTTGCCACCACCCCACACCAAGGTCACCCACCCCTGCAGCCCCCGCCTCTCACAGGCAAGAGGCTGGGCTCGGGTAGTGGGAACTGCCGTTCCAGCCCTCCCTGGCCTGCCACATTTCTCAAAAGCGCAGCCGGCACCTCCTGCTTCCACATGCCACCCACACCCGGAGCTCCCTGCCATCTGCCTGCCACCCCCTCTGCTCCTGTGAAACAGAGTTCCCATAATTCACCTTAGAGTTTACAAAGTGCTAGCACTCTTGGGCTTCTCTGTCATCCCAAGAGGTGGGTGTGCCTAAACCAGCCTTCCTGACAGGGTAACTGAGGCCCTGAGGGCTGAGGCATACTGTGCAATGACCCTCAGAGGCAGCAAGCTGCCCCCTGGCCTTCCAACAGAAGTCTGCCCATATGAGTTCAATCCTCTTCCTTATGCCCTTGTTATAAAAAGTGTGATCCCTGGGCCAGGAGCGTCGATATCACCCAGTTTTGTTAGAAATGCAGAATCTCGGCCCAGACCCAGACCCACTGATTGAGACCATGCAAGATCCCCAGGGGAGTTCCTGGACACAGGAAAGCCTGAGGAGCCCCATTCTGTGCTGCAGCTGCCCAGAGCTCCCTCTCCCCCTCCATTCAGGCAGCCCTTCCTCCCACAGACTCCACCCCTCTCAGGTCTATTCCCATCTCCTAAACCCCGGGGCTCCCCAGGGCTCTGGCCTCAGCTCAGTCCTCTCTCTCCACTCTCTTGTCCTTGGCAATTTTATTCCACCTCATGGTTTCAACCCAAATCATTCTGTGACATAAATCCAGATGTGCAAAATCCACCTCTTCAAAGTTGCTCTCTCTCCTGAGCACCAGTGCTCATGTCCACCTGGCCTGTCAGTATCCCTTCCAGACGTCTCAGTGCCCGAATCTCATGAAGTTCAAAGGTGCACTCACTCACATTATCATTAAACTATTTATTAAGGTCTTGCTAAGTGGCAGGCATGTGCTCAGGGCTTCCTAGGCACTGTCTCATAAGCCCATGTGGTGAACTATGATTATCTCCATCTGACAAGTAGAGAAGCCATGGCTTAGATAAAGCAGATGGAACTTCTTGGACTCTCAACAGCTGCTGCAGGGCAGAGCTGGGATTCAGACCCAGGTTTCTTACCCAGAGATTAAGGCTCTTAACTACCTCACTGCCCTATCTGACTTCCAGTGGCTTTATTTAACCTGTTATCACTGTGTGCCAAGTCTTTCAGCTCCTCTCCCTTACCCAAACTCTTTCCAATCCTCTCTTAGTGCCTAATGATGATGGCACAATCTCATTTCTTGCCTTTTGCAACAGCTTCTAACTGGCTCCCTTCTCTCTCCCTCAACCCACCTGCAATCTATTCTCTACATGGCAGCCTGGGGAATTCTATTTAAAAGGTGTCAGTTCATGTACCATCTCTCCTCAAAACCCTCCCATGGTCCCCTGTCTCAGTCAGAATAAAATCCAAAGTACTTACACAGCCTTTAAGGCTCCAAACAATCTGGCTGACCCCACCTCCTAGTTCCCTTCCTTGGCTCACTCTGTTCCAGCCACACTGGACTCCTCTCTGTTGCTCAAACAGCCCAGGCATGCTTCTACTCAGGACCTTTGCACTGGCTGGAACACACTTCTCACAGATATCCATGAGGCTCCCAAGCACTCCCCTGCCTCCCTGGACATCTGCAAGGCCTACTGACCAGTCTCCCTGCACAGCCTCCAACAGAGCTGCATGGCTTCCCAGCCTAAAATGTGGCTCACATCAAACCATTTCCCTGCTCAACACCCCCCTGACAGCTTCTCCCAAACCCAGGGCTCCAGCCCCCTCCTCTCAAGCCCAAGCTTTGCAATCAGCAGTTCTGGGTTCAGGTCTGGCTCTGCCACTTGGACGTCATTGCTCTGAACTCTCGGTTTATTCATCAGTAAAAGGGGCTAATGAACCCATCACCAAGGGGTTATGGTGAGGATTGAAGATAATTTGTATTCATGATTTCAGCCAGGGGAGTCAATGTTAGCAGTGTTCATTGTTATTCCCTTACTGTTTCAGCCCAACTGCCCCAACTCCCTACCAACTTATGCTCCAACCCATCTGAGCCACTCACTGCTCCCCACACACCCAGGTTCTTTAGCCTCCATCCCTGTACCACTATGTGCCCTCTGCCTGGGATGCCCACCTCAATCCTTACTGCTGTTTCCCGAGGCCAGTTCAAATACTCCTTCCTTCCCAAGGCCCTGGAAGTAATTTCTTCACCTTCAGATTATTTTTACATGCCCTTGCCACATGGTATTTATGGTATTTATCAAGATCTCCTAGGAACCCTCATGTGTCGTTCTCCTCCCCTTCCCTCTTACTCATCTCGGTAACCCTGCCAATGGTCAAAATTGGGTCTTGTTCAAGACGGACTCAGCAAATATGTAATGAATGGTGAGTGAAAGGACTATCACACTGCTTTCCTTAGCCCAAATCAGAAGCTCCACTTAGAGCTGCTCCTAACCAGCTGTGTAACCTTGATCAGGTCACAAACTCTCAGAACCCCAGTTTCCTTATCTGTGACAATAGGCACATGCTGCCTCTCAGAATGTCATGGGAAGCAAAGGCTGTAGAAGCATGCAAATGCACGGTAAGGCACTTGGCACTAACACACCTAGAAGATACTGTTGTTATAACCAACAATCCTCCCAAAGAGGTTTATTCCTCACTCCCCAAAAAGATGCCTAAAAGAACCATAGCCAAATGCATGTAGGTCATCAAGTGAGTTTCCCTTCCTTTCTCTATACTTTTATGTATTCTTTCATTGTTTTGCAAAGAGCACGTTACTCATAGTAGTTACTCATAGTGTTACTCATGGACTTGGGGAAAAATAAGATTTCATTGTTTTTTTTTTAAAAAAAAGATTCATTCCTGTGAGCTAAGCAGTGCTAGAACCTTCTACCAGCAGACGCATGCCTGCAAAGTAGGGTCTTCTGAGGATGGAGGAGAAGATGCAGAAGGGAGCCATGCCCTGGGTTTATAAAGAGGCAGCCCTGCAAGGGAACAAGACCCTTGGTATCCACAACACACAGTCTTACAGGCGCTAGAGCCCCCAGCCTTAGCTGAGTCCCACCACAGGTCTCTCTTCTGGCCTAGGGAAGACAAGAAGAGTGGCCACAGGCAGCTGCCCAGAGACACAGGTGGGCATATGAGAGCTTCAGGGAGGCCTGGAGCTCCAGAAAGCCTTAAGGAGTCTCATTTGGCTCCAGCCTAAGGATTAGAATAATGCCCATACTTCAAATAGGGTAAGGCCCATGGGAGCCTAGGAAAAGCAAGAAGCAATGTGGCGGCCAAGCCCTCCCCCTGCTGGCCACATCTGGAGCAGCAGTGCCTGCCACACAGGGTAGAGCCCCCCCCTGGCAGCCCACACAAACCCCCAACACCTGGGACCCTCCCAGGTATCCAAAGGCAGGTAGTAAGTGGAGTGGGGCTCTTTCAAGACTGAGAGGTCCAAGGTTCCATCTCCCTGGTCCTCGGTCTTCACTGGGTGGGGCATCTCCTGGCCAACCTCGGTGAGCCCAGCCCTCAAGAGATGAAAGTCAGGAGAGCTGGGTAGGGAGGCAGATGGGAGGAGGTGTTCTCCACATTCCTGCTTCTGTCTCACTCCTCCCAGGTCCTCCCATGCCTCCTGGGCAGCTGGGAGAAGCTGGGGCTGCTACCACTGCCCGGATTTCCACTCCCACCCCCAGGTTATTGATTTCCTGCATCATTCATTTGCTGGGCCTTGGCGGCTGTGATTAGCTCCCTCCATTCTCCCTATGGAGCTCCCCCCACCCGTTCCCCCCAACCTGTCCCTCCATGTTCCAGCAAAGCAGAGCTAATACCAGGCTCTAAATGAGGCTTTGCCACCCCAGCCCCAGCAGCTCACAGCCAAGCCTGGCCAATTACACGTGGACTCCTGGCTATCCCCGCCTACTCCCTCAACAGTGCTTTCCTGGCTAGTATTACAAAATCCCCTCTAACCAACCTCCTCCCTTCACCTAGAGCTCCCACCCACCCATGAAGCACAGATTCCCAGACTGTAATGTACAAAGGGACAGCATGAGGACCCTGAACCTCAGAAGGTACTCTCCAGCCTGACACCAAAGGCTTGGGGAGTCCTCAGACTGGCTTGGGGCCAACATCAACTTGGGGAGGGAACGATGTAGGCAAAACAAAACCGGCTTGCATTTGCAGACACAAGGTGCTCTCTTTCCCTCATGCAGCTTCTGTAACTGAGAAGGAAGAAGAGACAGAAGTATGGATCTTCTTGAGGACATTAAGAAAACTCAGAGTCTTGTTAGCCCAAGGGAAACAAAGTTTTAGATGTGATGCCTTCTCCAGAGGAAGAAACAGATGTGGACAGCAGTTTCAAGGCATGTGAGAGTAGGAACTTTAGTGAAAAATTCCAAGTGCCCACACTCAGATCAACACTCGGGAGACGACACTGGGAGACTCGCTTCCTGAAATTCCTTCTCTACACTCCCCAGAGGAGGGGAAAAAAACCTGACTCGGTGATAATTTTGTAAGCTATGTTGCTCTTGTCAAATTATTCAACATCTGTCTTCATGTTCCTACAAAAATTAGCATAGGATAGTAGTTTCTGATGACACCTTTGGTGAAATATTTTGACTTCCACCAGTAAGTTGCAAACAACCTGTCTTAAGGATAATGTCAATTCCCACTTCTGCATATTAAATAATCCAGGGGTTTGTTGTGTTTTTGTAAGGGAAAGTAATCCCACCAACTTGCCCCTGGCTGGAAGTCTGGCTGCTATAAGAGGAGGAAAGTAAGCCAGGATAGAAGAGGGGCTGTTCTCTGACACCATCCACACGGAGGTTATTCCTCCTTAGTCACTACTGCCTTTACCCCAGTTCAGCCCCCAAGTCTGCAAGAAAGCAGATTACAAAATCCATCCCAGAAGACAACAAACTGGGCCAGGAGATCTGAGAGGCGAGGAGGGAGGGGAAACTAACTCCAAATGGACCATCTGGTCCAACCCTTGGCTGTTGTAGCATCTGTGCCCCAAAGAAGAACAAAGCCACCTGGCCAAACTAAGAGTGCATCCCCAGCCCTACTGCTGACCACACATCTTACAGCAGGCATGTGGACCTCAGTACAAACCAGGGCATAGGACTCCAGGTCCCTGCCTTCTACCACCCTCAGCAGAACAGCACAGCCCAGGCCAAATGCAGACAACAATGGGTTTTCCTTCCACCTCCTGCTCTTCCTCGCCTTCTCAATTAAGCTTCTGCATTAATCTGCCCCCTCTCAGCCACACAGGCCTGGGGGTAGCGGGGCAGGGGTTCCCTCCCCAGAGCACACATTTTTCTTCTGTGCCTTGAGTGAAACCTACTGCTTCCCTCCCAGGACAACAATGGGCTTCTAGCCTAGGACTCCATGATTATCCCTAAGCAGAGCCCCACAAAGAGTACCCCACTGCCCTGCCTACAAGCTCAGTCCTAGAGAGACATCTTGGAGAGAAAGAATTTCTTCAACCTCCCCCCAACCATAGGCCTTCATTCATTCAACAAATATCTGCCAAGGTGTGTGCCAGGCACAATGGCCCCTACATGCTACCCTTACTCTTTCTCAAGCTACTTCATCTGCTTTGAGGGTAGAGAAAAATGAAGGCCAGTAGGGAGGGAGAACTACTTCTGGCTCTCCATCCCATTTCTTTTAACCCAGTCCCAGTCCTACAAAGATAACCCTTTTGGCTATATCTAGCCAAAGCTTCTAGTGTCACAAGGAACTCAGTGACCTCTTGATGTCCTCTTCTTCCTCATATTAAATTTTCCCCATCTCCCCATCACCCCAATACAGACTTCCAACCCTGCAACTCCCAAGAACCCCTAAACATTTCCTGAAGCCAAGCTCTCAAAGGAAAGGGGAAAGAATGTCACCTGGGGTCCAGCAATCAGCCCCCGCATTTCCAGCCCTCTTGGATTTGCTGGGTGAAAGCAACTGGGACCCAGGCGCAAGCAGGAGGGGACAAAATACAGAGAGAAAAGGTTACAGGTGAGCCTATGGCTGAATCCTGGCCCTAGAGTACTCTGAAATGAGGGTCCACAGAGATTGGCTCCCAACTCCACTCTTACTGCTGGGGTTTATAGGCTAGGCCCAGAGGAGCCTCCTCAAGATGGGGCCCCGTGCAGCCTGGAGAAGGATGGAGGATAGGGATAAGCAGGAGATGGGTTTGCCCAGTCTGCTGAAGAGCACATGGAGGAGGGGTAGAGTGGAGGCCAGCAGCACACAGTGAGGATTCTCCATCACTTTCCAGGGCCCCTGAGGTACAGTGAGAAGGAGAAAGCCTCAGCAGTGTCCCTCTTAGGGCCCCTCTAAGGAAGCAGTGGAGCTGTAGGGAAATCTTGGGGAGAAAGATCACTGCTCTGTAGAGGCTACAGCCTCCAGGACCGGCCCAGCGGCCTCCTCCCTGAAACTCAGCTTCGTCCAGTCCCTGCTGCATTCTTATTCCTTCCTGCCTTTTCTGGCCTATGTGAGGGGCCAGGCAGTAAGAGACACACAAACTAATTAAAAAGCGGAGTTTGGCCAGCTGCCTGGGCCAGCTTCACCAGAGAATTAAGCCCAAGCCAGCTAGCAGTGTAGGGCCAAGAGCATGTCACTTCCCAGACACCCCTCAGGACACCCCCTTCCTTTTCCCAGGCACAGGCAGACAGGCCAGATACCTCCAGAATGAAGCATTTAGCACCAGCACCTGAGGCTGGAAGCAAGGGACACAGTGCCTCTGCTACCCCACAGAGAACAGGTCAAACTCTTCCCTGATCCAAAGGGAAATCATTCGGCCCTTAGCCTCAGAGAAAAAGGGAGAAAGAATCCCACTCACCCCAGCTACATATCACGCTGCAAAAACCTACAAAACCACCCTGCGGTCAGGAGGAGGCAAAGTAGAGGCCATTGGGCCTTCGGAGATCGACTTTCTGTGCTGTAGGGTGAAGGCGCTGTGGGTGAGCCTCAGTGACCCTGAAGGGATGATGCCCGCCTTTGGGGCCCTCCCTGAGAAAACCCATGGCACGGGAAGGTGAAGGGGTAACCAGAGTTCCCCCTTGGCGTCAGAGAGGAGGCGTGTGGACGCAGGAGCAAAGCGGCGAGGAAGCAGGCAGAGTTTGGACATGTAGCCCGATGGGTGCGTGCGGTGTTCGCGTTTCCAGAGGATGGTGGCTGAATGTTTGTGTGTGAGCGCATGGAGAAGGAAGGTGGGCTGGGGGGTTGTAGCTGGGAACTGGGGACAGGAAGAACTGGCTCAGGAAAGGTCCGAAAGAGATGCCATGGTCGCAGGAAAGGTCTGAAAAAGATGCCACGGTCGGAGGCGCCAGAGCCAGGGGATGCCGGCATCCTCTCCCGCTGTCAAGAAGCGAGCAGAAGAAGCGAAGCCGCAGCGACAGCGGGGAAGGCGAGCTCGCCTCCCGACCACGGCGCTGGAAGCCGGCTCGCCAGCAAGCCAAGCGCAACTCTGGATCGCGCATCGCTTGGCTTCCACTCTGGAGGCCAAACCAGGAGAGAACCAGGTTTCGGTGCAAGTCCCTGGTCGAGGATTTGTCCGGTCTCCGGAGCCGACCGGGTGCTTTCAAGGATTCCTAGTCACGCCCGCCCCTAGCAGGGTTTGGGAAAGTGGGTACCTCCCCCTGACATTCCCAGCTTTACGCCAAACCCTACCACAGTTCCCTGAGTTCCGAAGCAGCTAGCTCGGTCTCCTCGCGCCCTGGAGAGGGCGGGGACGTAGGCAAGCACTCTAGAGTCCGAGCCGAGGTCTCCACCAAACCCCGGTAGCGCGCACTTTGCGCCTCTTGCAAAGTTTCCGTGGAGGTCTAAGCCAGCTTGGGGCGGGACGCGGGCTCTTACCGTAGACTCCTTGTCCTCGGCAGTGGAAGGGGATCAGCGCCAGAAGTAGAAGGCAGGTCACCTCCATCTTCACGGCCGGTGCTTCATCCCCGCGAGGCGGCGCAGCCCAAGAGGCGGCGGGGGGCTCATCCGCCAGGGCCCTGAGACGCCCCTGTTTCACCCCGCTTTCCCTGAGTGGAGGCAAAGAGAGCAGCGGCAGCGGCAGTGGCGGAGACTAGGAGACTGAAGAGGCGGCGGTAGCGACCCGGGATTCTCCACTGGCTGAGCCGCTGCCCGCGTGGAGACGCAAGGGGCGCTGACCTGGCCCCGAATGCCTCGGCGCACCCAGCGCAGCGGCCAGCGCCCTGGCCCAAGGAGTCCGGCTGCCGAGCCGTCCCTGTTCCCCAGGGCTGTCCGCACAGGATGCTGGGCACCGGGGACCTCCCTGCTGCGGCCGCGGCGCTCGGATCCAATAGGCCACAGATGACTGACAAACTTGTCGTTTCCCTGCCCTGGGGTCGCCCCCCCGCGGAGCGGGGGCGGGGAGGCCCGGGCTCTGCTCGGGTTAATACGCTGTTCCCAGTCCTGTCGCGGGTGCCGAGGGCTCTACCGCCCGACCCAAGGGGGCCGGTCTGGCGCTCTCCCGGCGGGGAAGGAGCCCCGGCCCCGGCCCTCCTGAGCCAGGGAGCAGCGCGGGCTGGGTTCGGCCGAGGGGCTAGTGCCACCGGCTCTTGGGTCCGCGAAGTTAGCTCAGCCGCCGACAAACCGGGGGGACGGATCGCAGCCCAGTGCCCCGCGGGATTCTGGCGAGCAATTCCAGGCACCAGGGGCCCCAGAAGGCGGGGAAAGAAGCAAAGTTTGAGTCGTTTGAAAAATATTCGCGCTCTCGCCGAGGCCGGGGCTGCGGCACTAGCGCTGCTCACCGCCTACGCTCTCTGCACTCCGCTCCCGCCGTCTGGCCGCGGCGGCGGCGTTCCTGGGCTCCGATCTCTCCGGAGAGCAGGACTGCGCCGCGCCCCAAGTTGGTCGTCCCCGCCCCCGCCCGGCGGCCTCGGACGGCGGGGGCCCCGAGCGGGCGGGGCCGGGCCGGGCCCCCGGGCGCGGCGGCCGCTCGGCTCCGGGCCGCGGGAGCGCTCCGCTCGCTCGGCAACTTGGGCTTTGCTGTGCTGCTTTTTCGCCCCTCGGAGCTTTTCATTCCGCGCTCTTCCCGCCTCCCTTCCTCCTCCCTCCTCCCTCCTCCTCGCGTCTCCTCGTTCGGTCTCTCGCTCTCCCACCCTTTGTCGCTCGCTCTCCTGTTTGATTCCCCTCCAGTTAAAAAAAGGAGCCAATTAAAGGCAGCCCAGCTCGCCCAGCCCAGCCTCTGTCCAATTTCCTCGCCTCCCCCAGGACCAATTAGAGAAAACAAAACAGGGCTGGGGGAAGCAGACTGCCTGCTTTCTTCTCTCTCTTCTCTCTCTCCCTCTCTCTCTCCTCCCTCTCTCTCCCTCCCCCTCTTCTCCCCATCTCTCTCCTCTCTCGCTCCCCCCGCACTCCCCCCAGCAGGAAAATGTCAGAAAGCAGAAATGGATCCATCTATCCCGAGGACAGTGGCGGAGGGACTTAGGTTTCGGCGTGGGCTCTGTAGCCGCTCGCTCGCACACTCGCTCTTCGCCCGCCCTTGCACACCCAGACCGGCTGCCCGAGCTGGGTGCACCGATCCTGGCACGCTCGCGGGGTAGACACGGCGGCTCGCTTCGGGAACCCAAGCCGGCAGGGCTCTGCACACTTCGCAAATGTTTTGTACTTTGGGGAGGCGGGACTGAAGCGAGGATCCCAGGGAAAGGCCGGGCTGCCTGCGGTTCCTAGGGTCTTGCAGACGCGCGTCCTGGACCGCCTGCAGTCTGTCTGCAGCGCTGTCTGGCGGGCTCCGGAGTCCCACAGCCCCCCGGCCGAGCCCCCGCCCCTTTCCAGGCCTTCTGGGCCTCTACTGGGGTCCCGCGCTGGGGCCCCTGTCAGAGCAGCTGGCTGAGCCGCGAGCTGAGAGGTGGCGCTTAGAGCTCCTGCCCTTGCTGCCACCCACAGGTTGCCAACAGGTTTGCCCGCAGAACCCCTCCGCCAGATCTCCCTCCAGGACACCCCATACTCCCTTCAGCTCGCACTGCCTCCCCTCAGGAGCCCCCAAGCTCCCCAGGGGCTCCTGTCTTTCCGACTGCCTAGCCCAGGGCCTGGCTCCAGAGCTGGAGTCCCGCGCTGTGGGTCTCCGCTACCTCCACCCGGCCCTCCCAGAGCTGGAGCCGAGAGCGCTTGGTCCAAACGCCCACGGAAAGGGGCGTAGGCTGCGAAGCGAGGCGGATGGCCTCCCCTGGGCCTGCGATCGCTCCCCACACCCGGTCCTGCTAATCTCACCTGCTCCACCTGTCACCGTTATTTATCTCAGCGTGTGTGCAGGGGTTCTATTACGGCGGCCCGCGGGAGCGCGGACAACCGCAGCAGCCTCGCTCTCCAGAAATGTTCAGATTCTTGACAGTGATGGTGGTTCCACAACACTATACATTTGTCAAAACTCAAAGACCTGTATACCAAAAAGGGTTAATTTTTCTGCATCTAAATTAAAACACAAATCTAGTAATAATAATAAACCATCCCTTTCACAGGCCCACTTCCTGCTAGGTCCCTCCTCCTCCCCTCAGGGTTTAGTGCCACAGGAGCACGTGCTCCTGACTTCGAGGAGGGGAGAGGCGGGTGTTGGGAAATGCCTAGTGGCTTTGAGGGCTGTCAGCTCCCTTTTTGTCCATCTCTGGAACATCTGAAGACTCCTATTCTCCAGCCCAACTCCAAGGGTTTGAGCCTTTGTCTCTTCCTTCCTCTTCTCTCTGTCTCCTTCCATTCTTCCCTGTCCAAGGCAAGATAAGGAGGTCCAGGCCCAACTTAGTGCTGTGCACCCAGTAGATGCTGCCGACGACGTCTTCAATGAATTATTGAATGATGTCCGAGATAGTCCAGATACCACAGACCTAGGAGACCCTCAGTGCAGCCACCTCCCCAACTATTACCCTAAAGTAAAACAAATTCATTTTCTGCCCCACAGAGATAGGGACCTATCCTGACTCTTCCCGCCTGCTTCCCCACCAAGTCTGAAAAAGAAGTGACAGTTGAAGGTGCGATGAATAACTTCTTTTATCGTCATCTTATTACTCCATGGTTCCTAGAAACCCCCAGCTCCTCCTGGAAGCTGTCAGGAAGTGATCACAGTGATCCTGGCTCTCCCTGGCTTTGCCTATCCTGAGCTGAAGGAACACTTCTCTATGGCATGGGAAACTGCCGTTCTATTTTCCAACTGGCTTTTCCAACTCAAACACCAGTCAGTTGCTCCTCCTCAGCTTTGGAATAAGTTACTGGGGGACAGTAAACCCCAGGGACTCAGTTGACATTCTCCTGAGTTCCACTCTCAGAACACACACTGGTGTGGAGGAAAGAGAAGACTGTGATGGGAGAGGGACAGAGCACAGAGGGGAGCATAAGACCAAATTCGAGGCAGGCTGGGATTGAATATTGGCTGTATCTAATCTACCTGCGAATACTCTGCAGCTAATTATATGCAGCATAAATACCTTGACAGCCTGTGTGTGTGTTTGTGTGTGTGTGCCTGTAAATTCAATCATCTCCTCCCCCAAATGTGCCCTGCCTGCTGCCTTGACAGAGCTGTAATGTCTGACAATAGGAGGCAAAGAGCTCTAGACTTTGGAGCCATCAGTCCTGCATTCTATTCCTAACCTCTCTAGGCCTCAGTTTCCCCAGATATAAAGTGGGTAGGATCCCTATCTCAGAGTGGTTGAGAAATGTAATAATAATGATAGTTGACACCCATATGCCACACACTGTCATGTGTTAATTAATCCTCACAACAACTATGTGAGACAGGGCGGTTATTCTCACAGAACAACATAGAAATATTTAATGACTCATACGGCTGCTAAGTAACCGACCCGAGTTTTGACCTAAGTAGCCTGGTTCAACAACCTTGCTATTTCCCACTGTTCTATGTTGAAGAAGGTGTAAGGGCCTAGGAGTCTAGTAATGTTTTCACAAGTGAACATCACCCTCAGATAACAGTTCTCTGGATCCTAAATGGAGCTGTTAAGGGGTGGGGGTGGGAGAGGAGCAGGAGAACTAGACTGCTAGACCTGAGGTGGGCCACAGGGCACAGGATCAAACTGAGGCCAGGGTGCCTAGAGGCTCAGGGGGTGAGTGCCAGGGTGCCAAGTCCTGGGTTCTACTCAAGATGCTTGAAGGTCACTTCCCACTGAAGAAAAACCCGGTTTGGGTAGTGTCATTTTTGTTCTTTGTTTGTTTGTTTTTTGCCTCAGAGAAAGCCTATCACTTGGGCTCCAGAAGGTCTCAAGAACTGGCTGCTGACTAAAAGGTTGTGTGACCGGCCAAGGAACAAGAAGCTCCAGGCACTGGCCAAGCAGGGCAGCTGCAGAGTTTATTGTGAGAGGGTATTACTAGAAAGCTCTCTCATCATTTCCTGCCACCAGCTCGCTCCCCCTGCAAGTGAGAGCCTGGAAGAGAAGAAAGGGAGAGAGAGAAGAGTCTTTGCTGGGATGGTGTCGTCACCTTGCAAGGGAAATTGTCTCTGAAAATCATACAGTGGCAGGTATCGATTCAATCTCAGAGCAAGAGGATCTCTGGTCAGGTGGGGGAAGGCTGGCTGGGAGGGGATGAGGAACAGGGAGAGTTATGAGCCCGCTGAAAGACCAGTGTATTAATTTGGGCTCTAACAAATAGCCAATTAATGGTTCCAGCTGCTAATTAGTAAGCAGTTAACTCCCATTATAAATTGTGCAGCTTGAGACTAGTGATAATGCAATCCTGCCATGACACCCTTGGAGGGAAGGAGCCCCATATACTTCTGTCTCCCATAGCCTGTAGCTCCCACCACTCTCTTCTTACCCCACACCCCCAAAGGCCCTCTGCTGGTAGAATGCTGGCTGCATGAGAGCAGGCAGGGACTTTGCCTGTATGCTTGCCTTTCATTCATTTAACAAATACTTAATGAGCACCTACCCTGTGCCCAGCACTGCTGTGGGCATTGCATACTCAATGTGAGCAAAACAGACAAGAATCCCTGCCTTCATGGAGGTTATAGTCTAATGAAGAGACAGACAACAGACTACCTAAATAAGGAAAATAAACAATATTTAGATAGTTAGGAGCATTAAGGAGAATACTAAAGCTAAAAAGAAGAGTAGGTAACTTGAGAGCTGACATGTTACAGAATATACCGAGAAAGATTCCCACTAATATTTAAGTCATGACCTTAAAGAGCGGAGGGATGGAACCATGCCAATATCTGGGGGAAGAGCATTGCAGGGAGAGGAGAGAGCAAGTATAAAGGACTATGGTGGTCAGCAGGGTTTGGCTGAGATCGAAATGGTTTAGAGGGAAGGTCATTTGGGCCCTGGGGTTATTGCAAGACATTGGATTTTACTGAGTGCAGTGGGAGCTATGACAAGGTCTTTAGCACAACAGGGGAAAGGATCTGACTTTAATTTGGTAGGCTTACTTTGTGCTGTGTGAGGAATAGATTAAAAGGGGGTGACACAGTATCCCTAACACCTGGCACAGTGCCTGACCCTTAGTAGGTGCTCTATAAATGCTAAGACTGAGAATCATGCCCACATTTGAAAGGCCAATTTATTTGGATTCTCTTGTAAATTATTTTACAACCATCACCCGATGGCCTTACATTTGAACTTCCCAAGAAATTCCACATCTATCCTACTTGGTCCTTAAAGTGTTCCTGGGAGGTAAATTTTGTGGTCCCCGCACATTTTACAGATGTGAAAACTGAGACAAAGAGACATTCCTTGACTGGCTTAACAATGAATGATGGAAGATACTAGTTCTAGACTGATGAGGGGGCAGGTAGGCACAAACACCACCCCTCTTTCTGGTCGAGTGTCATGACTGTACCCTGCCGTATAGTGTGACCTTCCCCTCTTGGGCTGCAGATTCCCATTTCCACAACCAGCAGGTGTGCCTTAACTGCCTCTAAGATTGCTCCTAGCAGTAGACTCCAAAGTCTCCTGAACTATGTCAGAGGCCCAGTGTTTGGATGCTACTACTTCCCAAAGTGAGGGTCACCTGGGATCATTTTGTCTACAAGGAGGCTTTGTATAACTTTTTTTGAGTTGATGTTTCAGTAGACCAAAAGTAATTTTGTTTTAACACTAACTTAAAACATACATGGTCTTCCCACTCTAAGCAGGTATGAGGAACTCTGATTTACCAGGCTTTCCTTCCCCAGTGGGTGGAACTGGGGAGGGGGCAAGTAGGCAGGAAAAGTCAGGTTCTCTTAAATATTTATTAATTTAACAAATATTTACTGAGCCAGGCACTGTGCCTACATCATACCTGGTACCCTATTGTGCTAGAAACATCCAACAAGTAAAGAAACAAACCTGCTCTTAGGAACACCCTGTATGATGGAAAAGATACAGCCCCAGACCTAAAAGGCCGCGGCCTTTAGGGAAACTGTGAAGCTGGCACACAGCTATGTTCCCCTGAGTGGGGAAGACTACTGTTATAGGGTTATAAATCTTGGTATAAAAATGGAGCCAGAGCCAGGTATAATGGTATGTAGTCCCAGTTAAGGAAAGCTGAGGTGGGAGGATCTCTTGAGCCCAGGAAGTTCAAACTGCAGTGAGCTATGAGGGTATTACTGCACTCCACTGGGCAATAGAGCAAGACCCTGTCTCTAAAACAAATTAAAATTGGCCTGCACAGTGGCTCACACCTAATCCTAACACTTTGGGAAGCTGAACCAGGAAGATCGCTTGAAGCTAGGAGCTGGAGACCTGCCTGGGTAACACAATGAATACAAAAAATTAGAATTATCTGGGCATGATGATGTGTGCCTGTAGTCCCAGCTACTCAGGAGGCTGAGGCTGGAGGATCACTTGAGCCCAGGAGTTTGAGGTTGCTGTGATCTAGGCTGACACCACAGCACTCTAGCCTCTAGGCAACAGAGTGTAACTGTCTTAAAAAAAAAAAAAAAAAAAAAGGAACCAGGCCACAGATCTAGCTAGGAATAGACACACACTAAGGAAGTATTTTCTACAGGGGTAAAGGAAAAGAGAATGGAGAAGTAGGAAGGCATTTGGCTGTTTACTCTGTGTTTCCTACTCTTTGCCTTCCACATTTCAACCAAGTCAGAGGGAAGCAACCTGGTGTTTTATTTGGGTATTTTCTCCTAATGCAAATGTCTCTCTGGGCTCTTAGGAAAGAGGCCTGTTTGAAGGCAAGACTGTGAAGCTGGGACTGAGCTGTCAGTACCCAGGGGGAAGAGAACGCTCACTCAGAGGGCCAGGCCCCACCCCAACAAAAAGCCCCATTCCTACCTCACTCCACTGACATCCCCAAGGGAGACACCTCTAGCTAAGGGGACTGCAGAGCACTTGAGATCAGCTCCTCTCCAAAGGCCCTGCTGCTTCTGTGGCCTCACGGAGTCAACCCCAGCCCCAGCTTAGAGTGAGCATTCAGGTATCCTGCTCTGTTTTCCTGTGTGCTGTGAGCTCAAGGGCAGGGTGGGTGCTCTGCTCATGGCTGGATCACTCCCAATGGCCAGGGCCAGGCTAAGCACTCAGTAGCCATTGGATGTATGCTTATTAAAACCAACTGAGTTGGGTACTCCAACTCAAGCAAAGGTAGGCTTTGAGCAAGACTCGATCTATCAGGATAAGGGAAGTCCAAAATATCTAGACAACAGGTAGATAGGTGACCGCACTGCCCCCTCCTGGGATGCTCTCTGAGAGGGGAGGTCGAGTCAGGTGCTTTTCCTGAAGGCTTCTGCCAGTCCGGGGTGACGCTGCGTTCTCTGGCATCTGCTCCCAGGTCTCAGCCGTCCCGATGGACAGCATCAAGTTTCGCTGAGCTGGTCTTTCTCACCTTCTCCCGGGCCACTCCGCGGGAAGCAGGATCAAATGCTCTCAAGCTTGAAAAGCCTGGCTGGGGACTGAAGGGAGGGGGGCGACGGGTTGCCCCCAGGGACAGAGCCTGCGTCTCCCCTTGATCCCTTCCTGTTTAACCGCCCGAGCCAATTCTCTTTCCCTTAGCCGTCGCCCCTTTTTGAACCATGTAAAGGGGGGAGGGGCAGGAAACCTGGAGTGGACTTTGAGGCGCCGAAGACACACGACCGCTGCGCAGCATAAACTCCAGGGGGCGCCATTCACATAGGCTACGACAGAAATGGCGCCCACCTCCCACCCCCACTGCACAATGTGCGGGGGATGGGGGCTCTGCTCCAGTCTCTGCTCTGCCCTGACCCCAGGGCAAGCTGGCATCCTCCTACCCTGTACTTCACTTTCTGTGCTCCTTCTCTGCCAAAACCGCCCCCACTCCCCTCCAGCCCCTAGCTCCTGTCTGCACCCATCAGTGACCCTCCGGGTCATCCTGGCCTAGTTCTCCACCCCACATCACAGGATGTGCTCCCGAGTGCTCAGGGGGAGGCTGTGGGGAAGGAGGGTCTTGGCCAACCCCTCCGCGCGCAGCTTCTTCCTCTGGTGGGACAGGAGCCCTGGGGACTCGCTGTCCTTTTGATTATGTGGTTCTCCCAGTTCTCCTTGGGGACCTTCCATACCCATGTCCCAGGGGGCCTTCAGGATTTAGATTTAGTACAAGATTTTTTTTTTTTTTTTGTAGATGGAACCCCTAGAGACCCTCCCACTCAGCCGCTTGAGGATGGTTCAGCCTGTCCTCCCCCACTTTTCATCCCCTCACCTAGAACCTCCCTGGAGGAGGGCATGTTACAACTGCATAATTATAAAATGCCCAGCTTAAAGCCACTTGCCCTCACAACCATTGTTGTCATCTTCTCTTTAGGGATGGGTGAGCTGAGAAACAGAGAAGTTCAGTCACTCCCCCAAGGTCACACAGCAAGTAAATTGTATTCAGACCAGAGAATCTGACTCTAGAGACAGAGTCTATACTCTTCACTGCTACTAGATGCAGCCTCTGACATAGAACAGAGCCCAAGAGCTGGCATACTAGAGCTGCCCTGGCCAGCACACAGCCTCTAGTAGCTATTTACGTTTAAACAAAATGAACTTTAAAATTCAATTCCTCAGTCACACTGGCCACATTTCAAGTGTTCAGCAGTCACCCTGTTGGACAATGCAGATATAGAACATTTCCAAAATCACAGGAGTGCTATTGGACAGCAATAAAACTTAATTTTAATCCTCGATCTACTGCTACTAGCTGAGCAACCATGGCAAGCTCCTCAGCCTCTCTGAATCTCCATTTCCCCATCTGAAAAACAGTGGTAAGAATGGTGCCAACCTCACAGGGCTATTAGGAGAATTAAATGAGAAAATGCACATGAAGTGCCTGGCACATAGTAAGCATTCAAATTATTGGCTTATTAGGAATCATAATCCAGTCCTTTATTTAACTAAGTGGGTAGCTAAGAACCAGAGAAACTAAGAAACTGCCCCAAAGCCACACAGCAAATTAAATGCCCAAAGCTGGGGCTCCTAAATCTTTGTATTCCACCATACAGACTAATGATGTCGCGACAGTCAATAAAGGGCTTTCACGTTTGGCTGTCCCCAAAATGCTGTGACATGAGTAAATGAGCTTTTATGAACTCCATTTTAAAATTAAGAAACTGAGGCACAGAGAAGATAAAGGAACTTCCTTAGAATCACCGTGCCAGGTTCGACGTCTGTGGCTCAAGTGGCTAAGGCACCGGCCACATACACCTAAGGTGGCAGGTTCAAATTCAGCCAAGACCCGCCAAACAACAATGATGGCTGCAACCAAAAAATAGCTGGGCGTTGTGGCGGGTGCGTGTGGTCCCAGCTACTTGGGAGGCTGAGGCAGGAGACTCGCTTGAGCCCAGGAGTTAGAGGTTGCTGTGAGCTGTGATGTCACGGTACTCTACCCAGGGGGACAGCTTGAGGCTCTGTCTCAAAAAAAAAAAAAAAAGAATCACCGTGCTATTTAGAAGCAGAGTTGGTACTTAATATGGTTTAATGTTCTTTCCCCTGCTTCATTATTCATGGTCTGTGCAAATTAACATGTAAATATTTGAGGGGGAGTATTTGTATGTATGTGTTCATTTGTTCACTGTGCAGAGCTCAGGGACCCATTATCCTCTATAGATAGAATCTAAATTACATAAATAATATTAATATGATCTCGATTATGTAAAAAAAACTGCATATAGAGCAAAGATGAGATGGACAGCTAATACCATTTTAATGATTATCAAGGGTAGTGGGATTAAGAGTGATTTGCATTTCTGTCTTTATATGTTTCTGTTCTCCCTAGTTTTCTACAAGCAGCATGTATTATTTTTACAATCAGAAATAAATGCATGTTATTTTTAAATACATATATATTTTTCATTAAGTTCCTTTGGTGTTTCGCCTATGGCCTCCTTGGCCCTCTGAATAGCCAGGAAGCCTGACCAGGGTTTGGTTTTGCCTGACCAGGACTCCAGGAGGCCTGTGTGTGCCTCTTAGCTCAGACCCCTTCATCTAGAGGCCCTTAGGTCCCTCTGCACTGGAGTGGATTTGAATTTATTCTGCAACATCCACATGCAATAAACATCAGACTGGTTTTTTTTTACATCAAATAATTTCTGATTTCTAAGCCTCCAATTGACAGTGTTAGAAATCAGCCTTAGCTATGTTTAGGGGGAGTCCCCAAAGTCATAGAAAGAATCTGGGAACCAGGAAAAGAGGGCTTTGTGGTTGCCATGGAATTGATTCCTGTCTCTGTGGCTCCTGAACCGGAGGTTGGACCTCAGTCAGGTGCCACTGCCCTGGACACACTCTGAGATGTCCTCACAGTAGCTCTCTCCGTAACCACAAGCAGGCCTTGGAAACCCTCAGGGTCTTAGCGCACAAACATCTCCATCTGGCACTGCAGGCTAGACGGATACAAACAAAAGTTCCAAATCTCTGTCCCTTCCCAGCAACCTGCCCTGTCTCCCTTCTCCTTTCACTTTCTCTCCACTCTCCATTGAAAGACTTTTACCTCCTAAATCTAACTAGAGGGGGGCATCCTTGCTGTTTTGACAAAACTCAAAGAAGCCTGGACTCAGACACATTTCTTGGGGTGAGAGATAGAAGGTCTGTTGTTATTCCAAGTGAAATGGGAAACCACAAAATATGTTTTAGCATAGATCCTTGTTGAACAACTCATCCCCCAACCTTGGTTTATAGCTTTGCAGTCCTGAGCACAGTGGCTTAAGCCTGTAATCCTGACACTTTGGGAGGCCAAGGCGGGAGGATCACTTGTGGCCAGGAGTTTGAGACCAGCCTGAGCAAGAGTGAGACCCAGTCTCTACAAAGAATAGAAAAAATTAGCTGGGTTTAGTGCTACACACCTGTAGTTCCAGCTACTCAGGAGGTAGGAGAATCAATCACTTGAGCCCAGGAATTTGCGACTGCAGGGAGCTATAATGACAGGACTGCACTATATATAGCTCTGGTGCCAGAGTGAGATTCTGTCTCAATAAGTTAATTAATTGGCAAGGCGTGGTGGCTCACACCTGTTATCCTAGCACTCTGGGAGGTCAAGGCAGGTGGATTGTTTGAGCTCACGAGTTTGAGACCAGCCTGAGATAGAGCAAGACGAGACCCCATCTCTAAAAATAGCCGGGTGTTGTGGCAGGCACCTCTAATCCCAGCTACTTGGGAGGCTGAGGCAAGAGAATCACTAGAGCCCAGGAATTTGAGGTTGCTGTGAAGTATGACACTGTGGCACTCTACCAGGGCCAAGAAAGTGAGACTATGTCTCAAAAATAATAATTATTAATTAATTAATTAATTATTTTAAAACAATGTTTCTCAGGCCTGTCTTTGCTAGGTCAGCTGAAGAAACAGGAGCATTTATGTGGAGGGGTGGATATAGGATGGAGTCAGGGAAACTCTACCTCTCCCTCCCTAGAATGAAGGATGAGGATTAGAGTTATTAAGGAGAAGCACAGGAATTAGAGTCAGAGAGACCTCTCCTGCTGGACCCAAAGTATAAGCTTGATAAACACTTTTTATACAAATGAATTCAATCCTGGCACAGTTCTTCATGTCTTTGAGCCTTACCATCTTCATCTGAAAAATGGGCATCTGCTCATTCAACAACTAGGTCTTGATTACCTGGCACTGGTGCAGGCACACAGGACATGGCAATAAACACAAAAAAGATCCTCCCTATGGAAGTTCTATTTTTTTTTTTTTTTTTTGAGACAGAGCCTCAAGCTCTCCCCCTGGGTAGAGTGCCATGGCATTATAGCTCACAGCAACCTCCAACTCCTGGGCTCAAGCGAGTCTCCTGCCTCCGCCTCCCAAGTAGCTGGGAC
>NW_003852426.1:8466445-8505267 GCF_000181295.1 Otolemur garnettii
CCCAAGAGCTGGAGGTTGCTGTGAGCTGTGACACCACCAGCACTCTACCGAGGGCAACAAAGTGAGACTATGTCTCTAAAAAAAAAAGAGAGAGAGAGAGAATCACTCAGTCTCCTGCCCTGCCTTGGCTGCCATGCTCAGCACCTCCCTCTCTGTGCTCATGCAGCCTGTTTGGCCTGGAGCAGGGCTTGGGTTTTCCAATAACTCATTAGTGCAGCTTTTGTCATGATTGAAGAAACAAAAGCCCCAACAAGAAAACTGCATTCAGCGCATTACAGGTTATTTATGAGAGAATGCAAAGCAGCCTCAGCATTGGGGGAAGCCCAGGAAGTAGGAAGGCCCTTGGGTGGGGCTGGGACACCTGGATCTGCCTGGTGCTGGCTACCAATGCCTGTGTGCCCAACAGACATGACCCTCTCTCTCCTGCCTTCCCACCCCCAAACCAGCCATGAGTCACCACTATTCCAGCCATTTGATTTAATTCCACCCACCCATGCAGCTCTTCATTCATTTATTTATATATTCATTTGTTTATTCAAACATGTATTAAGGGTCTATTGTGTGCTAGATACTAGCTGACATCAACATTTATGGTTCATAGAGGTGAATCAGTAATTGTGTACTCAAACCAGCTCATACCAGCTCACAAACTGGCAGCTTGTCTTTTCAACTCCACCTTCAGGATACAAACCAGAGCCCGTCCCCCAAAGAACAAGCTGTTAAACACCAACACCCCACTGGACCAGGCCCCAGTGTCTCTGATCACACAAAGCTGAATCCCAAGAATGTATAGTCAATAACAGGGAAGGCCGTTGACTCAGATTATTGTAACATAATCTGGCTTACCCAGAATTGCTGGCCTCAAAGCCATTCAGAACTACGACATAGTTGTGTTTGCAACCTAGGAGCACATCAAAAATCAGAGAATGGGGTGGCACCTGTGGCTCAATGGGGGCGCCGGCCCCATATACCCAGAGTGTGGAGTTTGAACCCAGCCCCAGCCAAACTGCAACAAAAAAATAGCTGGGCATTGTGGTGGGCGCCTGTAGTCCCAGCTACTTGAGAGGCTGAGGCAAGAGAATCACCTAAGCCCAGGAGTTGGAAGTTGCTGTGAGCTGTGATGCCACAGCACTCTATCGAGGGCAACAAAGTAAGACTCTGTCTCCAAAAAAAAATCCAGAGAATTTTTTTCTATCACCTGTAAGCTAGGATGGCTTAACAGAGCAAGTGCATTTGAAGTGAGGCTTTAAGGGTAAATGAGATATCTAGCTGAATGGAGGGCATTCCAGGCAGTGGGGGCAGTTTAGCAAAGAGGGAGGAGAGGCAGAGTGTATTCCCCCCAGTTTATTTACCTAAATGAAAGTACCATAGCAGAGAGTTTTTCCCACTTAGTATCTCTCCCATCACACCAGGAAAAGTGAACTGTTTTCTAGAGAAAAATAAGCGATATTACAAGATCTGGACTGCCAGGGAGGTTGCTGGTTGAACAAGGAGTACTGAGAGATGAGAACCCCTCTTCCTTCCTTCCCTCATCTCCATTCCTTCTTAAGGAAAGACCTTAACCTACAGGAAAAATGGCTGCAATGTGTGAAAGGGCAGCCAGGAGGCTACTGAGATACCGTAAGGGCAGGTCCTGCTCAATAAAGAGTCAGAACCCAGAACCAAGGTCTCAGATAAAACAGGTGGCGAAGGAGCGGGCCAAAAGCAGCTAGAACCAAGATGGCCACAAAGAACAACCTCAGATTACCTTAAATGCTCATTATATGCTAGTTATAATACATCAGCATACTAAAAGAAACTCCCACCAGCAAGGGACAGTTCACAAATGCTATGGTAACTTGCAGAAGTTACCCTACATGGTTTAAAAGGGGGAGGGACACTAGGTTCCAGGAACTCCTCGCACCTTTCCCAGAAATCTTATGAATAATTCTCCCTCCACTTAACATAAAATTAAATAAAACGTATAAAACAAGACTCCAGAAACTCAGAAAATGCTACTCACAACTCTCTGTTGCTCTGAGAGATAACTGTTACCAGCCACTGTTAACCTGAATGGCCGTTGCATGCCGGGCGTGGCTGCTCAGGCCCTGGCAGGGCTGGAGGAGGCCGTGTGCCTTCATCTGGAGTTGTTTATTCCCTCCCCAGGCTACTGTCATGGATAAGATGGGAACTGGACTCCATGGTACCCATCAAGGACCCAGAGCACTCTGTGCACCCAGGGAAGTGTTGACTAACTATAAATTTAGTCCAGAATACAAAATGCTTTGAAGATATAACCACTTTAAGATAGCAAGATCTTGTGTGGCTTTGTGACCTATGAGGAGGAACCTGTTTGACGCGTATTAAGGTGAGTAATAGCATGGCTAATGTTTACTTGACTGTGAGAATAGAAAGTAACAAAGGGAAAGAAGGGACATAACAGTTCTTTGAAGAGATATCCACACTGTTCTCCAAAATTGCTGGCTTTTCAATAAATAAAAGCGAAACTGTTGATCTCTCATCCGCTTCTCCGTTGATTGGCTTGGGTGACAGGCGGACAGACTCCTTGGTCCGGCAGTGTAACCACTACTCTGTCTGTGAGGCAACCACTTTTTTCCTTATCTCAATAAACTCACTTTTGCCTTACTCTGTCAGCAATTCTTTCCTTGAATTCTTCCCCATATGAAACTCAGAACCCACTTGGTCTGCAAGGTCTGGGGATCCACTTTCCTTTACAACTACTACTGACCCGCCCTCAGCACCACCACCACTGGTACCATCAGCATCCGCCATGGCACGTGACCCCCATCACCACTGACCCTGTTGTTATTCTGTGCATGGCTCCTTGGCTGTTACAGACACACACGCACATGCTCAGCTTATAGCTATCCGCTAGACACCCAAACAAACCAAATGCTTCAAGTACTCTAATCATCTCTCCTGCACGTGAGAGGAGGTCAGAATAGAATTAATCTGAGAAGTAGGCTTCCCAGAGACTTTATACCTGCCACCTCCTGACTCTGGGAGACAGCTGGAGCAACCCCAAGTATGCATGCCCACAGGCACGTGCAGAGGCGAGTGTATATCTAGACACAGCGGCCCTGAACACCAAGCCATTGGACCTGAGCTGAGACAGGCATGGGGGAGGTCACAGTCCATTATCCTCAACAACCCCTCCCGGGCCTGGTGATCAGTGCCAGCCCATGCCTGGCCCACCTCCTCCCAACCGCCCCACCAGCCTCCGCACTTGTCTGACAAGGAACTGAGCTGCCCACCAGCTCCAGGCAGCCTCCCACTCTCCTTCCCAAGCTTTGCCAACCACCTCCAGGGAGGGGAGAGACAGTATGACTGTACACTGCGTTTGTAGGACACGCCACAGTCCCCAAGGTACAGTCATATATTCTTTCATTTAATCCTGAGAAGCCTGTGAGGTGGTGATTAGTGTTTTGAGTCTGTACAGGAGAAAACTGGTTCTCAATGACTCACCCACAGGGAAGGCAGAACCAGAACCCAGGTGTTCGGTTTCAGACATTTATTCCACAGGAATTTGTTAAGCCCTAGATGCGGGGCTAAATGCTGGATATGCAAACACAAGCACTGATAACACTAAAGACTGAGCTTTATGGAGGACACACACAGCATTATCTCACTTCCTCCCCACCACAACCCTGAGGGGTGCTGTGTTTATCCCCTACCTTTAGGGGAGGACACTAAGCTTAGGACCCATGCTGCAGTTCACTGCAAGCCCCAGGGTCTCCCAAGTTTGGCCTTGGCCCCCGCTATTATCCCCAGGGTGAGCTCATCCGCCCACACCTATGATCCCCACAGACACTCAGCAACCCTCAGACAGAATGGTGTGGGGTCAGGGGGCACTACCCTGGAGACGGACTTCTGGCTTGGCTGTGTGACCTTGGCAGGCTATATCACCTCTCAGTGCCCCAGTTTCCTCAACTGTAAAACAAGGCTAACAATAGTGAAAACTAATAGCAAATTCTTCTGGAGTGTTTACTTTGCAAGAAGCACTACGCTAAGCCAACTACTAGTATTAATTCACCTAATCTTTCCCGCATCCCTGTGACGTGGTCCCTTAGCACAGGGCCTGGAGTGCCCCTGTGTGTAGTCATCATCCTCACCCAGCATTGGCTGCACCTCCTACACCCACTCCCCGAGGCTGCCTCCTTCTGCACTTCTTGCCTCAGCAAATGGCTCCCCATTCTCTCATCTCCCAGGCAGACACCTGGGACCTAACCCAGAGCTCTTCCTTTCCTCTTAAAAGGCACATTCAAGCCCTGCACCAACCACCTCCTCCATCTCTCATCTCCAGCCCCTCCATCTATTTCCTCTTCCTGTCTCCACGGCTTCAGGCAGCCCTGCTCATTTCTCACCTAGATTATTCAGCGGCATCCCCATAGCTTCCTGCTTCCAGCCCACACACCCTGTAAACCAACCCCTGTTCTGCCAGAGGAGATTTGTGAATCACAAATCCACTGAAAATCCCTCTGTGGCTCTCCACGGCAGCCTGGAGGATCAAGCTCAGACTCTTTGGCTTAGCATGCAGCACTCCTAGGACCTGGCCCTGGCTTCCTTCCCTCTGCTCCTGGCCCATGCACTGCAATGTGGCCACTCCAGCCACTCCAGCTTGTTCCTCTGGACCTTTGCACATGCAGTTCCCACAGTCTGGAGTGCCCTACCCATACCCTTCACCTAATAGGTCCCACATTCTTCATGACTGAGCTCAGGCAACACCTCTTCCCAGAAGACTTCCTAGATCTCCACTAAGTGCTCCTCCCTCGTGCTCCTACTAATATCCTTAACTCATTGAAATTGGAATAGCATTATCTGTGTGTTATCCCACCAAACACAGATGTTTCCTGGTGCCAGACAGTCAAGAGCAGTCATTGCAGGTGGATGGCCCCAGGTTCTAATTCCAGCTCCACCATTTACTGGCTGTACAATCTTTTTTTTTTTTTTTTTTTTGGCCGAGACTGGGTTTGAACCTGCCACCTCTGGCATATGCGGCTGGCGCCCTACTCCTTTGAGCCACAGGCATCTCCCTGGCTGTACAATCTTAATCAAGTTACTTACCTCCCTGAGTCTCAGCTTTCTTGTCTGTGATTATATGACAGTACCTACCAAATAAAGTATTTGTAAGAATAGAGACATAGAAGGAAAAGCACATACACAGCACGGTGTCTGGCACAATTCAGGTGCTCAGTAAATGTTAGCTATTATTACCTAACAATAAGATTCTATCTTGGGTGGCATCTGTGGCTCAGTGAGTAGGGCACCAGCCCCATATACCAAGGGTGGCATGTTCAAACCCGGCACCAGCCAAAATGCAACAAAAAAATAGCCAGGCGTTGTGGCAGGCACCTGTAGGGCCAACTACTCAGGAGGCTGAGGCAAGAGAATTGCCTAAGCCCAAGAGCTGCAGGTTGCCGTGAGCTATGATGCCACGGCACTCTACCAAGGGCAACAAAGTAAAAAAAAAAAAATTCTATCTTATTCACTTTAGTATCATTATTGCCTAAAAGAGGGCCAGCCCTGCAGCAGATACTCAATTAATGTCTGTTGAACTGAATCAAAGTAAAATAACCCAAAGCCAGTTTTCATTTGAATCAGGATTTCTTAGTTGCAAGCAACTAAAACCACTCTGACTGCTTTATGAAGAAGAATTTACAAAGGAGATTAGGCAGGTCATGGAATCTCTGGGAGGCCCACAGATAAGGCTTAGAAAGCACACAGCCAGAAACAGTATCCAAATGACAGCCTAGGCCGGGTGCTGTGGACATCCATCTACCCCCACACCTGGGCACAGACCCTGAAGCTTATACTGATGTCACTGGGTACTGAACACTAGAGGTAGTCCTCAACATTTGCTAGGCCCAAGGCAAGAGTAGAAGTGGAAGCTCTCTTACTATATATCAAAGTATTGCAAAATTACAGGATGAATCTATTTTTTTTTTTTTTTTTGTAGAGACAGAGTTTCACTTACAGCCCTCCATAGAATGCTGTGATGTCACAGCTCACAGCAACCTCCAACTCCTGGGATTAGGTGATTCTCTTACCTCAGACTCCCAAGTACCTGGGACTACAGGTGCCCGCCACAATGGACGACTATTTTTTTGCTGCAGTTTGGCCGGGGCTGGGTTTGAACCCTCCACCCTCGGTAAGGATTAATCTATTAAATGAGGTATGTTCAAATCTGTTCCAATTACTATGGTTGCATAACAATTTATGCTAAAACTTAATGGTATAAAACAAACATTTATTATGCTTGTAAATTACGTGGATCAAAAAATCAGATCCTGAATGGCCTGTCTCTGCCCCATAACGTCTGGTAGTTGACAGTGACCTCAGTTCCTCTCCTTGTATCCTCTCCATGTGTCTCTGTGTGTGTCTCTCCTTGTGGGTTGGTTTGGGCTTCCTCACAGCATGGTGGATGGATTCCAAGGGCACATTTCTTAAGAAAGAGACATCCATACGAGCTGTATTGGATCTAGCATTCAAAGTCATATGGTACCACTTCTGCTGAATTCTATTCATCAAAGCAGTCACAGAGTACTGCCCAGATTCAAGAGGAGGGAAATAGACTCTCTGCCTCTCAGTGGGGAATTGTAACAATCTGAAAGAGCAAGTGAAACGACACACTGCTGTTAGCATTTTTGGAAAATACCACCTTCCACATATTCTGCTACCTTGACAAATATACCTTTGTAACAACCAGGAAGGTCAGGTCCAGATTTAGAATCCTCAGAACAGGGCTATAACATGGTGGTGCAGGGGACCAACCTCTGGCCCCTGCCTCATGCCCCCTCTTTTCTTCCCTCAGCCCCACCCCGCACTGCCAGGGCCTTGTGCACGTATGTGTAGCCACTCCTGCCCATGGGCCCAAGTTCTATTCATACTCTCCACAGACTCCCCTTGGCTGTTCCTCAGGCTTTAGGGCACAAGGGCAGCATGATCTATCCTCACAAGACAGAACCAGGAAAGAGGCCTGTACAAGCCCTGGAAGTGGGCTTGGGCCGTTCAGATAGGAAAGTTGGGATCCTGGTTCTTAAAGCCAAAAATAGTGGAGGTGTGGGTGCTGGGCAGGCATGTCCCTCAGTCCTGCAGATTCCTGGCCCTGAGGGGAGGAGCGTGCCTGGAGGAGCACCAGACCAGTCCTCTCTCATATGCATGGTCCAAAGCAGAGACCCGCTCATCTAGGTCTAAGGGGTGGTGCTACCTATACCTTCCACCATCACAGCCTCTGGAAGTTGGGTGTATCTGCAGCCACATTCCAAGAATAGATGCCATACTTCTTCAGAGACTTTTCTGAATACATTTGTTCATTGCATTTAATGAAAGAAAGCCTGGTAAAGTGAGCTTCCGATTTCTTCTTAGAGGAAAAGCAAACATAAAAGATGGAGGTCCCAAATAAAGAAAGAGGGTTTAAAAGCCCTAGGCAACCTAGAAAAATAACAAGAGTCCACTAGGGTCCATCTCTTGGCTGCCCAACCTTGATATACACCTTTCTTCTACTGTTAAACTTGCCCAGCTTGAGCACCACAGAAACCTGCTTCTACCCGACATTATGCTATTATTCCTCACGATGAAAGCTTACCCTTTTCCCAAAGGACAACCAAAATTGATATCAGTAATTACACCAGGATAATTAGAAAAAATTATTCTCTCTCTAATTCTGTCATAATTCCATCTTGAAATTCTATATTCTGTGCAATAAATTACAAACATAACCATCAAAAACATCCCTACCTAAAAATAATAGGGAATAAGGACAGGAGAAAAGGGAAATTTTGCTAAAAAAAAAAAAAAAAAAAGGTAAATATATCCATAACAAAGCAAGAAGTATGATGTGGGTGGATATTACAGTTCTGGTTTCTGCACCTGATCACAGGCTATACTTAGTATTGTTCATTGTATCCCCATATCCCATTTATCTTCTCAAGTACCTCAGCTGGTCAGTGTTCTTTATCTAATGGGGTAATATTCTTAACCCTTCTGGAAGAATGAGCTTTCAATGGTGTTGCCTTGGTCTTCTATTAACTTCTACTACTTGACCTAGAAATACCAGGAAGTGTCTCATATGCTTCCCTGCCCCTACTGCTGCTTCCCAGGCATAGTTCAGGCAAATCACCTCAACCAACACTATAATCCTTCCTTTTTTGCATGAGAAACCAAAAGTGCCTGGTGACAAACTCACCTTTCAGGTCAGTGGGACCATTATTATCTTCTAGCACAGTGGTTCTCAACCTGTGGGTCGTGACCCACAGGAACTGTATTAAAGGGCCACAGTATTAGGAAGGTTGAGGACCACTGTTCTAGTGGAAGTATTCCTAGTTCGGATATTCAGACTTCTAAATCAGCAAAGTCTTGGTGGATAGGAAGGGAGAGACTTGCAAATAGATCTTTAGGTAAAAGAGGGGGAGTGGGCTCGGCGCCTGTGGCTCAAGCAGCTAAGACACCAGCCACATACACCTAAGGTGGCAGGTTCAAATCCAGCCCAGGCCCCACCAAACAATGATGGCTGCAACCAAAAAAAAAAAAAAAAAAAAAAAACATAGCCAGGCGGTGTGGCGGGCACCTGTGGTCCCAGCTACTTGGGAGGCTGAGGCAGTAGACTCGCTTGAGCCCAGGAGTTGGAGATTGCTGTGAGCTGTGATGCCACAGCACTCTGCCCAGGGGGATAGCTTGAGGCTCTGTCTCAAAAAAAAAAAAAGGTGGGGGAGTGGTCTGGGCTGGAGCCATGAATTTGCATTTCATCAGTGCATTGAAACCAAGATCATAGATGAAGTGCCACAGACAGCATGAAAATGAAGACAAAAAGAGAGCTATAGACAAGTTTCTGGGTGACATAGCGTTGTAAGAGGTGAGGCAGGGCATTGGGGGTGCAGGTGCAGTTGAGTGGTCTTGGTAAGCGAGTCCAACTCTCTCTCTGATGACCTTTCTAAACCTAAGCAGCAGCATCCCAACCTGTCCAGAGGGAGGCATTTTGAGAGTTCACTCCTTAGACAAAGCTTGCCTCCCTTAAGCCTGTGGTCCCCAACCCTCCGGCTTCAGGAGTGGTACCAGTTCATGGCCTGATAGGAACTGGAGCACACAGCAGGAGGGGAGTGGTGGCAAGCTAGGGAAGCTTCTTCAGTGTCTCCCATCACCCCAAATGGGACCATCTAACTGCAGGAAAGTAAGCTCAGGGCTTACTTGAGTCTGCATTATGGTGAGCTGTATAATCATTTCCTTATATATTACTAAGTAGTAATAACAGAAATAAGGCACACAATAAATGTATTGTACTTGAATCATCCTGAAACCATCCTGCCACACCCCATCTGTGGAAAAATTGTCTTCAGGCTCGGCACCTGTGGCTCAAGTGGCTAAGGCGCCAGCCACATACACCTAAGGTGGCGGGTTCAAATCCCCAGCCCAGGCCTGCCAAACAACAATGAAGGCTGCAACCAAAAAATGGCCGGGCGTTGTGGTGGGCGCCTATAGTCCCAGCTACTTGGGAGGCAGAGGCAGGAGACTCGCTTGAGCCCAGGAGTTGGAGGTTGCTGTGAGCTGTGATGCCATGGCACTTTACCCAGGGGGATAGCTTGAGGCTCTGTCTCAAAAAAAAAAAAGAAAAGAAAAAGAAAAATTGTCTTCCATGAAACTGGTCCCTGGTACCAAAAAGGCTGGGGACCACTGCTTTAAGCCATGCTATAGATCTACTCTTACACTGCCAGGAATATCTTCCCAGCATTTCTCAAGGATTATCTTGCCCCAAATCCAAAGTCCCAAGAAAATTTAGTCAAGGAATCTGAAAAATGATAGCTGGGCATTGTGGAGGGCGCCTGTAGTCCCAGCTACTTGGGAAGCTGAAGCAAGAGAATCGCTTAAACCCAAGAGTTTGAGGTTGCTGTGAGCTGTGACGCCCCAGCTCTCTGCCAAGGGCACCATAGTGAGACTCTGTCTCAAAAAAAAAAAAAAAAAAAGTCTGAAAAATGGGACAAGTATTTTAATTATCCTGTGATAATTAAAGTTCTACCATCAACATAGAGATGTCACTAGTTTGAAGGAATCAACGGATGTCAAGTTGAAAGCAAGAGCCAGAAATCCTGATCCATGGACTGAGAGGTTGAAATTTCTGGGAGCTGGAACAGGAGCTCACAAGCAAGATCACCAACTAATCAGTTAGTCTTGCTAGTTGTTGCCATTATATCAATACATGTTTGTGACCCTGTCTGCTGCCAATGGTGAGTCATTCTTACACATAAACCATTAAATGTTAATAAGTTATATGTATAGTTTACTTTATACAAATCCTATGAGCATTATTTCAAGAAATAAGTTTTGGAAGCAATATAAGCCCTTAAATTGGAGATTTTAGTATGTGTAGTACGGTTAACCTTGCTAGGAGATCCAAATGTTACACTCCTCAGATACCATCCCGTCACAGTCACTGGCCTTTTCTAGTGTTTGAATATTTGCAGTGGAAGAGAAGATAAGAACACTGTGGAATTCTCGGACATAAAAGGAGAAACTGACTTAACATCTGAATGAACAAAAGCAATATCAATTTCAGTGGCAAAAAGGAAGTCAGGACAACCAGACAAAGCACTCACATTGTTAGTAAAATAAATGAGCTTATATGAAGCAATATACCCCCCAACACCCAAATCGAATGTGCCTTTGGACACATGCTTGATGATTCCATCAATGTCAACACAAAATATTTTTTTCTATATCTGGAATATTTGTTGCAAAACAAAGATTAAGACTGGTTAATTAATACTTTGTGTGTTTTAAAATTTTCACGTGACAAATGAAAAATTCTAATATTAAATATGTTAGCTTTCAAGGTTTTGCTGACTTGTATTTGGCATTAGTTTTGTGTTAATGTTTCCTCTTATCAAGTGTCTAAATCAGGTAGGGGGCAATTTTATGTGTTATAAAGATATATAATCTTGTCAAAACATATTAGTTCATGGTAATAATAATCCACACATTTAACATATCTTTTTTTCAAACAAAAGACCTCTGAACATAACCCTATCACAGAAAAATGATTCATGGTTTATTGTTTACAGTTATTAATAATGATAATCATTATTGTTTAAAATGTATGACTAAGGTTATGACGAATATATAATAACTTATAATTTCAGAAATTTGCCAAGAATTCTTGGGAATTCCTTTTCTCATTTTCAAATCCCAAAATGATTACATATCTGGTCGAGAATTTAGAACCACTTTGCAGATCAGCGGCATTACCCCCCAGCTGGGGCCACTTGACCTACCCAGGCTCAGGGGCACTAGAATGGGACGGAGAGGGCAGCCTTGCCCCCACCAGCCCCAAGTAACCTCCACTGGAGGATGCCGAGCCCACCAGCAGCCACCCCCTCATCCTGCAATGACCTTGTGCCTGGCACCCCAGCAGCCTTTCCAAACTGGAAACAATCAGAACCCTTAGTGTCTGCCTCCTTCTTCCCTAGTCCCTAGAGGAAGAGAAGAATAGCATTTACCTTCCTCCTAATTTTGTCCTTTTCAAATGTCAGCAGGGAAGGGAGGGGCTCTGTTCTCTTCCCAGCTTCACACCAGCGGCCTCAGCAGAATCCCTTATACCACATTGCCTGTCTGCTTATGTGGGACGGCGGAGGGCTGTGAGTGGGAAACCCTCCAGGATACCCAGAAAATCAGGGGTGCTCAGATGGCAAGTGAGACTTCCCCTGTTGGGGCAAAGAGAGCTGATATGCCCTCCTTTGGGCTTCCTGCAACCCATGCAATGCAGAGAGAGACGATGATAGGAGGTCATGTGGCTCTGTCCCTCTGGGATAGTCTACTGCTATATAATAAAGTGCCCCCAAACTTAATGGTTTAAAGCAAGTGTTTTTATTTGATCATAATTCTATGGGTCAGGGATCAGATAGGTTATAGTAGAGACGAGTCATCTCTGATCCACGTGATGTCTCCAGAGCCTGGAAGTTCACGACTTCCTCATTCACAGGTTGGGGGTCTCAGCTAGGAGGGCTCAAAAGGCTGGGGACTGACTGGGAAGGTTCTCCTGGATTCTCTGGTTCTCCTCTGTGTAGTCACAGGGTCTCGTCCTAGCCACTGGAATTTTCTTGTGGTGGTCTTTCCTAAAGGGTAGCAGAACTTCTTAGGTGGTGGCTCAGGGCTCACCAGAGCTCACCAGGGAAAGCAGCCAGGCAAAGGTGTGTTGCTATCTAGCTCTACAGGTTAAAAAAAAAAAAAACAAGGAATTATAGGATTTGCCAATTTCTATGGTGTATATACTGCTTCAAGGTTAATTTAAAGTTACCAACTTGATTCAATAAGCTCATAAAATTTAAGAAAGTTTAAAAAACAGTTCTCGCAAGTCAGCATGGGCCAGCTCTTCCTTGGCTGGCCCAGGGTCACACTGCCAGAAAGTGACAGACCCAAGATTTGAATCCAAATTTGTCTGATGCTGAAGTTTGGGCTTCTCATCAGTACATCCCCCTAGAACTGAGAAAAGAAGTTGTTCTGGGCCATAGTTCCAACCCTGGATCTGTGGCTAGAACTGCATTTCAACACAGTGTAATCCTGTGTGTTTAATTCTTTTTTTTTTTTTTTTTTTTGGAGATAGAGTCTCATTCTGTCACCCAAGCTAGAGTGCTGTGCTGTGGACTCAGCCTAGCTCACAGTACCTCAAAACTCCTGGAGCTCAAGCTATCATCCTGCCTTAGCCTCCCCAATAGTTGGAACTATAGGTACCCACAATACCCAACTAATATTTTTATTTTTAGTAGAGATGGGGTCTCACCCTTGCTCAGGCTGGTCTCCAACTACTGAACTCAAGCAATTCACCCACCTCAATCTCCCCAAGTGCTAGGATTACAGGTGTGAGCCACCACACCCGCTTGTGTGTTTAATTTTATGCATTTAAAATACTATGCTGTGGGCGGTGCCCGTAGCTCAGTGCGTAGGGAGTCATTCACATACACGGAGGCTGGTGGGTTCAACCCAGCCCAGGCCAGCTAAAGCAACAATGACAACGGCAACAACAACAACAATAGCTGGGCATTGTGGTGGGCACGTGTAGTCCCAGCTACTTGGGAGGCTGAGGCAAGAGAATTGCTTAAGCCCAAGAGTTTGAGGTTGCTGTGAGCTGTGATGCCACAACACTCTATCCAGGGCGACAGCTTGAGACTCTGTCTCAAAAAAATAAAACATTATGCTAAAAAGGGGTTCCAAGGCTTCACTAGATTGCCAAAGTTCCATGGCACAAAAAAGGTTAAGAATTCGTGTTCATTTAGCCTGGGCAACAGAGAGTGACTCTATCTCAAAAAAAAAAGAGAGAGAGAGAGAGAATTCATATTCAAAGGCAAGTAATAGGCATGAGGTAGCCCAGAAAGGTGGAACTGGCTGGGAGAAGACACAGGACCAGTTTCAATGAGCTCCTAGGTGACAGAAGGGGGCATAAGGATTCATTTCTTATCCTCAAGACTAGTGCTGCCACCCTGGCACTCCACATCCATGTCAGAGACCATGAAGCTGATCTGGACCAAGGATTGTGATGTGCTGGTGCTGATCAGCAAGTAGAAAGAACCAACTCTAGGCAAACCAGCCTCCCTGAAGCCCTCTGACCACAGCCTCGACCCTCACGCCGGCTGTCCGCCCCCCTTCCCTGGCACATGTGGGCAGGCTGGGCATCTCCAGGAGCCAGGTGCCTGCTGCACCAAGAGGCAATTTATGAACTGTGGGTATTTTGTCTGTTTACTTGAAAGCACAAAAATTTGTCACTTGTGTGGGTAATTTGCTGCTAATTACGAGCTTACAATCTGCAGATAGGAAAATCAGGGCCAACATGTGCTTCTTGAGGAAGAGGAAAATTACCCCAAGTACTGTGTAATTATACACTTAGCGGGCACAGCGCTCCCAGCCCTCACCCTTCCCACGGAGGGCTGACGGTGCAGGGTGAGTGCGCACACATGCCCACTGAGGCTCCTTCTCTGGGGAGGTGAGGGCCAGCCCGCTGCTGAGACCCAGCGCCAGTTCACCTCATCCCTTCCAGCCTCCACTAAGCAACGGAGGAGGGAGGAGCAATTTAAGCATCTCCCTCATGGAGCGTCAGTCTGAGTGGGGGGACACAGCCTCTGCCTTTAGGGGTTCCAAATTCTTTTTTTTTTTGAGACAGAGCCTCAAGCTGTCCCCCTAGGTGGAGTGCCATGGCATCACAGCTCACAGCAACCTCCAACTCCTGGGCTCAAGCGAGTCTCCTGCCTCTACCTCCCAAGCAGCTGGGACCACAGGTGCCCACCACAGCCCCCGGCCATTTTTTGGTTGCAGCCATGATTGTTGTTTGGCAGGCCCGGGCTGGATTTGAACCTGTCACCTTAGGTGTATGTGGCTGGCGCCTTAGCCAGTTGAGCCACAGGCGCCAAGCCAGGGGGTTCCAAATTCTGATGGAGAATGGCCAAGTCCTTAAAAGCGCCCCCAAACCCCCACCTCCCCACCCCCATGTAATAGAGGAGGTACCATCCCTGCCTTCAGGCTCTCTGACTAGGGGGACAGATGCCCACCCTCCAGGAATCCCAAGACACCTGCTGTCAGATCATGCCATGCCCTTAGAGAGCATGTGGTCTAGAGGGGGTGGCACATCCCTGCCCTCAGGAGTTCCCAAGTTTGATGGAGAAGGAGTACCATGCCCTCAGATAGCTCTCTAATGAGAAGAGAGCTGGCCTTGGAAGTTCCCAATTTAATGCGGGGGTGGGGGGGGGGACACAGGTCCTGTCTATAGGGGCTGCACCTGCTACCTTCAGAAAGCTGGTGGGATAAACAAGGCCCTGCTACCAGAGTTCCTTTGATGGGGAGACATAGCCCTCGATTTGTGGTTATCTCTGAGCTACTTTCTGTCCATACCCATGTAAAATGAACAACTTGACAGTGAAACTCAGCGATGGCATATTAATCACCCTGCGTGGCTCTGGAAGATGTATCCCCACCCCCTCAAACCCTCCCTTTAGAATATAAACCCAGTAGTATCCTCTCCTCCAAGACCCGCTCGCCTTACAGATCCCCTCCAGCCATCCCTGGATGACGGGATGATGTGTTAGATGATCCTAGAAAATCCCTTTCTCTTTTTCTTTTCCTGAATCCCTTTATTTGCTGGCCTAAATCATTCATGACTTGCAATAAAGGCCTCCGTGGCCCCCTCCCAGCCCCCTGCAGAAAATATTATTTAACGGAAAGGTGACAGTTATGTAATTTAGTCTCAGTCTCCATTATTGATGAATTTGACCATGAAATATTTAGGTTCCTCCGTGTTGTGCCGCACAGGGTCTGACAGTAACAGTGTCATATTCCAGTTTATCCTCACAGAAAATAGGATGTCACTCAGGAATGCCCTGCTTTACCCACCCAACGCTCCATCCCACCTCTCAGTACAAACCCTAACTCTCCTCACTCAGGCCTCCACCCAGCACTGACCATGAGGGGTTTTTGTCCTCTGGGACTTTCTGCACAACAAAGGGTCCAGAGTCTACAAAGAGGCCTGTGAATTCAAGACAGTATGAGATAGAAGGAGGGAGGAAAGTATCGTGTCTTAAGTCTCTACAAGTGCCAGCACAATGTTAACTAATTTAATTTTCCATCAACTCCATAAGGTAGGTAGTATTAGAATCCATTTGCATTTGAAGAAATAAAGACTCAGAGAGGTTAACACACTTTTCCAAGACCACCCAGCTACCCTGCAGTGGAGTTGAAATGGAGCTTGCAAGCCTCTGTTCTCTTCACTCTACTAGGTAGAAACAGATTCTGCCAAAGATATGGTTCAGTCAACTTAGCACATGAATTCAGGGACTCCCAGTCTAGTGCTCTTTCTGTCCCAAATCATGCTCCTTAGCCAGAATTCTGGGTGGGAAGACAGAGGAAAGAGAAGACATGATTGTTGTCCTCAAAGGATTCCCAGCCTGCCATCTTTGTGGAGTTGACATTACTAGCAGGAAGTCATGGCCAGTTCTGTTGGGGGTAGAACTACAGTGGGGAAACTGAAGCCTGGACACCATTTTCCTGTCCTGGAAACTGAAGGAAGGAAGTTTAGCCCATTTGACATGGCACAGCCCTCCCCGCTGATCTGTAACCCTCTGGGGGTGCTGTGTCCCTGAAAAGTCACCAGCAAGACCTTCTTGCTCCTGGCTCTGCAGGCCTTCTGTCTGTCTGTCTGTCCTCAGCTACAGATGATTGATGAGTAGCTCTGGTGCAATGTTGAAATATGCATTAGGCTAATTGCATGCTAATTAAACAGACGAGGCCATTAGGGCTGCTTAGGGGCCCATCTGTGCTCTGGTGCGTCCCAGTGCAACTGACAGGGCTGGGGGCCTCCAGACACTGAGGACCCAGACTGGCAGGGGGATGGACAAGGTGACCCCTCAGAGGGAGCTGAAGAAGGCTAACAAGTGGAGTTTGTAGGCATTTCAATACAAGGGAGAGCTTTCTAACCACCAGTCACCAGTGATTAAGAGGGGAGTGAGCTCCCTGTTGTTGAACTTAAGTAAGCAGATAAATGAGGATCTCTGGAGCATTTGGGGGAAGGAACGGTGGATAAATTCTGATATTACTTCCATTTATAAGATCCTGGATTCCTATGATCTAGGTCAAGCCCCTCTCCATCTTCCTGTGGCACCCCCATGCCCTACCATCCAGAGGCATCCTCACCCTTGTCAGGAGGGTCAGGAAAGGGACACCCCACATGGAGCAGGGCAGGAGATCCAATTCCCCCACCAAACAAGGATACCCAGTTTGTGCTGCAAAGGCCCCAGAGCTCTGGGAGGACAGATGGTGACCCTTGAAGACACCCCCAGCCCCTTCTCAGCGCCATTCCTGTCCCTTCAGAAGAGAGGTTCCTGCCAAGGTCTGGGGACAGGCTCGTTTCATCATCTGGCGCCTCATGTGTAAATATTTCATATCCCCATTGAATATTTTGGGATGATTATGAATTCTTGATGTGATAAGAACCTTGGTATGTATGAGATGCAGTCGGCTGCCACTGGGAAGGAAGGCACATGGGAAGGCAAATCAGATAAATCATTACACATCCTCAGCCCAGGTGAACTGCCAACACCACACGCCAACCACAGGCCAACTGCAAGCCAGCGCACAACTGCATGGCACCCACACTCCACCCACATACCACCAACACAGCACCCACATGCCACCCACGTGCCAACCACATGGCACATACACACACCACATCCATTTTACTCTCTGATCCTGGTAGTCACCATCAGCAGCAGCAGCAGCAGCAGCTCACCCTCCACCTGGCACATGACCATTCCCAGAAGATGTCCATGGCCAGCATCTTATGTGAGGTCAAAAGGACGGAGACTATGACCTTTTGCTAAATACAGCACAAAGAGAGGAAACCACCATCCTCTCTATGCAAAGCCAAAATGACCCTTAGGCAGTAGAATCTGTCCATTTGTTTGCATTAAAAATCTGTTTCGGCTCGGCGCCTATAGCTCAACAGGCTAAGGCGCCAGCCACGTACACCTAAGGTGGCGGGTTCGAATCCCCAGCCCGGACCCGCCAAACAACAATGACGGCTGCAACCAAAAAATAGCCGGGCGTTGTGGCGGGCGCCTGTGGTCCCAGCTACTTGGGAGGCGGAGGCAGGAGACTCGCTTGAGCCCAGGAGTTGGAGGTTGCTGTGAGCTGTAATGCCACGGCACTCTACCCAGGGGGACAGCTTGAGGCTCTGTCTCAAAAAAAAAAAAAAAAAAAAAATCTGTTTCTTTGGCAATTACAATGTCCAGTCCATCAAAGGGAAGGGAAAAGAGGAGACTGCAGGTAAGACAAGACTGGCCACGTGCTAATCACTGTTAAAGCTGAGCCATGGTGTGTGTGAATCCATTATAGTATTCTCTCTACTTGGGGATATGTTTAAAATTTTCCATAATAAATCTCAGGTGTTTTTGTGGTTTTGAGCATTTTATTTTTTTGTTTTTTTTTTTTTTTGAGACAGAGTTTCACTCCATTTCCTGGGCTAGAGTGCCATGGCATTGACCTAGCTCACAGCAACCTCAAACTCCCGGGTTCAAGCCATCCTGTCTCAGCCTCCCCAGCAGCTGGGACTACAGGTGCCTACCACAACATTCAGTTAATTTTTTCTATTTTTAATAGAGGGGGGTCTTACTCTTGCTCAGGCTGGTCTTGAATTCCTAAATTCAAGCAATCCTCCTGCCTTGGCCTCCCAGAATGCTAGGGTTACAGGTATGAGCCATCACACCCAGCCACTTGTGTGCTTTTTAGGTCCAGTCTACATATTGCCAGAGTAGGCACCTTCATGGGAATTCAAGAGCCTTCCTGCTGCCCACCGCAGGTGGGGCCTGACTCTGGCCAGCCCCATTCTGTGGGAGAAGGGCATGGTCTACATGCTTCTCCCACGTTCCCCAGTAGAGCTCCTTTCCCTCTCACCCACTCAGCAGGCCACTTCTGCCCTTCCAAGTTTGGGAGTGGGGCAGATACAGAGCAGGAAAGGTTTCACATGCCTGGTATTGTCAGGTACTCTAGTGATGCTCTCCCTGGGTGTGGCATGTGTGCGAAGCCCAGTTGTTTTTCACGGGGGACCAACCTTCATGGGTTCTTTGGAAACATCCCCCCCAAGAAACATTCCTGTCCCTTTGCTGAGCTTTCTCAGCTGTCAGTCATCCGTCCTTGATGCAGGTGTGGCACTACCCACCTGTCATTTCACCTGCCCTCAATCTGGGCACCTGCTGGTCCATCTCTTTGGAAAGTATATACGCCCACCCCAGCTGGCCCTCAGATGATCCATGAGAAATCCTCAGTGTCATTTGCCCCTATAAACACAAACTTGTCTGTCAAAGCCAGTGGCCAAATACAGCTCCTGACCCTTCAGGTGTCCCAGACATTTGTTCTGAACCCGACCACCAGATCTCACCTTCACACACAGAGAGATAAGACTCCCTCCTTTAAGCCTCCAGCTCTTCCAGGCTCCTAGCCTCTCTTACAGAGAGCCCCAGCTCTCAGACCCCTCCTTGTAAGCCCTGCCCAGGTGGTCTCTAACCTCACTTTGGATGTGGACTAGTTGGCACCTGTTAACTGTAGGGCCTCAACTAATACAGAAATAATGTGGCTTAACTTCCTGTTACCCTAGATGACTAAGCAGAAAGTTATTTGTGTCATTAGAGAGCAGCAGAGGAAGTAATGATGCCCCCGGCCTGAGCGCAGGCTTCCGGAGGAGGGAGCACTTGTACGGACGGAGGCCAAGGAGGAAGGACAGGCAGAAGGGAGAACATGGAAAAGGCTTCAAGGTGGGAAGTGGAGGAACGTGTTTCTGATCAACTCAGCACATAGTTCAACAATTTACTATGCTCAGCATTCAGAGCAAAGGAAGGGGGATGTGGGGACAAGGTTGGGAAAGTGGGAACCCTGGACCTGACCACAGAGGGCCTTAAATGCCAAGTGAAAGTGTGCAGATGGTACTAAGGGACTACATTGCTCTACCGAGAGTGGTCTCAGATGGGCTCACTGAAAGCCATGCCCTAGATGGTACTCAATGATATGATCATTAGGAAGAACTCTCAGGAGAAAGCGAGGGAGGAAGGCAGGGGAGAGCAGAGGAAAGGGCTGAGCAGGGATGTGGACTCCAAGGAAGTCTGGCTCCAGCCTGATGCCTTGGGGAGTTCTGGAGTATGAATGACACCACAGATTTAGTCCTGCTTTGAGATAAGAGAGCTGGCCTTTTTTTACCTGATTGGCTCTGGGCCACCCTGGGGGGCATAACTTCCTGTATATGATGACTCCCACTGGCTGTGGGCCACCCCTGGGGGGACCATAACTCCTGAACATGATGACTCCCATCAACTGTGGGCCATCCATGGGGGGACCATAACTTCCTGAACATGATGACTCCCATCAACTGTGGGCCATCCATGGGGGGACCATAACTTCCTGAACATGATGACTCCCATTGGCCCAGGGCAATTCTCCAAAGAAGGAGCAGTCATGAGTTACTGTCAGTCAACACTCACAGCAGCTGCATGATGAGCATGACTGCCAGGCACAGGGGAGCCAAGGGACCCTCAGCAGGGTCCCCTACAAGGTCATTTGTTCTGGTTTTTAGTTGGAGGAAGTGGGGCATTACAAGGTAGGTATATCAAAGAAAATTACTTTTTCAATCCTATGGGAGATGGTTTGGAGCAGGCACTATAAGCACCCAGAACAAGGGTCTAAACTAAGAAAGGGGCAGGGGAAAGCAAGAAGAGAGACAGATGACTGGGGGCAAAAGAACCAGACTTGGGAAAGATTTGCCAAGGGAGGAATGAAGATGAAGTTCAGATTTTTCAAGCCTGGATGAACGTTAGTGGGGACACCCAAACAGAATTAGTGCACCTGCAAGAGGCATGCGCTTTAAAAGGAAAGTTATTATGTGTTGAGGTACCAGCAGAGCACTGTATGGTTTCCCAGGGCTGCCATAACAAACACCAAAACCTTGGATGGCTTAAAAGAACAGAAACTTACTCTCTTACAGTCCTGGAGGCTAGCAGTCCAAAATCAAGGTGTTAACAGGGTCATGCTTCCTCAAAAGGTTCTAGGGAAGAATCCTTCCTCACCTCTTCCTGACTTCTGGTGTAGCCAGAACCAGCCACTTGCTGCTCCTTGGCTTGTAGATGCATCCCACTGATGTCTGCTGTGGACACCTGGCATTCTCCCTGTGTCTGTGTCCAAATCACCCTTCTTAAAAGAATCCCAGTCACTGGATTAGGGTCCACCCAACCCAGTATGACCTCATCTTAACTTGACCAAATAAGTCACATTCACAGGTACCCCGAGTATATCTTTTTGAGGACACAATTCAACTCCTAACAACCATCCAGGAGACATGTAATGAGCATTTGAGAATGTGGGCTTGGAGCTTGAAAGTCACATCTTTAGAAAAAACATCCCTAAGGATGGTGCTAGGCTGTGTCAAAGAGGGAGGGTCTATGTACTGTTCTCTCCTAATCCCTTACATGATTTGGGGGAAAAGCTCAAATAGCTCCCCCAACCAAAACCTGAACCATCTACTGTCAGGATCTGCTTTTGACACCACTTGTCAGGGCCTGGGACTGGCCAGGTCATGGGCCCAGCTTAGGTAGGTTCCAGACACGGACCGCTAAGCTACCTTGCTCAGGAACAGTTTCTCTTAGGTGCTTGAGGGCTATCTACTTTAGCTGGAGAGAGAGACAGGATATCTTAGAATAAAGCAGTCTTTTTAGAAACAGATAGATCTTAGTCTTTAGCAGAGCTTGGTAATCTTCAGCAGAGAGACGCCGTGCTGGCATTCTGCAGGCAGAAGAGGAGACAGAGTCAGAGTAAGCATGTCTGTGATAGAATGCCCATGCTTTCTGACTGCCTTCTCCTCCAGCCTAATATAAGGCTGATCTTTCTCAACACCACAGGTGTAGAGGCTGCCAATTCACCAATGCTCTCATCTCACGAGCTCTCTCATGCTAGTTAGAACCAAATCTCTCTCCATGCCCTTTTCACCAAGGTGTTCCATTACAGGTATCTCCTATAACTCTCACTCCTCCTAGCCATAGGCTATACGGGCTGCTACAATCTACCATTTGAGGCACTTCTGATTTCCTAGTGGGCAGGTCGTTGGTAGAGCACCTATAATGTGCTAGACACTGCTCTAGGTCCTGGGCACATGGTAGGAAATAAAACAGTTCACATCCCTGCCTTTGTGGAGCTGATATTTGAATAGGACTGCACATTAAACCCATCTTTTAATGAAAATTCACTGCTTAGTTCACTTTCTGGAGCAACTGATAATCCAAAGCACAGCCCTCGGAGACATAGAGCAAGTCAGTCTGTGATGATCATAGAACAAGATCCGTGTGTGATGTAGGAGATAACTATAGTTCAGAAGAGAACCAGGCTGGGAGTTCAGAAGCTGGCTGATAATAGATCAGGAAACATGAGTTGGTCACTTTTCTTCTCTGGGCCTCAGTTTCCTCATCAGTAAAGTGAGAGGACTGATCTAGGTGGTGGGTGTATTCCAGTTCTGAAATTCTCCAGGTCTATGAGTCATTTGACAAATTCTTGTCTGGCTCACTCCTCTCATCCCTGTTTCAATCTCTCAGAGCCCCTGGAATCTGCTTCCCAACCTCTGTTCCCCTCCTTGAAATCACTCCAGATGCCTCCAAAGTGAGATGGTCCCCTCTCTTAGACGTTAAGCTCTCTCCACCCCTTCAAGAGGGGAGGCCATGGGGTGGACTGTCTTGTGACTCTACCCCCTCCAGAGAAAGCTCCTGGCCCTTGGCAATATCTTCAGGAAGACGATAACTTGGTCAGATCCTGCCAATAAAAGCCCAAGGGAGGTTCAGGTGCATACAACCTGCTGGTGACCTGCTTCTAGATCCTGATTTATGGATTTATTTTCTTTAAGACAGAATGTTGCTCTGTTGCCTTGGATAGAGTGCCTTGGCATCATATCTCACTGTAGCCTCAAACTCCTGAGTTCAAGTGACCCTCTTCCCTCAGCTTCCTGAGCAGCTGGGACTACAGGCCTGCACCACAATGCCTGGCTAGCTTTTTCTATTTTTATTAGAGACAGGGTCTCAGTCCTGCTCAGGCTGGTCTTGAACACGTTAGCTCAAGCAATCCACCCTCCTCAGCCTCCCAGACTGGTAGGATTATTTATAGATATTAATCACCAACCTAATAACTTAACATTAGGTAGAATCTGGCCCCACCTTTTTCCTACCCTTTTCTCTATCTACGAGTCACCCTTCTGGTACCTCTTTACCTTCAAAGTCTGGTTTAGCCATGCTCTGAAGGACGATAAAGACAGGAGGAATCCAAGAGTTTGTCTCGTCCAAGCCCTTATTTGACAGCAAGGAGACCAGAACTGGTGGTTGAGTGCCCTGGTGGAAGTCACACAGCAGTTAGCAACAGGTCTCACTCCAAAGCACTATAGTTTAGGCTGGGTCTCAGCACCAGATTTGGGGACAGGGGCTTCCCTCATGTCTGGGAGAACGCAGGCATCCTCTCTACGCCAGTCCAGAACATGCTGGCCCTTCTCAGAATGATGTCTGCTTGGTTCCAAGCCAGCCTAAGAGACAGTCGCCACCCCATAACCAATTCATTCAAACCGTCTTCAACAGACCCAGGCTTGTTTACTTTAAGATCCATTTCTTACCCTTCCTCACTCTTATCATAACAGGGGTCAAACCCCTGCAGGCTGCGTTTATCAGGCTATTTGCCAACTGGTTTTCTGCTGGCTTTAGCCAATGGGAGGCATCGATGAAAGACTAGACGGTCAGAAGAAAGGACAAGCCAAGGTATCTGTCCCCCACCCCAGCCTCTACTGGCATCATTAGCAGCTACCGCATCTCCTTCATGACTCCAGCCTCCTGCCTGACAAGCCCTCTGTGGGTCCCCTGGGGCCCCGTAATACTTTCCTCCCCACGCTGCAGATTCAGGGTAACAGCAGTTTCCTACTCTCACTAACCTGGGTCACCTCACCATCCCTGGTCTGGCTTCTCTGTTCTTCCACTGCTTGTTTAGTCAATTCCCTGTATTACAGTCCTCCAATTTCAAACATCTGAAGTGGCTCCCACTGTCCTGTTTGGACTCTGCCTGATTACCCTAGAACCACTGTGCCAGGAGGGGGAAGAAAGGGATCTTTCCACTCCAAAGCCTCCTCTGTTCCTCTCTGGGGTTCCTTCCCACCATAATTCATTCAGCCAGTCAGTCACACAGTTGGTGACTATTTGTTGAATCCCCCCTGTACCTACCAGGTTCATGGTTCCCAAACTATGTGCCAAGGTATCCTGGGGCACCACAGTAAACTCACAGGGAAGGGCGCTGTGGGATGTGTAAATTTTCAAAGCAAACTCCGTAGCACCACAAGCTCGAGGAAGTTCCCATTCATACTGAACCTTAGCTTGCACTACATTCCTTTTGATGATGTCACATCCTTGTGGAGATAGCTTTTCATCCATGTGAAAATCTATGTGAAACAGGAAATGAGGATAAAGCTGGCAGTATTCAATCTGATTCCAAGGTTTAAGAAGTTACGCAGTACCCAACAGTCACATACCTCCTGCAGTTAGCAATTGCAGTTAAAAATAAAGTAAAAAATACTATTTTTCCTTCAATTTGTGTCTAGTATTTTTTCAGATGGCTACTAAGTTGTTAGGACATAAATTATTTTTAAGTTCTTTGGCTACTGCTACTTAATAAATGGAAGTATTATGTATTTCTTTCCTTTTTTTTTTTTTTGAGACAGAGCCTCAACCTGTTTCCCTGGGTAGAGTGCCATGGCATCACAGCTCACAGCAACCTCCAACTCCTGGGCTCAAGCAAGTCTCCTGCCTCAGCCCCCCAAGTAGCTGGGACCACAGGTGCCCGCCACAATGCCCAGCCATCCTTTGGTTGCAGCCATCATTGTTGTTTGGTGGGCCCGGGCTGGATTCGAACCCGCCACCTTAGGTGTATGTGGCTGGCGCCTTAGCCACTTGAGCCACAGGCGCCGAGCCTATGTATTTCTTTTGATTTAGCAGTATCATGAGAAAAAAAAATCAACACTGAGAGTGCTAGGAACCAAGAAAGCTTCAGAACTTCTATATTAGAAGTCAAGGATATTCACAACAGAGAGTAGGACAAAAAGGCCAGGCACAATGGCTCACACCTATAATCCAAGAACTCTGGGAGGCCAAGGAAGGAGGATTGCTAGAGGCCAGGAGAACAAGACCAGCCTGAGCAAGAGCAAGATCTGTCTCTATAAAAAATTTAAAAAGTATCCAGGTATGCTGGTGGGCACCTATAGTTCCAGCCACTCAGGAGGCAGAAGTAGGAGAATCACTTGAGCCCAGGAGTTTGTGGCTGCAGTGAGTAGTGATGATAACACTGAATTCTAGCCTAGATAACAAAGCGAGACTGTCTTAAAGAGAAAGAGCGAGAGAGAATAAGACAAGTGCCCTGCCCTTAAAACCTCATAGGCTAGAGGTAAAGGCAGATGTGTTAGGTATCTATTGCTGTGTAACAAATGACCACATACTTAGAAACTTAAAACAACACATTCCTTATCTCAGTTTCTGCAGGTCCAAAGTTCTGGCGTAGCTTATCTAGGTCCTCTGCTCATGATCCAACAAAGCTACATCAAGGTGTCAGCTGGGCTGCAATCTCATCACAGGTTCTGCTAAAGAAAAATCTGCTTCCTTCAGATCCTTGGCAGAGTTAATTTCCTTGCTTGGTGGCTTGCTTCTTCAAGGCCAACAGGAGAGAGTTTGACTTCAAGGAAGGCCTCAGTCCTCCTTTTAGGGTTTTTCCTTTGATTAAATCAGGCCCACCCAGGAGAATACCTTTTTTTAATTAACTTAAAATCAATTGATTGGGAATTGCTAAATCTGTCCACTTTTGACATAGTCTAATGACTAGAAGCAAGTCACAGGTCCCATATACACACAAAGGGAGAGAATTATACAATTGCATGACTCATTGGGGGAGGGTCATTTTATTGACCATTTTGGAAGGAAAAACTCATGTTTCTGTGAGAGAGAATACAGTCTAAGTGGGGGTAGGGACAACCTCATGAAGCAGTGAGGTTTGATCTGAGCCCTGAAGTTCAAACAGGAATTAGATAAGCCACATGTGGAGGAATAGTGCTCTAGGAAGATAAAGTGGCATGTGCAAAGGCCCTGGGGCCAGAGAAAGCTGAGTGAGTTAAAGGAACTTAAAGACTAGTGTGACTGGCACTTAAAGAGTTGGGAGAAGACTTGGAGCTAGAGAGACAGATGCTTCCCAACCCAGGCTCCTTCCTTCTTCATAGCCACAAAGCAGCAAGTTATTGCCGCAGTTAATATAAGCATTGATTAAAATAAAATACAGACTTTATATCTTTTGTATTAACTTGGATGGAGTTGAAACACATTCTTCTTAGTAAAGTATCACAGAATAGAAAAGCAAGTATCCAATGTACTCAATACGAATATGAACCCAGTAGATCTAATATACACCCACACAAGAGAAAAACTCAATTTAATTCTAGTTGGAGGAAGGAGGTGAGGGGATGGAGAGAAGGGAATTGGTGTGATCCTACTTAATGGGCACAATGTAAGGGTATATGGCACACCACTTGGGTGTGGGACACAACTACCATAGGGACTCTACCTAACAAATGCAAACATTATAACCTAATTTGTTTGTACCCTCACATATATGTAAGCACTGATAAAGCCACAGTCACACACCAAATATGAACAATGACTACCTCTGTAGGGGCTATTACTAGGAAGGGGCACAAGAGCACCTTCTAAGGTGCTGGAAAGACTCTCGAGTTAATGGGTATGTACATTTATAAAAAGTCACTGGGCTCGGCGCCTATAGCTCAACCGGCTAAGGTGCCAGCCACGTACACCTAAGGTGGCAGGTTCGAATCCCCAGCCCGGACCCGCCAAACAACAATGACGGCTGCAACCAAAAAATAGCCGGGCGTTGTGGTGGGCGCCTGTGGTCCCAGCTACTTGGGAGGCGGAGGCAGGAGACTCGCTTGAGCCCAGGAGTTGGAGGTTGCTGTGAGCTGTAATGCCACGGCACTCTGCCCAGGGGGACAGCTTGAGGCTCTGTCTCAAAAAAAAAAAAAAAAAGAGCTGGTTCATTCTGGTCAACTCCTAGTTACTGAGCACCTGCTCTGCTCCATTTGCAACTGGCCATGCAGAGGCTCTAGGTTGCAGAAAACACTCCCCCTATCTCCCAGGGGCTCCATAGTCTAGGAAGGGAGTCCAACTCCAGAGCTGACTGCAGTAGACAGCGCAGAGAAGGAATGGTAAACATGTAGGCAAGGCCCTCAGAAGAAATGGTTAATCCCATCTAGGGATCTGAGAAGGCATTTAAAGGAAGAGGCACTTGAATGGATCTCTGCCAGGTGACGTCAGAGACTTCTAGTTGTTCCCCATATCCTCTCTCCCTTTCTTTCATAGTAACACAAGTCCAGGTCAGATTTTTAACCAGGTACATGGTTCAAAATAAAAATTAAATGTCACATCTCTTCCTTGCAGCTGGCCAATCAGTTATATGTGAAAACGCAGCAAGGAACTTCAGGTAGATGTTCTTAAAAGCAGCCACGCATGCCCTTGTCCTCTTTGATGTTTAGAACCCGGAGGTAACGGTTGGAGCCATGGCCACTGCCTTGGATCATGAGGATGGAAACCACACCCTAGAGATAAGTCAGTAAGCTAGAGTGGGCCTGGTCCCCAAGGAATTTACAGAGCAGAGCTCCAGCTGGACTTTCATATGAATGAGAAATAACATCTCTCTTAAGGTATTATTACTTGGGGTCTCTATTTTTGGCAGCTGAACCTAATGCTGTCTAATGAAGTAAGTAGGAAAAGGACAGGTAGAATCAGGGTGGCTGAGGGACAAATGTACCCAAGTGCTTGGAGTGTTCTGGGGAAGTTGCCACACCCAGGGTGGTGCACAGGTGCATAGGCAGAAGGTTCGGGAAGAAGGGAGTGAGTAGAGGATGAGGTGGAAGGAGCTGGTTGGGACCAGCCACAGAGAGCTCACATGTGCCTTTCCGAATAGTCTGGACGTTATACCCTGATTAGGGTTTGGAGGGTGGATGTCAGGAGGACAAGACGAGAGGCCCATCTTGTGAGAGGGCAGCAGCTCCAGTCCAGCCAGGAGGGTAGTCAGTGGGTGGGCCGGGGGAGGGGGAGGACAAGTAGAAGGAAGGGACACAGAGGCAGAACCCCCTAGACGGTTATAGTGGGAATGGGGTGTGACTCCCATATTTCTGGATCGAGGGGCTGAAAGGGTGGTAGTGCTGGTTGAGGTCTTTGAGGATTACAGGAGGATAATCTAATTTGCAGAAGAAGAGTCTGACAAATTGATACAGATAAATTGAATTTGAGTTTTCAGCAGGAGAGGCTAGTGGAAGTGTCCACTAGGACACTAGCAGTACACAGGAGAACTGCTGTCTGGAGTCCTTGGAGAAAGATCAGGATGAGAGGTAGGAATTTATTTGAGTTTTCTGCTTGGTGGTAGCAAAAGTCTTGAAGACAAGAGGATCAAAGTGATCACACAAGGGGCCATGCATGTGGTGTGGGAGCTGAGTGCTATTGAGGATAGGGCCTTCAGGGCTGACTGCACTCAGGGGGCGCAGAGTAAGGGGCTGGTGGAGCCACCAAAGAGGTAGGAAGAGGAGTGAATGGGTTCAGAATCAGCCGAGTGAAGGGGGTGAGAATTTCAAGAAGGAAGTAGTTGGATGCAAAGTGTCAATGTCATCCCCCACACACTGGGCAAGCCCCGCTCCTTGCCTCTAGAAAGTGGGACCTACCCGTGGTGGGGGTGCAGGGGCTCCTTATCAAATAAGCTTGGTAGATGAGGCTCCTGTGCCTCATCTACCAAGCTTATTTTTTCTGTACTTATTACAAATTGGCTATGGGAGCTTCCCAAGCACGGAAAACTGCTCAATTCTTTTAAAACAAAGGCCATTTAAAGATTCTTTTGTAGAGTTTAAATTATTTTTTTAAATGCAGCTAGTCATACCGTCTCACCTATTTGACAGAGAAGTGTTTCTAATTTAACATCTTATTATTTCTCACCCTGACAAAAGCTTCTCTGTGACAGGTATTCCTTGACAAAGTGTGCACAGGACAGCTCATTTGCAGTGAGGGGCATGAGTCCACGTGTGCAGTCCATATGGTCTGCACACATACATGCACACGTGGCATTCACATGCTCAGGGTCAGGGCCTGCAAGCCAGGTATGGGAACTGGTGCAGACAATCGCACACTGCCTGGTGAGGACGCTTGTCTCAGTCTAGACCGTTGCTTAACTCATCGTGTTCCTAGGCTGGGGCTCCTGTGGGCAGGGGCAACAGCTTCCATTGCGTCTGGCTCCTCCCCCTCATGACCCGACAGTGTGCCTGTCAACAAGGGCAATGACACAGTGCCACAGCACCCTACACCCCAGCGCGCAGAGGTGCTCAAGGGACCCCCCAACTTCCCTGACTTGATGTCATGGTGGCTGATTACCTACCTGCCCCTCACCCCTCCATTCTTCAAGCTTATCACCAAGTGCTGGAAAAAAGCCGTGTGCTCTGTGAGCCAAATGGAACACCCTGGAGTCCCAGCTCAGCTGTGAGGACACAGTGTCCTCTGTGACCTTTCCTTCAGTTCCCCAATCACAGCTCCACAGGTAACCCACATGCATAGGAAATGTTAATAACAGCTGCACCTCCCCATGCCCTGTCTGAGCAAGACCTGTCTAAGCAGGTACCCGGAGATTCTCTTGCACGCCCCTGTGCAAGACATTTCTTTGCATAGCCCGGTGCTGCCCGAGTTCTCCCCTCCACCCCACTTTTCTTCCTTGTGGATCTCAAAAATACCTGGAATGTGCTGGGAATGCAACATCCTGAGGTAAGGAAGGACTGGCTGCAACAGTCTGGGCTCTTTTCCAGTCGCTCCTAGAAACAGGACGTTTTCAGTGCTTCAGCCCACTGTGTGCTGTGGCCCTTGGGGTATAAAACCCAGAGCAGGTTGCTTGGGGGGTGGCTCAGCTGTGGCACAAGCGGGGCACATGCAGACGGGGCTCTATCCACCCTGGGTAGCTTTCCTGAGTCTTGAGGGACTAACTCATCATGAATCCTAGGCTTTTGTTGGCACCAGCTGCCTTCTGTAAGTAATAAACCTGTTTCATATAACTTGTACGTGTGCGTGTTCTGTCTCAGCAGACTTGGGCGAGTAACCAGTGCCAGTGAACCCGCTCCACTCCCTGGCATCTTTTGCTTCTCTTCTAGACTGTAGAGATTTAAACAAGCAAACTAACACTTCCCCTCTGCTGTAATAATACCCAATATCCACAGAGTGTCTGCATGTCCCAGGACTGAGCATGCATGATCTCATTAAATCCTTACAACAATTCTATGAGGAAGATGCTCTTATTACTTGCACCTCATTTTACAGGTGAAACGATATGCTATCTGGGACTGGTTTCAAAATACTCAAACAACAGCCAGAACAAGAATGGAGAGTGAAACTAGATCAGAGAAATATGGATAACTTGTAAAAGCTGGACGTTGAGCTCGGAGTTCATTATTACAATTCTCTATTTATGTGTGAAAATATCCGTAATTAAAAGTAAAATTCTCTTGGTGCAGGGTGGCTCACGCCTGTAATCCTAGCACTTGGGCAACCAAGGGAGGTGGATTGCCTGAGCTCACAGGTTCGAGACCAGCCTGAGCCAGAGCAAGACCTTGTCTCTAAAAATAGCCAGGCATTGCGGCAGGTGCCTGTAGTCCCAGCTACTCTGGAGGCTGAGGCAACAGAACCACGTGAGCCCAAGAGTTTGAGGTTGCTATGAGCTATGATACCACATCACTCTACTGAGAGTGACAAAGTGAAATTCTGTCTACAAAAAAGTAAAATTCTAAAAGTGAAGTGATAGTGGCACATAGTACATGCTCACTGAGTGTTTATTATTATCTTATAAGGATTAAGAAGGATAATATGTATAAAGAACCCAGGGCACCTCTGCTGCATGAAGGGTCAGAATGATGCTGTTTTGCCGTTACTGATATTATTGCTATGGAGAGTAGGCCCCTCCTTTCTGCCCTATCACCTCCCCCCTTTACCCAGCTTTTCCTTTTTCCAGGACAAGCCTCCTGTCCTGTCTCCACCCACCAGCTCCACGCCAGAGGGAGCTGCAGCACCTCCACCTATCTCCCTTGTGTCCCTGGCTTAGCTGGCACAGAGTAGAGACAGTATCTATCCTCAGCAAACATTTTTGGAACCCAGCCAGACATGAGAACCATGGTTCTGGTTGGCTCCAGCAGTGGGGTTGAGGCTTCCCTGCTGGTCCCTCCTGACACACCTGTACGCCCACGGCAGAGGACAGCCTCCTTGGGCTCTAATTTTAACCCCGAGGAAGGTGCCAATCGTTCATTTTCAAAGCTGTTTCAAAGTGACTCTGATAAGCAAATTGCTGGCAGCCCTGGCGGGTGATTATTCCTGCATTAATCAGGGGGAAATTATGCCAGTTACTGATTAACTAATTACAGCAATCAGATCAGCTGGGAGAACAGGGCAGGGGGAGGAGGCCAAGGTAAACACAACCTGGGAAAGGTGAAGGAGGCAATTTGGATGGGGGCAGAGGGCAGAGACCAGTGGCCTCTCCCTGCCTCCTCTTGCCCAAACCACCCCACTCCAGCTGACCGCCCCCGAGGCCAGAGCTGAGTGTCTAGGCTGTTGGGGGAGGCAGGGCCCATCCTCCAGGAATTGGTGTCCAGTGTGACAGAAGGAATTGTCCTCTCCCACCCTTTGCTGGGCCCCACCTGTCTGAGGACATGGGTGCTGGCCTTTAGGAGGCCCCTTTCTGGTGGAAAGGCTGCAATTTCTATATCTACCCACCCCTGCCCTCCTGAGGGAGGACACGGGAGGAACAATTAGGGTTTGGCCATGAAGACACAGTCTCAGAAGCAGGGACACAAGTGACAAAAGAGGGCTAGGTTTGACGGCCAGGGCTCCAGAGCACAGAACCCAGAAGGTCACCCAGGCAACCGACTAAAGAGTCACTTCCCTCGGTCCCCTGGCTCCCCCTACTCCCAAATGCTGTGAGAGGAGCAGAAAGGGGTGAACCCCACGCCCCTCTCCAGCACATCCAGCTGCAGAACCACTGTCCACCCAAGGAGAGGAAGCTTTGTGCTCACTCCCTGACCTCCTATGTCCCAAGTGCCTCGGCACATGTTTGCGGGGTGGGGTGGGGGGCTGTGTGTATATGTGACCAAAGTCAAAACCTGGTTCAACAGTTTTCTGACTGCCACTTGACACAGCAGAGATGTCACTGAATGAGAACCTGATTCTGGACCAAGGAAAAGCCTGGGGACGAGGAGGGACAGCCAGTGTTCTCCCTGTGGCCTTACAACGATGGGGAGGATGGAAAGCTCAATGCCCTCTGAGCACACAGGACTCAGGAGAAGAGCTGAGGGGTCCCCAAAAGGCCTGTATGTTTGTCAAACCCAGTTAGGATCAGCTACAGACCGGGTTTGTAGGGTTCCCGTGCTCAGACCTGAATTTCCCTCCTCCCCGAAGGCTTCTCTGCATGCAAATCTCTCCTCAATGGTATCTTATCCCCAAAGTGCAGGATGATTTCTCTCTGGGGTGGAAGACCCAGGGAATGGAAGCCTCAGGGCAGGATGAGAGCTGCCCAACCAGAAGCCAAGGGCAGGCTGCCAAGGTGGGCATTGGCTGACACTCGGACAATGGGGTAAAGGTCTCTCCATGCCTTCAGGATCCTGGAGAGCTGTTTCAGCCCAGTATGCCTCACCCCCATAAAGACAGCTTATGGTCCCAAGGATAGGGTGTCCCTTATTATCAATGAAGGGAACAGGAACAGCAGCAGTCCTCTGGGAGGACACACTAGGAGATGGTTTGGTCACATAAGGGGGATCAGACTTCCATCCTCCTTTTTCCCTTGTACCTCCAGCTTCCACAGCAGGGCCTGAGCTGCTACATCCTGGGATCTGGCCACAGGGCTGGGTGGAGGTCTTGGGCAGCATGACTCTGCCCAACTAGAGGAGGGGTCAAGAGCAGAGGAAAGAGAGAAAGACCCCAGCCCCAGCCAGCTGATAGTCCAGAGTCACAACTGTGAGCTGGGTGTCTCTGCATGCAGACATGAACTGCAGCTAATGGGTGGGGCAACCGAGACTTTAGAAAGCTAAGTAACTTACCTAAGTATTATCACTGGAACCCAGGCCTACCTGGCTGTCATCCACAGCCACTGCACAACTCTGCCCCCTACTCCTGTAAAACAGGACAACAATGGTACTGACGTCACAGGTTGATATGAAGATAGATGAGGTTCTGCTTGTAGAAAGCATGAGCACATTCACTGAACACCTACTGTGCAAGGTGCTGTCATGAGTGCCTATGGATACAAACAAAGGAGGGGCAGTCGCTGCCCCGGAGGAGCCCCTGGTCTAGAGGGGAAAGTGGGTGCAGAAGGAATAAACCACTGACTGGCACGTGTGTGCTCTGAAAGCGGGCTGGAGGCAGCAGAGGCACAGGGAGACAGGAAGGCAAGATTTTCTCCTAGGAGATGACTTTGGAATGGCGTCTGGAAAGACAAAATGAGGAGTGGGAAGTGCAGAGGAACCAGAACAGGCAAGCGGAGTTCAGGGAGGAAAGTGGGAGATTCAGTGTGGTCATTTAAGGGTGCAGGGAGGGAGGGGGAAGCTGTAAAGTATGACCCAGGCGCTTCCAGAGGTGCTTAAAGGCAAGAATAAGAGATTCAGAATTTATACTAGAAGAACAAAAGCCATCAAAGAGGTTCTAAGAAATATGTTGTTGGGGCTTTTTTAATTATAGAAGTAATAAAAGTAATATATACTTTTTAATAATAATTCAAACAGGTCAAGCAATATAGAAGTGTAGGATACAAAGAAATATACACTAATATTCAACCACTTTCCATGCCCCTTCCGAAACCCAGTCCCTCAAGTGATCAATATAAAATGTGTTTCCTTCCCCTGAGAAGAGATGATATATGGTCTGCTCATAGCCACACTCTTTTTCCTAAGTAAAAGAACTTTAGCTGTGCACACAGCTACCTGGAATGATGACTACATTTCCTAGCCTCTCTGCAGTTAGGTGTGGTGTGGGTTCTGTTCAGGTAGTTCTGGCAAAAGGGATGGAACCCAAAATAACATACGAGACTTGGAGGAGGAGGGAACATGGCGTTCTTGCACCTTCCTCCTTCCAACTGGTTGGAATGTTAAGGCTGCTTTAGCTTTGGCCATCTCAAGCTAGGAGGTGATCCCAGAAATGGGGCCACTCATGGTGGGAACAGGGAACCTGGAAGATTTCATGGAGTAGAACTGCCACGTCAGGCCCAAACCACTTACTTCCAGAACAGTAGGTAAGAGAGAAATGTGTTATCTTGTTGAAAACCCGGTTATTTTGTGGCCTTTCTTTCTGTTATTTACAGTCGAACCTAACCCCATTATCCCCTCCATGTGCTTTTCCTGACCTGCTCCAAACATATAGATTATTAAACATGGGACACAAGCACACATAGCTCTCTGCCAATTAACTTTTTCATGTACACCTTTGGGAGTCAACAGTAGATTTACCTTTGTTTTGTTTTGTTGAGACAGAGTCTCACTCTGTCCTCTAGGCTAGAGTGCTGTGGCATCAGTCTAGCTCACAGCAACCTCAAACTCCTGGACTCAAGCAATCCTCATGCCTCAGTCTCCCAAGTAGCTGGGACTATAGGCACCTGTCATAACCCCCGGCTAATTTTTTCTATTTTTACTAGGGACAGGTGTCTTGCTCTTACTCAGACTGGTCTTGAACTCCTGAGGTCAAGTGATCCTCCCGCCTCCGCCTCCCAGAATACTAGGATTAGAGATGTGAGCCACTGCACTCAGTCAGATTTACCTTCTTTTTAATAGCTTCATGATATTTAAAATTGGACCATAACTTATTGAACCATTCCTGCATTAATGGACATTCACGTTTCCAGTTTTATGCTGTCACTAGCAATGTGGCAACAGAAATCAAGCACATAATTCTTGTGGGCTAGTGGTTTTGTTTTGTTTCTTTTAGATAAATTCTATAAAAATAGGCTTTCTAGAGCAAAGGAAATGTGCACTTGGGCCAAACCTGCTCTGGAGTCCTGAAGCATGAAGTCAGAAGAGGCTCCTTATTTGGGTGACTTCCCCGTCAAAGAAGGATCTCTCCTCCCCACCCCAACTTCTCCTCTTTCTTCTCTATCTTTTCATTCTTCTTTCCCCCAGAAGTTCTCCTTCCAACAGGATACAAGCACTTTTACCCCATAGACAGAGAAAAGATTTTGGCCACCTCTAAGAGAGGAAGCCACTTAACGCCACTTAGAGGCATAAGCCCTTGGGAGCAGGCCATTTCCCCAAAGCAAATCCCAAAAGTGATTTGTGAAGGTGCCCTGGTCCTCTGAAAAGGCATAGGAAAGGGAGTTTAGAGAGGAATGCTGAGGGGGTTCAATGATAAACCTTATGCAAAAACCCAGAAGACCACAGCTCAAGATTTCTATCTTTACTCACTGCACAACTCAGGCGAGTCTCCCACTTCCCTTAGTCTCTGTGTCCTCAGCTGTGAATGGGGCTGAAATCCACTGGACATTTTGCTTCGGTTGCCTGGTCCTAACCTAGGACCCCCTTTCTCACACCACCTTCCACCACTTATTCTCCTACTATCCGCTCTGCCTCATGGCCCAGAAGAGGAGGAGTGGTGCTCTCTGCCTCAGAGTCCCTCTCATTTGAGATTGAGGCCATTACCCTTGGTACAACTCTAGAAAGCAAGCTGTGATTCTAGAGGATGAAGTCCCTGGTAGAGCTCTGGTGGGCTGTCAGGGGGCGATTTAGGGCGATTGCTTTCCACCAAGCACATTGTTTCACTGCAGCAAATATTTCCTCAGTGTTGCTACAAGACGTCCATTTGGCAAACCGCAGCAGGCCTGCAGGCCCCACTCTCCGCCAGTAAAGAGGCAGGCGGGCACTGCTGATGACTGGAGTAAATCTGAGCTCACAATTAAAATCTCTTTAGAGATTGCAGCCAAGTGACTGATGGATAGGACCCCAGGCTCCATCCGTCCCCTCCACGCTCCTTCGCCAAGACAGATATTGACAGGACATCATAAATAGCCTCGCATATCCAGGGCCTGCAGGCTGGCAGCAGATGTGGTGGAGGAATTCGAGGAAAGGGCTGAATTGGGCTCTGTCCTGCAGGGTCCAGTTTGGGCAAGAGACTCCAGTCAAGTTATCTTGACTGAGTAGGAAAGTGTTTTTATCACTTTCATAGATGAAAAAGCTGCCGCCCAGGTGACACATAGCCAGATTTCCTGGACTTGGATTTTTGGAATCAAAACTATGTGGGAGTTCCTGGGGTCACCACACCCTCTGTCCTTGCTCACACTTTTCATGCATCCGGACTGCCCTGCCCTCCCCCCAACACTAGCCATAGTAAATAATGGTGGCCACCTATACCCCTTCCTCCTTACTACCTCAGTGAATACCAGCCTGACTCCCAACTGCCAGAACCTGCCTTTCTTTGCTTGAAGGCTCTCTCTGGCCACCAGTGTCTACTTTTCTATCTGCATAGCAGGCCAGGAGTGCCAGAGAATTAGTGTCTCCCAGGGGCAGCTCTCAGCAGTGACGGATGGCAGCTGACAGGAGTATAAATACCCCAACTCCATCACTTGGTTGGGATAACTCTGAGGCATGTTCTACATGGTCTCCCAGAGGGACTGAGCCCCAGTTGCCCGCAGTGGTAATGTGCTCATTGGTGCACCCCTCATTGCCTTTCTTCCTTCCAGATCTCTCTTCCCCATTTCCTTGCTAGTGCTCCCTGGGATCTTTGCAGATTAACTACTGGTACTGGTTTCCTTGTCCTAGGATCTGCTTCTGAGTGAGCACAAATCAAGACATCTCTATTTATTCTCAGCCCAACTTGGTCAGTCTTTCTCACTGCCTCTGTGCCACATCCAAGACTATACACATTGACACGGCACCTCTAACACTTTCCAGCATATGACAGTGTTCAAATTGGGTTCCCCAGCTAGATAGGAGCCTCCTGAGAGCAGGAATATTGCTTCATATTATCTCAGTGTCCTCCTGAGTACAGTAGAGTGCCTGGCCCACAAAGGGGTCTCAGTAGTTGATTTACTAAAAAATCAACTGAATGAACCAGTGAGTGAATTAAGTGCTTCTGTCAATTAAGAAAATGTGGATGAGGAACATTTTTTTCTTCCTGCAGAGAAAGAAATAAGCAAGAAAGAGCCCTATGAACAAAGAACAACTTAACTTAGCTTTGTTTTGTTTTAAACAAGGAATATAAAGCATTTTATTGATCTTCCTTTTAAATTAAGAACAGGAAATGTAAAGCCATTCAATAAATAAAACATAATAAAAACACTTCTGTTCCAGAGTATGGCTAATTAAGGGAGACAAACAGAACAAAGGAGGAGAGAGGAGGGGGAAGGAGAGGCAGGGAAGACAGGGACAGAAAGGCTGCCTATGGTATGGCAGTAGGTCACAGAAACACAGTGAGGAACCCTGAAGCTGGAGGTCACAGGGCTATGGCAGTGGGTCACAGAAACACAGTGAGGAACCCTGAAGATGGAGGTCACAGGGCTGGGCCAGCCCAGAGGCTGGGCAGCAGGGAGGTGCAGAACCAGAGGGAAGAGAATTCTGTGCTGACATTTGGAGACCTGGGGTAAAAGTCCACTGCCAGGAAGATGCCCACTTTGAATGAGGAAGGAAAGAAGCAGAGAAACATTTGAACCCTTGGAAGGAGATTTCTTAGAACAGGTCAAGACAGGGATAGGCGATTCTTTGAGGGTAGAGATGAGGTCAAACTGGAACACAGAGAGTGAGTTACAGGTAGGCCAGAGCAGGGCAGAGAAGCCCCCCACACACACACACTTCTTTTCCAAGAGAACAGAAGAGTCCTGAGCTCTTGGACCTCTGCCCTGAGGCCTGGTGCCTTAGCACAAGACCAGCCAATGGTGGGCTGGATAGAAGACGAAGGAGAGGGCTCGGCGCCTATAGCTCAACCGGCTAAGGCGCCAGCCACGTACACCTAAGGTGGCAGGTTCGAATCCCCAGCCCGGACCTGCCAAACAACGATGACGGCTGCAACCAAAAAATAGCCGGGCGTTGTGGCGGGCGCCTGTGGTCCCAGCTACTTGGGAGGCAGAGGCAGGAGACTCGCTTGAGCCCAGGAGTTGGAGGTTGCTGTGAGCTGTAATGCCATAGCACTCTACCCAGGGGGACAGCTTGAGGCTCTGTCTCAAAAAAAAAAAAAAAAAAAAAAAAGAAGACGAAGGAGAGGAAGAGGTGCCTGGAAGGACTCAGAGCGGTACCTGGAGGGGTTCTGGGGACCTGAGGGACATCCTGAGCTCAGAAGTTAGAAGTCATAAGAAGCCATTCGTATAACCAGTATGGGTTAAGCACTTCCTACCTGTCAGGCTAATGGGCTAAGTGCTTTATGCTTAAGCATATTTGAACATTATAACAACTCTACAGGGCAGTACTATTATTTATTCTATTTTTTTCTTTTATTTTAATATATTTAAGAAGAGGAGGGGGGAGCAAGGAGAAGGGCTAGGAGGCAGGGGCAGGAAGGGGGGCAGGGCTCCAGGGCAGTACTATTATTATACCTGTTTCACTGGTGAGAGAACTGAGGCTCAGAGATGTTAAGTGACTTGCCCAATACGTCATATCCAATATGCAACTGCCTCATCATCTGACTCCAGGGCCTGGGCCTTAGCACCTCCCCATTGCCACTTTAGAGGGGGACAGGCCACACAGTGAAGGGGAATAGCAGTTCTGGAGGGCTCGTGAAGACAGAGGAGATCTCTTACACAATACAGCCTCTGAGAAATCCTAAGGCCTGACACTGCTGGTTGAGGCTATTTGGGGAGTGAGAGTCGAGAATCTAGAAAGATGAGTGTGCCATCTTCTATGAGTGCCACCACACTGTCCTTCCCTGTCTCTATCTGTGGGACCTGCCTGGTCCAAAGTCTGGAGGCCGCCAAAGCCTCAGGCTTGCTTCTTCTGAGAGTGGGCTCTCCCCTAGCTACACCCAACCCCTGCAGGTGCTGCTCAGGTCTTTCAAGGCCCCCTTTCCTCTCCTCCTCCATCTTCTACCTAGCCCACCATTGGCTGGTCTTATGCCTATGGGACCAGGCCTCAGGGCAGAGGTCCAAGAGCTCAAGAAACTACTGTTCTCTTGAAAAAGAAGTTGGGGGCTCGGCGCCTATAGCTCAACCGGCTAAGGCACCAGCCACGTACACCTAAGGTGGCGGGTTCGACTCCCCAGCCCGGACCCGCC
>NW_003852426.1:8505657-8523046 GCF_000181295.1 Otolemur garnettii
CCAGGAGTTGGAGGTTGCTGTGAGCTGTGATGCCACGGCACTCTACCCAGGGGGACAGCTTGAGGCTCTGTCTCAAAAAAAAGAAAAAAGAAAAGAAAAAGAAGTTGGGGAGGGAAGGACCTTCTCTACCTAGTGTCCCAAATGAACCTCATGTATCACAACCTAGAAAGAATACTTTGGCTTAGAGAGGAGAAGAAAAAATAAAGTCAAGATGTTGGAAAGGATTTTGTGATTGAACTTCTCAGTGCCCAACCTCCAACCAACATCAGCCAAACACACGCAAACCCTCTGCCCAGTATCTGCCTTGGTGCACCCCACGCTGTGTAAGCTCCAGCCCAGCCTTCACCCAACCTTGATCCATGGCTCATTCTTGGCCCAGGCCAGTCCATAACTTTCCAGGACCTCGGTGAATTTCCCAGTGGATTTTAATTGCCCTACAAAAGTAATACCAATATTTATAAGGGAACAAACACAGATACCATAAATAAATACATTACTGACTCATCGAATTAATTAGTGTTTAATTACTTGAAATTACCATCAGTTATTACCAATTACCTGAACAACGCATGCATTCTTTCTCCATTACAGATGGCAATTTCCAGGGTAAAACCCAGAAACCTTGAGCTGTTGGAAGAGACCTCAGGCCTCATGAACTCTCACCCGGCCCCTGCCCCATTGCCTCCCCTTTCTAAGCATTAGCTCATTTCTTCAACACACATTTACTGAGCACTTAGGATATGTCAGGCACTGTTCTGGGCACTGGGGATGCATCCATGGACAAAACAGACAAAATCGCTGTTCCTACCCTGTTGCGCTTACAACCCAATGGGTAAAGATCGAAAGTATGGGTATTTTAGAAGATGACAAGTGGTACACAGAAAAATAAGCAGGGAAGAGGGCCAGAGTGCTGGGGGTGGTGTTTTAAGAGTTTAGTCAAAGATGATGACCTGGATATCTTCCCCTTTCCCCTCCAGACCCACTCTCCACCCTTCTCCAGCTGGTGCCACGCACTAGGAGGCTGTCAGGTGTAGACCCTGTCACTGGGATCCTTGCTCTCTGGCTTCTGCAGAGTTCGCCCAAGGGGAAGCCCACAGGTGCCCAGAGGCAAGGGGACAGCATCAAGGCTGGAGGCTTCCCTTGACCAAAGATCTCAGGTACCTCTTCCCACATAGCTCCACCTTCCCACCCCTTCCTCATAGTCCCCCCTGTCATCAGTGTCCTGAGGGTCCTGCACTATCCTTGCAGCTTCCAAGCACCCTGCCAAACTTTTGTAAACTCTCCAAAGCATATGAATTTGACAGGCCTTCTGTTCTCTGCTGGGGGCTGGTAGATGGAGATGCCTTCCTTGATAAGCCAATATTTGGGTAGTGGTCTGAAGGAGGTGAGGGAACAAGCCACATGGCTATCCTGGAGGAGAGTGTCCCAGGCACAGGGGACAGCCAGACTGTGCTTGGCATGTTTGCGGCTGGAGGAGAGGGGTTTTAGGGGAGGGAGACAGAGGCCAAGTCAGAGAGAAGGCAGCAGGCCGTGTCAGGTGGGGCCCAGGAAGCATCCTAAGGACTCTGGCTTTTCTCTGAGAGATACAGGAGCCCCTTGCAGAGTTCTGGACAGTGGAGTGACTTGGTTGAACACACATTTAAACCCGTCCTTCTGCTGGCTACAAGGGAAGGGTCTGCAGTCATTGGGTGCTGCCTAGGGCCAAAGGGCAAAGGTTTTGCTAATGGATTAGAGCAAAAGAAAAAAAGGAATTGTAGACAACACTAAGAGTTTTGGCCTGATAAACTGGAAGGATTTATTGAGATGGGAGAGACTTCAGGAAAAGCAGGTTTTCCCGGGAAGATCCAAAGTTCAAGTTGGAACACGTTAACTAGAGCCACGGGCTAGATCATGGAAGTGTTACAGCCAGGTGCTGAGAGATTGGCCTGCCACCCCCAGCCTGACTGCGGGCAGCCCCTCTCTGAGCGTCTTCCCAGCTGGGCAAAGACCCAAATTCCCCTCCTATTCTCTTCTACCCCCCTCACCGTTGAAGTTCCCTTTCCACTCTAAGTCCGTCTCTGCCTGGACCAGCCCTTCCTGTTCCCCATTTAATGGCAGAGTGCCCAGGTATGAGTGCATTTGGGAATGGGAATGAGGAGAAATTAGGGAACCCAGGAGAAGATTCCTGCCCAGATATAAGGGAGGGGAAGGAGGTTGTTTTCCTCTCCTGGCAACTCAAGAAGCTTGTACCAAAAAATAAATGTGGATTGAGAGTAACCCCAATCTCACTTGGGTCAGAGTAATCAAAATGTAATTGGGTTTGTGAATAACTAATGTTTACACTGATGTTGTCCTAATAGGACGATGAGACCTATAGATGTGACTCTGCTGTCTCTGCTCCGAGAGAAACTTGGGTTTTCACAGAAACTGGGTCAGGCAGTGAGAGATAAGGAGAGAGGCTGCTGTCTTGGGCTAGGTGGTCAGGACAGTGGCAGGCCTGGGACCTTCTCTGAGGCAAGAAAGCTGCCATTCTGGGAACTGAGTGTCTAGAAGAAGAGTAGTTTTACTCTGGAGTCGTGGTATTTGTGATAGTCATTTTATATGACTCAAATTAAGCACCTACTCGGTACCAGACACTTAACACAGTGAGGTGAATTTTACTATCTCCACCTTACAGGGAGGACTGCTGAGGCACTGGCTCTGGGCCTCTTATCTATCTAGTCAGTGGCACAGTTAGGTCCAAGGTCAGCTTGTCTAGAGCCAAGCTCTTCTCATGAACCCAATCTGCCACCATAGAACCAGGAACGCCAGACAAGGAGGGCACCCTTTCTCCAGGACCCATCTACGGAGGGAATGGAGACAGAAACTGCTGTGAAAATTCTGATTCCCTTGTTTCTCTGTAACCAGCTAAAATGGTTTCTGAAGCTAGACTGGTAATTCCCACCCCGTGGATGATAATGGTGGTGATGGTGGTGGCAGGGATGCTGACTGTGGCAGGATAAAGGTGATGTCACCAGTGATGCCATTATTCTCCTGGGCAGCAGCAGTGCCCGGGTCGGGTGCATGGTGGAGCATGAGTGGCTGTAGGGATGCTGTGAGTGATCCTGCTGGTGTTAGGTTCACTTAGCAGAGTAAGTGATGTCTGTCAGCGTGGTGGTGGCAATGCTGCTAGAGACCTGCGAAGCTGGACTCCGGCTGCCCTTCCTGCTCGGGCCTTGCCTCACCCCCACCAGGAGTTCCCGTCCCCACTGTCAGTGAAGGGGGCAGGGCTCGGGGGCCTCCTGTAAAACTGGCTTTATTGTGTTCCCTGTTCTGGACAGCGTAAGCAATGGCCCTGCCTCTCCAGAGGGACAAATGTGATAAATAACCAGGGAGGACAAGCGGGAGGAGGCAGTCCAGCCACCAGAAGTCATAAGTCTCTGTCCAGCCATGTGGCAGGCTCATTACAGAAAGCTCCAGGGCCAGCCCAGGCTGCAGGGCCTGGGGCTCGCGAGAGCCCCTGATGTGGGGCTCCTGATGGCTCTGCGGCTCAAGGCTCTCCAGCCTCACCCCTAAGGCCCTCCCTGCATGCCTGACCAGGCGTGCCCAACCCACCCTGCAACTCATCCATGGGCTCAGGCCTCTCTTCCCTACCTCATCCCCACCCCCACAAAAAAGTCCAGAGAGGCATCTGACAAAGGCTTTCCTGATGTTCGTGGAAATAGAGTGGACAAATATGAGCTAGATAGCAGTCCAGTTAGATCCCCTGAACTGCAACATAACCATGGAGGCCTGGGTTCGAATCCTAGCTCTGTTACTAACCGGTCACATGACCTTGGCAGTTAGCTTGACCTTTCCTTGACTGTAAAATGAAGACAGTAACACAAACTCTGCTTCTTTAAGATGAAAATGTGAGATGATATGAAAAGCTTCTGATAATAATAATAGTTAGCATTTGTGTGCCTTCTATAAAACTGATATGGGTCCTTACATAAATTATCCTTTATCTTTAAACAAAACATCTCACTTAATTCACACACAGATCCTGCGTGGTTAGGTACTATCCTATCCTAAGGAAACAAAACAAAGACACTTTTCCTGACATAACATCTAGTAAGTGGCAGAACTGGCATTTGAACCCAGATAATCAGAAATCAGAGTTTTTCTTTACCACTAGATTGCCTACCTGGTATACATGAGGCACTCAATGATGCATAGGTGGGTCCTCCCAACGCTAAGATACACATGAAATTTGCATAAAGTGTTTATTTTTGTGTTTGTTTATTTATTTAATTTAGAGACAGGGTCTCACTCTGTCACCTAGGCTGGAGTGCTGTGGCACAATTATAGCTCACTTTAATCTCCAACTCCTCAGCTGTAACTATAGGTGCATACCATCGTGCCTGGCAAAATTTTTTTCATTTTTTGTGGAGATGGGGTTTTGCAATGTTGCCCAGGCTTGTCTCAAACTCCTGGACTCAAGTAATTCTCTCACTTCAGCCTCCCAAAGTTCTGGGATTACAGGCATGTAATTTTTATAAACTGCTTCCTTATTTGACCTCATAAAACCCTGTGAAATGGGTATTATCTCTGTCTCCCAAAAGAGTAAGTAGATGCTTAGAAAGGCTGATTTACCCAAGATCACACAACCAGGAGTGGTGAGGCCAGTGCCCCAGGTCGGGATTTCTGATAGCTAAGCGGTAAGTCCTTCACGGCACTGCGATGCCCTCCCCTACCAACCTGCCCCCCCAAGGCTATCAAGGGTTGCCCCTTTCGACTCATTCCCCTCAACATGTCGATTAAGGATACTTTCATCCTGCACACACTCTGACCACTTTTCAAGAAAAGCATGACAATCTGATTAGGAACAATGACAATGGGAATCACCAGCTCCTTCATGATTCAGCGTCTCACTAAAGGAAAGCTCGTTCCCTCCCAACTGCCTCCTAGGATAAAATATACTCATTTGCAAAAATAATTGGCTGAGGTTAAGAGTAGAGTCAGCGCACATCCAGAATATAAAAAAAGAAACTACAAATCAATGAGAAAAAGGCAGACCAACCCAATAGAAAAATGAGCAAAAGATTTAAACAGACACTTCACAAAAGAGGCTATCCAAACAGCCAATAAATACATGAAAATGCGCTTCACATCATTAGTCACCAGGGAAATGCAAATTCAGTGAGATACCACTTCATGCCCACAGAAGGGATAAAATTTAAAAGACCAAAAATACCAAATGTTAGTGAGGATGTTCATATATTGCTGGTGGGAGTACAAAATGGTACAACTACTTTTCAAAACTGCTTGGCAACTCTGCAAAATGCTTACTTCATGACCCATAGTTTCCACTCCTAGATACAGACTCAACATATGACCACCTATGTGCACCATGTTATAAATAACAGCATGTTTATAGCAGCGTTACTCATAACAGCCTTAAACTGGAAGCATCTCTAGTCACCAGCAGTAGCATGGATAAACTGTGCTGTATTCACATAACAGAATACTATGCATCCATGAGAAAGAACATCTTCAATGGCATACAATAAATTTCACGTACAATGCTGAACAAAAGAAACCAGGTATTAAAAGAAAATGCATCACATTTATACAGAGTTCAAAACCAGGAGAGCCTCACCTATGTTAGAAGTCACATGAGGGTTACTCTTGGCTGGGGAAGGAGACTGGAAGGAGAAATGATGGTACTTCAGGGGGCTGGTATCATTCTGTTTCTGGATCTCAAGCTGCTTACATGGTATGTCACTTTGTGAAAAGTTATTGGCCTGTACGCTTACCATTTGGGAACTTTTCTGAATACAGGCTTCAGTAAAAAAAATTTTTTTAAACAAAAAAGCATGGTTTTGGTGTTTGGAAAACAGAATCTGCTCTTCTTTGCTTGACAGGGTTGCTAGACTAACAGAAAGGAAACTGTCAGATGTGGTGTGTCTGAACTTCACAGAGGAATGTGACAAGGCCTCTTATGATGTCCTTGAGAACAAATGGACAAACACAGCTGGGTGACCATGTAATTAGATGGATTGAACCACCGTCCCCAAAGGGTAATGATTAAGGAATCAGTGTCCACCTGGAGGGAAAATTCTAGTGCCTCCAGGCTCTGTCCTTAGCCTGGGCAGTGGAACATTGTTATCAGGGACTGCAATGAAGACATAACAGGCAGGCTTATCACATTCTCAGATGACACAGAGCTGGGAGGGAGAGGGAGGACAGGGCATGCAGAAACAAGATCCAAAATGATTTTGGCAGAATGGCCAAGTGGAGCAAATCAAATAAGATGAAATTGAGTTGAGGATCTGTGGAAGGCTCTGGGATTGAGGCTAAAAGCTAACTTCATGGCAGCAGGACAGAGGAGGGAGTCATGACTTCACAGCCACAGCTCTGCTGTGGAGGTATAAGCTTCCCCAGGACAAAGACCCTCCTGATTTGTCTCTGCATCCCAGGGCCTATTTCAGGGCATGGTACAGATGAAACACCCAGAAATTGTTGCCAAGTTAATCTGTGAAAGAAGGCGGGGCAGCACCTGACGGGGACACCTTGGCCCTGAGGCCTTGTGAGGGAATCAGTGGATATGTTGAGCTGGATGTCCTACTCTGACAGGTGAGATCAGCAGGCTGTCACTCAGCTCTTGGTCATTCTAAAGGGAAGTAGACAAGCCACCACCAAGTGGGACAGGAAGCAGGGACCTGTTCTAGGGTAAGTATAGATGGCACCAGTCTTGTTTAACCAGCCAAAGAAAAGTCTGAGAATAGGAGCAGGGGTGAGGATGGTCAGTGTCCTCAATAACCTGCAGGGCTGCCCTGTCCTCCAGGGACTCACAGTCCACAGGCAGAGATGGCTTCACCATGGAGCCCACGTCACTTGTGCTTCAAGCTGGCTCACTTCCCAGGCCTCTTCCAAGATCCTCAGAAGTGCTTTAGTAAATATGTTCACATGTCCCGTGACTGTAAATTTGCACACACAGATTTTTTTTTAAGACAGAGTCTCATTTTGTTGCTCTTGATAGAGTGCTGTAGTGTCATAGCTCACAACAACTGCAAACTCTGGGGCACAAGCGATCCTCTTGCCTCAGTCTCTCAAGTAGCTGGGAATACAGGCACCCACCACAATACCCAGCTAGTTTTTCTATTTTTAGTAGAGACGGGAGTCTCACCCTTGCTCAGGCTGGTCTTGAACTCATGAGCTCAGGCAATCCACTGGCCTCCGCCTCCCCGAAGTGCTAGGATTACAGGTGTGAGCCACCACGCCCACCCTCATGCAGATATTCATTTAGGTCCCAGTCTTCTCCCACTCTGACTTCCCCCTCATCACGCTTTCCCTCATGTTGGGTGGTGCTGCAGTGGCCATGGGCATTTATGGGATGCAGCCCAGGGGAGACTGAATAAGAGATCCATTTAGGTTGAGTTTAGTGGGCATGTTTATTTGATTCTCAGTTCCTTCCATGTTGTTAAGGAATACTCCTACCGCCCGCTGTGCTGACTCACTAGGCAATGGGACACAAAGGTGAAGAGGCGGAGGTCAGATCTCCATATGACTGTGCCTAGCGTGCCTGGCACTGGAAGTATGTGCACTGCAAAGAAAAAAAAATAAAGATTCAAATGTGTGCAGCTAAAAACAAGCCAAAGAAAAACAAAACAAAACCCTGGAGCTTGGTCCTGTACAAGGTATCTTTCAAACTGCATGGCCTAGGCCTGGAACAGGGACCGAGGGCCAGGGTTTTGGACTTCAGAGACTTCGTCCAAGTGTAGACTTTCTAACTGAGCTGTGCAAAGAACAGGCATGCTTCTTGGAGCTGTGTCTTCTCAGTACCTAACATTATCTTGCATTACTTTTCACTGTGGGTGGAATGAGCTCCCCGTCGCTAGGAAGTATTTCCACACAGGCTAGAAACCACCCAGCGGGAGGTTGCAGGGGAGAAGGCTCACCTTCACTGACCTCAAGAGTCTACCATGGCAGCCAGTTCATTCAGGAGGCCAATCCTGGGCAATGCTATTCAAAAGCAACCATCTACCACCCAGCACCCCCTGACATCATGGAGCATCACAAAGGTAGACTTTAGGGCTTTTTAGAAAAACCATCTTTTTAATTGTAACAAAATACGTATAACATCTTAACTATTTTTAAGCGTAGAGCTCAGTAGCAAATCTCCAGAGCTTTTTCATCTTACCAAACAGAAACCCTGTATTCATTAAAACAACAACGCTCCATACTCGTCTCCCCCCACGCCCTGGAAACCACCATTCTACTTTTTGTTCCTATGACTTTGACCACTGTTGATGCGTCATCTAAGTGAAATCATACAGTTTTTGATTTTTGCTTATTTGTGGACTGCTTAGGGCTTTTATTTTTGCATTTTAAAAAATAAGGTATAGTTGACATAGAATAACATGCGTAAGTCTTAAGTGTAAACCTTAGTGACTTTTTAACCTACGCATACGTGTGTGCTACCATAACCCAGATCAAGATGTGGTCCTTCCAGCACCCCAGAAGACTCCTGCATATCCTGTCCCACCCCCACATTGAAGGTTACCACAATTCTGATTTCTGCCAAAGTTGTTTATTGCAGAATGTTCACTGATCTTGGGCTCAAAAGACCTAAGTCCTCTTTAGCTTACTAACAGCATCATTTTAGGCAAGTTACTCAGAGCCCCAGTTTCCTCTGCTGTAAAACGGGGATGCTAATATCTATAACACAGAGCTGCCATGAGAACAGATCTTATAAATAGCTATAAGAAGGAGGCCAGAGATATTCAACACCTGCTGGTGAATATGAATGTCCTCCCCTCTTAGTGACACCACAGTCACCGTGGGATGTTGAGTGAAGGGCATGTACAGTGGGTGTAATGGGGGGGTCCTAGGCTGTAGACAACTTTGAGAATGAAGGTCTGAGGGGGCACAGTTGGGAGTATCACCATTGTGCAGGAACTCTGGTCACACCAGCTGAGCTACTGCTGTAGACCCGGGTCCACAAACCCATGAACAGAGCCCTGTGCATCCTGCCCATCAGCCACACTATATCCTAAGTCCTATGAGCCCCGAGACCATGCTCTATTGCTCACTCTTATACTCTATGGCCCAGTGTTCAAAGTAAGCAGGCATCAGAATCACCAGGAAGGCTGGTTAAAACAGAGAAACTCGGGCAGCACCTGTGGCTCAAAAGGGCAGGGCACCGGCCCCATATGCTGGAGGTGGCAGGTTCAAACCTAGCCCTGGCCAAAAAACATAATAAAATAAAATAAAAAACAGAGAAACTCCTGACCTGATTTTCTGATTCAGAATTTCTTAAGTCAGGCAAGGACAAGGGCTTGTAAATTTTCATCTCCCGGATGATGCTGATACTGCTGTCCAGGGTCCACACTTGGAGAATCTCTGGTGTGGTGGAACCTGCAGTACCTTGCCCAGAGCCTCCACACACATGCTGGTGCAGCAGTCCCTCAGCTGCTGTGGATATCAGCTGCCAATGGCTCCCAGCTGCCCCTCTGCTGAGGCCTCACCCTCTGCTGATGGGAAGCACCTTGCACACACTCTCTATAGCCCATAGCCAACGACCGACTGGGGCGGGAATAGAAAGGGCTGGCCCTCTTCTCAAATGGTGGGACGGTGTAGCAGTGTAGGGTATGCTCCAGAGCGCTCTGTGGATCAAGCTGGACTTTAGCTGAAAGCACATCCCTCCTCTACAGGAGGTCCTGAAGAGCAAGCACTTCCTGAGGAAGCAGATGTACCTGAATCCCTGTTTCAGGTCTGCTTCCAGGAGCCTGGCCCAAGACACATAGCAGGCAGGTGCTCAGTCATGTTTGTTGAATGAATGAAAAAGTGTGAGACAAGCCAGACCTAAGAAGGAGAAACCCCTCACCCACCACCTTTCTCCTTCTCCAGCTCCCTTACACCACAGGACCTGAGGTCCACGGGTCAAGTTTGGCAGGACCTCCCTGGCCTTCACCTAGTTGGGTCAGCTGCTGTCTCTGTCCACTGCACTGTGTCCAGGAGATGCTGCGGATGGCTGCTGTGCGCTTCCCTGGATGGATTGATTAACTAATTACCACCATCCTGACAGCTTCTGGGCTGCTGGCAGGGCCTTCAGCGCCCCTCCCAGTTCCTTTTGGCAGGTAAGGTCTTCATTTCCCAGCTCTTGGCAGTGTCGGGCTGGGGAGGGGGTAGAACTGCCCTGTGGCAGGGTTGGAGGAGGTAGTCAAGGAGAGGGAAGATGCAGGCAGAACAAAGGCCTGGAGAGTCAGCACTTCTTAGGCTCCCACCCTGGTGTCCTTGTGGAGAATTTATCCTACTGTTCAGACTGAGAAGTTGAGGCCTAGAGTTCCATCTAGGGTCACAGGCTTGGGAAGAAGTGCAACACCCAGGCCCTTTGCCTCCCAAGCTGACTTTTGGCCTGCTGTGGAGTATGGAAGGAAAGGGGAGGAGGATTTCTGGTAACCCTCTCCCCCTTTCTCTTCCCTATGTAAACCTTTTACGTCAGCAGGCACCTCCCAGGCTAAGACAGACTGGGAGAAACCCTGAGAAATGATGCATGTCTACTCTGGGAGGGGCCAGAAATAACAAGGCGTCCACCTGCGCCTCTGAGCTTCTCCGTGCTCCCCAAGCCCTTCTCCATCCCTCCCCCAGTCCCTCTGCATCCCATCCTCCCCTTCTCAGAGGCCTGGGCTGAGCTGATAGCTGGCAGACTGGCAGGAGTGACAGGTGCCTTTGTGATTAATCACTGCATACCATATACCAAAGAGAGGGGGAAGGGAGCAGAAGGCAGGGCGAAAGGGCCCTGATGGTTGGAACCGTCGGGAAGTTTCCGGGGTGGGCTCCCTCGCTGGTGTGCTTTGTTGCCTTGCACACGGCTCTGCTGCAGTTGCAAGCCTGGTGGTGACATTTACAAGGGCCTGCCCGTTCTTTCATAAGGAGATGAGAATTCACCTGCCTCAGTTTCCTCATCTCTAAAATGGGGACAGCACTAATTTCTGCCTCAGAGATGGCTGGCGGGACGAAATGTGTTAATGCACGTGGAGCAGGCAGGACAGTGCCTGGCCTGCCAGTACACACTGTACACGTGGCTACCACCAAATTTTATTAAACCTAAGCTGTCATGGCCTCAATACACCCTAGCTTTATATCTAAGAAAAATACAACACGGCTGAAAATAACTACAGCATTCTCTGCTTGTAAGGTGCTTCCTGGTTTCAGAAATGTTAAAATTGTGGGGGAAATGTGCTTCTTAGAAAGAAGAAATGTGGCATTATTCTCATTCTTATTGCTCTCTAACTGAAGCACTTAGCCCCCCACCAGCTGCGCTGCAGGTGCTGAATAAACATTTGTTGAAGGAATGAATGACAGGTCTGCACCTGAAGGAGTGGGAGGTAGGCGAAGGGAGCCCAGCCCCTCCCCCACTCCACCGTCCCTGGCTCCCACCTCCCTCGCCTTAGAGCTTGCCACCCCTCCCACTTTGTTCACACTCCAGCACTTGGCACGGCTCCCAAGCTAATAGTCCTTCCCCCTTCACCTACCCAGCACAGTGCTCTAGGGCCCCAGCCCAAAATAAAGCACACTTTCTCTGTGGGCCCCTCAAAAGTGACTGGTCACAGGGAAATGCAATTAGAAAGTCTTCCTGGCTCCTAAACTGGCTGTAGAGAAATGCTCTGGGAGTGCTGCCAGCCGGTGGCTCTCACCCATAATCCCAGTGACTGAAGGAGGCTGAGGGGGGAGGATCGCTTGAAGCCCAGGTAGTTCAAGGCTGCAGTGAGCTATGATGATATTGTACTACTGCACTCTAGCACGGACAACAGAGCAAGACCCTCTCTCTCTGTAAAGAAAAAAAAATGCACTGGGGGTGGAGGTGAAGTTGGAGGGAGGGAATGAAGGAAAGGAACAATGTGTATATCTTTCTTTTTCCACTTCTCTACTCAAACAGAGGATTCGGGCTGGATTCACGCCCATGCTCAGTGGTTAGGGCACCGGCCACATGCACCAGGTGGGTTCAAAGCCTAGGCCTGCTTAAAATATACATATTTTTATCAATAAATTCATATATATGTATTATTATATATAGCCAGGCATTGTGGCAGGTGCTTGTAGTCCCAGCTACTAGGGAGGCTGAGGCAAGAGAATTGCTTGAGCCCAAGAATTTGAGGTTGCTGCAAGCTGTGACACTACGGCACTCTACCAAAGGTGACAAAGGGAGACTCTGTCTCAAAAAAAAGAAAGAAGATGATTCAAATCCCAGCTGACATTAGCAGCATGTCCTTGGTTATGTCACCTGACTTGGTGGAAGTAGTAATGGGGGTAGTAGTGGTAACTCCCTCTCACGCTTGGTGAGAGGGTTAAATGGAACAGTGTGCAGAGTGTCGGGCAGAGGCCCCCACTCCTCTCCTCCACCCTCCCTTTCCCCTGGGTTCCCTCACCTGCTGCTGCTTTCTTTCCTCCTACCTCACTCCTGCCCTGCCCTGCCCTATAACCTACTTAATGCAAAACCTGATTAATTTCTCCTCTAGCCACTCAGATGCACTTTAATCCTGGGGGGAGAGAGGAGGAAGGGGGGCCCAAGGCCAGCAGAAGCCTGGGGCTGGGGGCAGCAGAGCCAGTGAGGGGCCTTCCTCACACAGGGAATCTGCACTCTGACTGTTCCCACAAAGATTAATTTGTGTCTTAATGGGCCTCAGCCTCCTCCATAAAAGCCCTAAAGTGCCTTTTTATTTAAAAAAAAATAAAAGTTGCTGATTGTGCCTGCTGCTTCCCTGGTACAGCAGAGGAAAGGGCAGGGGAGAAGAAGGCGGTAGGGAGGATGAGGTGGCCCAGCCTTGGTGCAGTCAGCTTCTGCTCCTTAGCCCCCACCTTTCCCAGGACATTAACCTGGTGGGTGGTGAGATGAGGTGCTCCTGGCTGACCCTTTAGGGAGAACATTTGTTGCTGGGGCTTTAGGGAGAAGGAGAAGGATGGGAGAACAAGAGGTTGAATATTTTACCGAGTGCTTAGTTGGCCCTCACTAGAGAAAGTAGTGGATTCATCCCTCTCTCTTCCCCCCATGCAGCAATGGCTACATCCCCTTCAAAGCCCCCTGCCAAAGAGAGATGAGCTAAGACCTGGGCCTTGTCAAAAGGCAAAATTACAGCAAATTTAGTTATAGATCTAATTGACTTTTAGTCATGAGTCATGAATGGAATCTATTCTACAAAACAGAGAGCTTCCACTGGGCAACCTCAGAACGGTGGGTTTGTAAGGTGGGAACAGGAAACAAGACACCAGGGGAAAGAAATAACATCAATTTACTTCAAGTTACTTTTTTGTAAAGGTTAAAGCCAAGGGGACTTCCTTATTATGCTGACTTAGGTAGACTGGAATCTCCTGTCTAGGAAAAAACTGATTGGTTTGGGGTTCTATTTGCTTTCTTAAAGATTCAGTTTGGTGCAGTGCCTGTGGCTCAAAGGAGTAGGGCAGTGGCCCCATATACTGGAGGTGGCAGGTTCAAACCCAGCTTCTTGGGAAGGTGAGGCAAGAGAATCGCTTAAGCCTGAGAGTTTGAGGTTACTGTGTGCTGTGACGCTACAGCACTCTACAGAGGTTGACATAGTGAGACTCTGTCTCAGAAAAAAAAAAAAAAGACTTTTCCTGGGCAGTGCCTGTGGCTCAAAGGAGTAGGGTGCTGGCCCCATATACTGGAAGTGGCAGGTTCAAACCCGGCCCCAGCCAAAAACTGCAAAAAAAAAGACTTTTCCTTCCCATGATTTCTAGGCAATGGGGCCCAGACAGATAGTTCCTTTTTTTTTTTTGGAGACAGAGCCTCAAGCTGTCCCCCTGGGTAGAGTGCCGTGGCATTACAGCTCACAGCAACCTCCAACTCCTGGGCTCAAGCGAGTCTCCTGCCTCCGCCTCCCAAGTAGCTGGGACCACAGGCGCCCGCCACAACGCCCGGCTATTTTTTGGTTGCAGCCGTCATTGTTGTTTGGCAGGTCCGGGCTGGGGATTTGAACCCGCCACCTTAGGTGTACGTGGCTGGCACCTTAGCCGGTTGAGCTATAGGCGCCGAGCCCAGACAGATAGTTCTAATGGAGAGGAACTAGTTAAGATAACAGGTAACACTACAAATAAAAGTGAAAAGAGCAAAGTACCCAGCTTTCCTTTTATTTATTGATTTATATTTATTTGTTTGTTTTTTGAGACAGAGTCTCACTTTGTTGCCCTGGGTAGAGTGCCTTGGTATCATAGCTCACAGCAACTTCAAACTTGGACTCAAACAACCCTTTGCCTCAGCCTCCAGAACAGCTAAGACTACATACAGGTGCCTGCCACAACACCTGGCTAGTGTTTTTTGTTTGTTTGTTTGTTTAGTAGAGACAGGGTCTCACTCTTGTTCAGGCTGGTCTCAAACTCCTGAACTCAAGAAATCTTCCTGCCTTGGCCTCCCAGAGTGTTAGGATTATAGGCGTGAGCCACCGTGCCCAGCCCCAGCTTTCCTTTTATTGTGGCTTCTTATGTTTCATCTCACCATGCCACCCTCACTCCACTGGGCATAGATGATTGTGCTTATTAGCCAAATGAGAAAATTGAGGCAGTGAGTGAAAAACAGGACCCAGCAGGTTGTACAACCAAGGAATCAGAAAGTCAACCAAGCTAATTCCCTCCTCTCCTGCCCCAATTTTCTAACTCTTGATTTTTTGCTACTTCTCTAGCCCAGATCTAGGATAGTCTAAAAGGGGATACATTAGACAAAAATCTCCTTGCCAAACACCCTCTTCATTATGGTTCTCTGGAGTTCTGATCTCTAGGAGGACCTAAAGCAGGAATAACAAATATAAATGTCTACAGAGGAAGCCAGGTAGAAAACATAAATGCATAAATCAGACCATGTGCAGCACTGCAGGGAGTGGTGAGGACTGTGGCAAACTGAAGAGCATGTGAACTTCCCCACAATAATTAAACTTAAATAACTAATATTAATTCTGAGTAAATAAAGTAATCAAATATATTAATTTATCTCTTCTCCTTCCTAAAACACCACTAAATGACAGTCAAAGATATTTTTAAATAAAAGCAAAACTCCACACAAAGAAACAGTGAAACAAGATCGATAGCAGATGAGAGTTATTAAAATTTTGGAGTTGGAAAGCTAATGGGTGGGTAGTGTGGTGGTCACTTTTAGGTGTCAACTTGTCTGAGATAAACGATGCCCAGATAGCTGGTAAAACATTATTTTTAGTTGTATCTGTGAGGGTGATTCCAGATGAGATTAGTATTTAAATGGGTAGACAAAAGATCTGCCCTCACTAATGTGGAAGGGCATCATTCAATTTGTTGAGGGCCTAAACAAAACAAAAAAGTACCTCCGTCTTCTCTTGCCCTTAGATATCAGAGCTCCTGGTTTGGGGCTTTGGACTCCAGGGCTCACAAGAAGTCCTCTCCCACTTCCCCACCTCCCTCCTCCCTGCCTTTCCCCAGTTCTCAGGCCTTCAGACATAGTCTGCATTATAGCACCAGCATTCCTCCGCCTCCAGCTCCCACATGGCAGACTGTGGGACTTCTTGGCCTCCATAATTGTGTAGACCAACTCCCATAACAAATCTCTTCCCTGTATCTACATACGTCTATTGTAGGGTGACCAGAGTTTAACACTGGTAAGGCGGGACAACATGGCGTGGGGGGGGCAGTGCAGGGAGGGGGGGCAGGAGACGGGACAGGGCAGGGCCTGACAACAATGCAAACTTTGATAAGCAGTTCTCCATAATCACTTCTCAGCAATTATTTGTTATTATTACAGTTTAACATTATAAAATTAACAAAAATAATATAAAACTCATATTCTGGCAAAATAGCCACATGGCAGCCGAAAACCATATATTCCCTTCTTGTTCTCCTGCCCATTCCTGCATTCTTTCCAAAAATCGGGACTTTTTCAAAACACTGCAGGACGCAGGACAAATTGTTGAAAAGCAGGACATCTGGTCATCCTAATCTATTGGTTCTGTTTCTCTGGAGAACCTTGCTACAGGTAGTCATGAACTTGTATAAAAAGGAGAATCTTAAGCCAGTAAGTTGAGGAGAGGGAGGGGCCAACAGGAAGCCAGACAATTCATACCGCAAAAACTCAGCAAGGCTGAAGTCCCACTGAAGGTGGGAGTGAGGTATATGGCTGAAAAGTGAAATATTAGTTAAAAGTCTCTAGTAGGTGTAATTAATTAGAGCTTCAGAGCTCTTGTCTTAAAATTCAGTTAGTTGATGGAAGACTGCAATGGAAAACTGAAGGTTTATTCCCAGGTAAAGGTGAACCAAAGGCCTCTGGTCTCAGAAACAACAGGCCTGCTGTCAGTGTGGTCTTGTACAGACGCTCCTCACCTTACAGTGAAACTATATACCATCATAAGTTGAAAATGCATTTAAAGCCAGGTATGATGGCTCATACCTATAAACCCAGCACTTTGGGAGGCCAAGGCAAAGATTGCTTGAACTCAGGAATTCAAGACAAGCCTAGACAACATAACAAGACCTGGTATCTACCAAAAAAGAAAAAATTAGCCAGCCATAGTGGCATGTAGTTGTAGTTCTTGTTACTTGAGAGGTTGAGGCATGAGGACCACTGAGGCCAAGTGCTGGAGGTTGCAGAAAGCTGTGAAGACACCATTGCACTCCAGTCTGGGCACCAGTATAAGATGCTATCTTTTTTTAAAAAAAAAAAAAAGGAGTAGACGCTAGAAGACAACAATCAATACAAAGTTCCAATGACATAATTTTTTATCTAGAATTTGTATACCCAGATTTGTATACTATCAACCAAAGGGTGGGTAGAATAAAGATATTTTCAGACATGCAAGGTCTTTTTTTCTTTTTTTTTTGAGACAGAGTTTCACCATGTTGCCCTAGGTAGAGTGCTATGGTGTCACAGCTCACAGCAACCTCAAATTCTTGGGCCCAAGTGATTCTCTTGCCTCAGCCTCCCAAATAGCTGGGACTACAGGCACCTGCCACAACACCAGGCTATTTTTTATTGCAGTTGTCGTTATTCTTAAGCTGGCCCAGGCTGGGTTTGAACCCACCAACTTTGGTGTGTGTGGCTGGCACCGTAACCACTGTGTTACGGGCACCAAGCCAAGGTCTTAACATATATCTCCCATAGACCCTTCCTCACTATCTCCTGAAAAATATGCTCCACCAAAAGAAGGAAGTCAATCAAGAAAGAAAATTATGGTCCAGGAGAGAAGGGATGCAATAATGGAGAAAGGCAGAGGACAGATAAGTATATAGGGAATTCTGAGGATAAGAACTGGGCAGCAGCCCCAGAGAAGAATCTATCCAGCAGAGAACTCCAAGAAAGATATCACTAAAGAAAAAATGAAATGGCTAGATTGACTGATGCATTTAAAAGTATCAAAGAATTTGTTGAATTAGTGATAGATATTAAGTTTAAATTTTTTTTTTTTTTTTTTTT
>NW_003852426.1:8523133-8528994 GCF_000181295.1 Otolemur garnettii
CTCCCAAGTAGCTGGGACCACAGGCGCCCGCCACAATGCCTGGCTATTTTTTGGTTGCAGCCGTCATTGTTGTTTTGGCGGGCCCGGGCTGGATTCGAACCCACCACCTTGAGTGTATGTGGCTGGCACCTTAGCCACTTGAGCCAGAGGCGCTGGCCTTAAAATTTTTTAAATAGAGGCAATAATTAACTCCATCGGAAGGAGTAATACAATTTTTTTTTTTGAGACAGAGCCTCAAGCTGTCACCCTGGGTAGAGTGCTGTGGTATCACAGCTCACAGCAACCTCCAACTCCTGAGTTCAAGCAAGTCTCCTGCCTCAGCCTCCCAAGAAGCTGGGACCATAGGCGCCCACCACAATGCCCAGCTATTTTTTGGTTGTCATCATTATTGTTTGGTGGGCCCAAGCTGGATTCGAACCCGCCACCTTAGGTGTATGTGGCTGGCGCCTTAGCCACTTGAGCCACAGGCGCCCAGCCAAGTAATACAATTTTTAATGTGATCAGAGTCCATTATTTGGCTCAACCATGAATAATATTTGCAAACTTAACTTTTCCTTTTCCACTGTATGAAGTCAATAGTTAAGAGGCAGGGCACTCATGCCTGCACCCCTAGTCCTCTGGGAGGCCGAGGTGGAAGATTGCCTGGGCTTAGGAGTTCAAGACCAGCCTGAGTAAGAGTGAGACCCCATCTCTACTGAAAAAAAAAAAAAAAGAAAGAAAAACTAGCCTGGCATTGTGGTGGGTGCTGTAGTTCCAGCTGCTTGGGAGGCTAAGGCAGGATAATCACTTGAGCCCACGAGTTTGAGGTTGCTGTGAGCTACAATGATACCATGGCACTCTCTCTAGGGCAACAAAATGAGAATATCTCAAAAAAAATAGTTAATACTTAAAAATTGATAGATGAATGAGCACTTTTTTGTTAGAAATCTGAAGTCAATACTAGGAAAATAACAAAAGCAGTTAAAAGTGGCTGGCTCTCAGGAGCAGGGCTGAAAGGCGGAAAGGTCAGGGTGGAAACAGCTGTTTCATCGTAAGCCATTTAGTATCTGACTTTTTAACTGTATGTGTGTATTATTTTAATTTATAAACATTAATGAGTAATTTTAATAAAATAGTAATATGCTGGCCAAACAGAAATTGGTGAAATTTTTAATTTTGACTTCTGATTCCCTCCCTAACTCTCTGAACCTCTTTTCTGGGCCAGATTCCATTTTGTTTCTCTATCCTCTTCCCACCTCTTCTTTCCTCCCTACTCCTCCAACCACTCTAAGGCCAGGCCTTTCCCAGTCACCAGCTCTCGGATGCAGCTACTGTGGCCCCAACTCCGTGAGATCTGCCTTGTGTTTCCCTCCCCTTGGTCTCACCTGCATTTCAGGTGAGCTCTAGCCCTGGGTGGGCCTCAAACTAAGGACTGTAGTCCCCCCTTCAGGAGACCAGAATCTCCTGATGCTGTCTTTATTTAGAATGTTGATATTTGATTCATCATTGTATTAGCTTTTCACTGCTGCTGTTACAAATGACCACCATCTTCGTGCCTTAACACAAATGTATTACTGCACAGTTCTGCAAGTCAAAGTCTGACACCTGTCTCACTGAGCTAAAACCAAGGTGTCCAGCAGGACTTTGTTCCCCTCCGGAGGTTCTAGGGAGAATCTACTTTCTCAACTTTTTCAGCTTCTAGAGCAGTGGTTCTTGACCCCTGCTCTAGAAGGTGACCCCTTTGGACTGTATTAAAGGTTCGCAGCATTAGGAAGGTTGAGAACCACTGTTCTAGAGGCTGCTTACACTCCTGGGTGGCAGCCCTCTTACATCTCCAAAGCCACTCAGTCCTCACATCACATCATTCCCACTCTGCTTCTGAAATTACATTTCCTTCCCCAGTTCTGGCTCTCTTGCCTCCCCCTTCCACTTTTAAGGACCCTAGTGACTCCATTGACCCACCTGGACAACCCAGGATCATCTCCCTATCTAAAGTCAGCTCAATTCTATTTGAAACTCTAATTCCCCTTTGGCATATAATTTAACATATTCACAGTTGTAGTGATGAAGACCTAGACTTCTTTGGGAAAAGTGCATCATTCTGCCTACCATGATCATGGGTCTCATTTAGCATTAATTTTTTAAAATTTCATTTAAATATAATTTTTTCTTAATTACTGAGTTTTGGAGTGCTATCAACATGTTATGCTGGAGGTGAATAAAGCACCCTAATTCAGGCCTTATCTGTGTTTCCCCTTTGGCCCACCCCTTCCATCCTCAAGCCCAGCCCAGCAAAGCATCCTGGGCCTCAGGCTGTCCAGAATCCAGCCAAGTTATGCGGCAGCTTCCCCAACTGCACACTTCTCTGCTCCAATTTGATAAGATGGGGGCTCAGGATGCGAGTCAAAGAAGGGAAGAGAAGTTGTTCGATTTCTCCTGGGCCCCAGGGAGGATATAGGCCCCAGGCCCTGCACACCCGATACTCCCCTGGGCGCTGCAGAGACAGCAGCCTGAAGCCTGGCAGCAGCAGGAGGTCGAAGGCTGGGGGGAGTGGGGAGGCGAGTTGAAAGAGGATCCTAGAACCGCTTGAAGGTCACAGGCAGGCAGTACTGCAGCAAGGAGATGCTGGAAAACTGATGCGGCTGGGACACTGGAGAAGCCCCTGGGAGGGGACTGGGGGGTCTGATTCCCACCCATTCCAGCAAAGTCACTATGGAGAGTGCTGTGGGGAGGGAGAGGAGTACAAGGCTGGGAAAGGTGTCTCCTCCCAGAGGTTGTGGAGGAAGAGGAGGAGCTAACAAACAGTTCCAGGGGAGCCGTGCAAACGGAGTTCTCCGGGTGGGGACCGGGAGGAGAAGGGCAGGTGGAACCAACACACCACAACTTGCACTTCTCTATGAGCCTATAAGGTTTGTCAGCATACATCTCATCCCTGCCCGTCACGTCCTGAGCACCTAAAAGTTCTTATCTGGTTCCCACAACAACCCCAGGCGGCAAGCAGGATAATCCCTAGCTTACAGATGAGGGAACTTTGCCAAGAGGGAGTTCCAAATTTTCTCATGGCTCACAGAGCCTCCAGATCTCCCAGTTCCTCTCTTCACCTCAGGAAGGAAAGGGAGGGTGACAGAGAAAGCTAGGGAACAGGTGCGGGTCCCTGGGCCTGATAAGGGACAAACACCACCACCACTATCTCCCCTAACAACAATAAAGTGTCTGACTCCATATATTACTGTGCAGGAAAATGTCACGGTCAACTCACCCTCCTGCAGCCGGCACTCCATGGGGCTGGCCTAGAGCCTAGAGAAGCCAGCAAGAGGATTTCAGGGGATCCACCCCTGCTGTCTTCTCCCTAGAACTGCTCAGCACTGCCTGGTACCCCTTGCCACCCACATACACCACAACACAGGGTTAGACGCTGGGCTCCAGTGTCACTGGTCTCAGGCCTCTGCAGCACCAAACCCTGAGGTAAAGGTTGTAGCCTCTCTCTTCCCTGGTGTTTTTCAACCTTTTTTACCTCATGGCACACTTGAACCTATAGTTAAACTTGCACGGCACACTCAAATTATGTTGATCAAAAAACAAAAAAAGAGTAAGAATATGTACTGTGCTTTGAACTTCTTTTGAAAATAATTTAATTAATGATCTTTAAAATTTTTAACCACACACCAGTTGAAAATCACAGCTCTACCCTCTTGGCCTCCCCCACCACACTGCCTCGGGGCACTCTCCTTCCCAGAGAAAGACCCAGAGATGGAGCTCCCTGCTCAGGTCCCCAGACCTACCAACCACCTCCCCTGTGTTAGGGTGGGGAGTTTAGGAAAGATGGCTTCTCTGCACACATCCTGCCCATTGCTTCACTTCATTTTATAGAACTGTACCTAGAACACTGCTGGGCACGCAGCAGGGACTTGGCAAACACAGTATTGATTAATTCGCTTCTCTCCACTGCGGTGGCAGACACCCCGGGAAGAATTTCCCCCTCAGGGGAGTCAGGCCCCTTATCAGAAGGCAGTGGGAAAGCATGGGGAAAGGCAGGGGTGACGGGCAGCTCCCGTCAGCAGCTGCAAGTTTTCCGATTAAGTAAGGGGTGAAGACAACTGATGGGGCACGTCCCCCTTCTCCTGTCCCTGGGCTGGCTGGGCCCGCTGGTGTCAAAGGAGACCCAGGTGCAAATTAAGTGACTGAGGCACAAGGGTATTAAAGATGGTAAATTTTCTCTCAAGGGTACTGAGGCAGCCTCACCAGAACTCACTAACAGACTGAGGGAGGAAGGAGGTGACGTTGTCCAGATTGGGGGGGGGGGCGACTGAGAGGCCCAAGGGGTAGGAGAAGAACAAAAGGGGAGGGGAGGAGAAAAGACCTAGCCCAGCACCCTAGAGCTGAGGGGGTGAGCCTGGCATGGTCACCTCAGGGCTGGGGGCTGCCCCTGCTCTGGGGCAGGTGGGGTAGTTTGCAGCAAGAATAGGGTGTTTTTTCTTTTTTCTTTTTTTTCTCTAAGCCTCCTGCTGCCTGAACCCCTCATTGCCTGGAATAGTGCCCAGGAGGGCTGGTGACCTAAGGGCTGGAAGTCCTGGTCCAGGCCCGCTCAGACCATGCCGTCTGACCCTCCCCTGGGCCTGATCAGAGGCTTAGAGTACAGAGCTGCCAACTCACTCCATGAAGGACCTGAGCTGTTGACCCACAACTAATCACTAATGGTTTGCATATTTTGCATATCCTGTTCTCTGCAACACTCCCTAGAGGCTGCGTCCTGTCTCTTAGGTCTCTGTCGCCTGCATATCCTCCACGCCCAGCCCCACAGCCCCCCTTCCTGGTCCTGCTCTCTCACCTGGGATCAGATAGGCCAGGTCATGGGCGGGGGCATCTCTAAGCCCCAGCCCCATCGTCTCTGACTTGAGGGTGCAGCAGGGGCAGGCGGGGCAGCTGGGGGCAGCTTGGAAGGGAGTGGCTGAGATCTGTCTGGTGATTAATCCTCCTGCTAATGGAGGCTTCTCTGCCATCAGGGCTTTTAAGGAAACTCAGGGAAGCCCTTTAGTGCCATCAGAGCTGCCTCTGAGGTCCTTAGAGGGCTCATTAGCAGCCCTCCACCTTGCAATTAGCGGCCCCTCCTCTGAACGCTGCAGGGAGGGGAGGACCGAAGCGCAGAGCCCTCTTAGGCCCCGCGCCCGCCAGAGCAGAGCTACCCCATACCCCAGGCACCAAATTCTCTGAAAAGAGCGAAGCTGCCCCCGCCCCTCTTCCAACGTATTCATTTCAGCTGGAAAGGACCCATCCAAGGAAAAAAAGGCCCTGAGAGGGTGGGTGACTTGCCTGAGGCCACCGGGGGAGGGAGGCAAGCTAAACTGCAGGCCACTGTCCAGCCTCACAGCCTCCCATCTCCTCTGTTTCCTTCCCTAGCATTAGGAAAGGCAGCCTCTTCTCCAGGGGTTTTGGAGAGCAGGCAGGCCACTGATCCTGTCAGGACTGACCCCCAGGCCAGAGGCCAAATGTAACAACCCTGGAAGTTTCCTACCAGCCCAGAATTCTGGAGTTCTCCAGTACAGTGGGCTAGACCATTTTCGCTTTCAGGATTCGCTGTTGCTTGTCACCTAGCAGTGGAGGGCTAACACAAGGGGAGGTGGTAGGTCTGGGGACTCTGTTGCTTATCACTTAGCCAAGGAGGCCTCCAGGTGAAGAATCGTGAGCAGCGAGGAGCGTGGGGTAGCTGGTAGCAGCCGTGCTTTCCTGACAAAGGCTACCTGGGAGGAAGGACTGAGCACAGAAGAGGCTGCACTTTTAATCCATTCCACAAACAGGAGCACCCACTCTGAGTCAGGCCTTCTGCTGATGTGAGAAGGCACAGAAGTTAAAGGAGACATGTTTTTTTTTTTTTTTTTTTTTTT
>NW_003852426.1:8529138-8567103 GCF_000181295.1 Otolemur garnettii
CCACAACGCCTGGCCATTTCTTGGTTGCAGCCGTCATTGTTGTCCAGCGGGTCCGGGCTGGGGATTCGAACCCGCCACCCTAGGTGTACGTGGCTGGCGCCTTAGCCAGTTGAGCCATAGGCGCCGAGCCAAGGAGACATGTTTGACTCTCAGTAAATGACCCATTGACATGAGTGAGTGCTTTGGGGTAAATCTTTAACATTATTCTGAGACTCAGTTTCCCCATGAGAATAAGACCTGATGTTCAAGGAAGCCTGAAAGGCCACAGAGAATTGGGTCTCAAGGAGCAGCTGCAGATGCTGCAGGCTGCACAGAGGCAGAGATTCATAGATCGTAGAAATAATGACAAAATTCTGCGGCAAAGCACTAGAGCAGTGCTCAGTAAATGGTCAGTAGACTTTTATTATTATTTTATTGTGCTAAAGGTTGCCAGCGAGATGTCTTTCTGACCTCACTGTCCCAAGCTAGAAATTAGACATAGCAACCTCCTTTCTCAGCTCCCCATATATTATGGGATGGAGGAATGACATTTATTAAGCACCTACTGGGAACTGTGTTGAACATTTTGCATGTATTATCTCACTGATCTTCAGGATTACCTAACACAATAGTTCACATATATCCTCCCTCTCATTTTAGAGATGAGGAAATTTAGGCTCAGAAAAGTTAGGTAGCTCATCCAAAGTCACATTGTTCTTCATATGCAGAGCACAACAGGTATAAGAATGTCCATGAAGCTTTATTCATAATAGTTAAAAACTGAAAACAACCCAGCTACCTATTAACAGGAGAATGATTGAATGAATTGTAGCATATTTGTGCAATGGAATACTGTATGGCAATGAAAAATGAGTTACAGCTACAAATAGCAACATAGACAACAAACAAATGTAATGAGAGTAGAAGAAGCTAGACACAAAAGGATACATACTACACAATTCTGTTTATATGATGTTCACCAGTGAACAAAACCAGTCTGTAGGGGCCAGGCATGTGGCTCATACAGATAATTCTAGCACTTGAGAAGGCTGAGGCGGAAGATCACTTGAAACCAGGAGTTTAAAACTAGCATGAGGAACATAGCAAGATCCTGTCTCTACAACAGATAGAAAAATTAGCCAGGTGTAGGCACACACTACAGCATGTGCCTGTAGTCCCAGCTACTCAGCTACTTGGTAGGCCAAGGCAGGAGGATCGCTTAAACTCAAGAGTTCAAGGCTGCAGTGAGCTATAATGATACTACTGTACTCTAGCCTAGACAAGAATGGGATCCTGATTAAAAAAAAAAAAAAAAAAAAACCCTACCACCAATTTGTGGGGTTAGAGGTCAGAATAATAGTTATCTCAAGGTGTCAAGGCAGTAAGTGATAGGGCGGGCATAGACTAAGATGTGGCACAAAGGGGCCTCTGGTAGTGCTGGAAGTACTTTCTCCTAATCCAAAGTGGTTACTGGTTACAGGGCTATGTAAAAACTTAGCCTATGTAAAAACATATGTAAAAACTCCACTGAGCTATAGCCTGAAGATTTTCCTTAGAAGAAAAGAAAGTAAATAAATAAATGGTCATATATATCATTTTAAAATATGCAAGGCTGGCTCGGGGCCTGTAGCAGAGTGGTTATGGCACCAGCCATATATACTGAGGCTGGCAGGTTTGAACCCAGCCCAGGCCAGCTGAACAGCAGTGACAACTGCACAAAAAAATAGCTGGGCTTTGTGGCAGCCACCTGTAGTCCCAGCTACTAGGGAGGCTGAGGCAAGAGAATTGCTTAAGCCCAAGAGTTTGAGGTTGCTGTGAGCTGTGATGCCATAGTACTCTACTGAGGGCAACATAGTGAGACTCTGTCTCAAAAAAATAAAAATATACAAGGCCAAGATTGGGGTAGCCAAGTTAACTCTGGCTTTGGATCTTGTTGCAAAGTGAGGATAGGAGGGCAAACTACCCACTCTCTCTTTAGAGCAGTGGTTCTCAACCTTCCTAATGCCATAACCCTTTAATACAGTGCCTGTGGGTCACAACCCATAGGTTGAGAACTGCTGCTTTAGAGAGAGGTCCTGAGTCTTTGCTTAGGAGTAGGGGGTGTGTGCTTCTGCCCCAGCCTCACATCCTTCCTGCTGATAGCTCTACATCCTGTGCTCCCCTAGGTCTTCCCCAGAGAAGGCGCTCACCAAGCCATGCCCTACTCCCTCTCAGGAGGGGAAGGGGAGCTGGTAGAGAGGAAGAGAGAAAAAGGGGGATGAAAGAAGAGCAGAGAGGAGAGAGGGGCCAGCAAAGGGTGGGAGCACTTTTCCTCCAAGCCTCCTGTGGTCTTGAATTGGTTGGGATAAGTTCAATGAGACCTTCTTAGGCCTCCTGGGGAGAAAGCATGAGGCTGGCACCAGCCTGGGAGGCTGGGGAAGGCAGAGACATTTCTGTGCATTTTGATGGGTGGTGAAGAGCATTTGCCCGAAGTGTTCAATGATATGCTAGTGCATGTCCCAGATGGGGAGGGCCTGAAGGCCAGCTCACTGGCAGAGCTTCACAGAGGAGCAGACTCCTGCAGTTTTCAGTGCCCACGCCCAGCCCCCCCACAGGTGCAGGTAGCAGAGCCAGTGCCCATGCCCCCCAGGGCGCAGCTCAGCCCTCCCAGGCCTGGGGCTCACCCCAGCCTGCCCTCCCTCTGGCTCCTTCATCCTCCTCCAGCCACTGAATATCTTTCCTCCTGTCTTCTCTCTCTCCCTTCCCTGTGCTCTGCTCTCTCCACTTCCCTGTCCCTGTCTCTCCATCTCCATCTCCCATTTCTTCTCCCAGGGCTCCCCTGCTCCCCCATTCCCAGGGCTTATGCTTCCTCTCCAGACTAATATAAATAATAGAAATTAATTTGTCAGCCAGTACACACAGCCCAGGCGGCTCACTAGTGAGCTGAGGAAGAAAGCTGGTTGAAATAATTATTCTTGACTTAAGAAATCGTTCTTTTTCTTCCTGAAGGCTAATGGAGTGAGAGCAGCGCCTGGCCAGGCTGCGCTAATGGTGGACAGCGTGGGCCTGGGGAGGGCAAGCAGCTTCTCCTGGTCTTCCTGTAATGAGCAGACCCCCTACACACATCCCACACCACTCTTCATTTCAAAGGCAAATGAAGCATCTTGAGACACTCATAGTTAGTGGAGTCACAGGTACGGTTTTGATAGGACTTGTCAGGGACACTCCTCCAGTCCCCACGATCCCCTCTCAGAGGAATTATTCTCTCCCAGGCCAGAAGCCACTCCCAGAGCGGGAGCCTAACACTCACTGAGGCTCCACAGAACGCTGGACCCTGGGCTAGACACACAACCCAGGAGCATCCATCGAGTCCTCACCGCCATCCTGGGAAGGAAGTATGGCAATAGTCTCCACTTCCCCCACCAGAAAACTGAGCATAAGCAACTTGTCCAAGGTCAAAGGGAAAAGTTACCAATGACTAAGGGAGATGCCCAAACTCCCCCCCCACCCTGCAAGAGGGTGGAGGGAGAAGGATGGGTCAGAGAACTGAAGGGTGTATCAGTCAGGTTTAATTGAGGGGGTATAATAAAGACACTATATACAGAGGTGTGGGCAGCTTTAAGGAAATGATGGCAGCATTCAGGACTAGTTAGCATCCCAGGCAGGAAAGGGGAAAAGGAGGAACCTGTTATCAGAGCCTGCGGAAACTGTGGGAGCTGCCCTCCCCAGAGACTCCCCCTACTCAGGAGCTGTAGCATACAGCCTTGTAGAGAGATGTAGCCTGGCAGGAGGGCAGGTGAGATCAATGCCCTGGCCCTTCTCTCTTCCTGCCTGTAGATCTTTTACCAGCACCTCTCTTTGGCTGAAACCAACTAAAAGCCAGAGAGCAAGAAAGTCTAATTGGAGAAGCCAGCCTTCTGGGTGGAGCACACAGCAAAGTGGAGAAGGGCAGAAAGTGGGTATGAAGGGAAAAGAGAAGAGCCAGCACAGGGTGAGAAGTTCCCCTGGGGCTTTGTGAAAGGGACAGCTTGGTCCAGTGGAGACCGGGATGCTGCAGGGAAGGCGAAGGGCCAACCCTGCCTTAGAAAGCAGTTCCTGACTGATGGGCAGGTATCTAGTTGGATGTCCTTGGACTCAGACTTTAGTCCTGGAACCAGAGAAACCGGGATAGAACAGGGACCCCAAGAAGCAGCTGAATAACCACCAGGAGAGAGCCAGTGGTTGTCTGGAGAACAGCCTCATATCCTTCCTGCTGATAGCTCTACATCCTGTGCTCCCAGGAGCCTGTCTGTCTGTCTGCCTGCAAGGTTGGAAGACAGAGGAGGAAAAGGAGCTAAGCGATTACAGGTGCCAAGCACTAAAGGGTAAATGCTGAAAAAGGGCTGACGGCCTGCAGAGCTGGGCATCAGGGATGGTGCACAGTCTTCATAAAAGCATCCAGGTGGGAAAAGATGTCAGGAGCAGTAGGGAAGGGGAGGATCCAGGAGTCAGTTTACTAAGCAGGAGGCTGAAGTCATGAGCCTATGGGATGCTCATCCAATCCATACCCCCTGCATTTTGGAGGTGAGGGAACAAATGGATGGGGGAGGGACGGGAGAGGGGGCTGTTGAGCCCTGTAGGTGAAGCCCGCTGGCCTCCCTGCTGCTCCAGTGGCCCCAGGCCCATCCATCTCCCGCCCACACACCAGCCTCCAGGATCCTTTCAAAACACAAGCCGGATCCTGTCAGTCACGCTTGAGTCTCTTGGTTGTTCCCCACTGCACAGATCAAGCCTAAAGTCCTTTACTCTATCCAAGACTGACAAGGAGAGCCCCATTGGCCCCCACCTGCCCCCCTATGTCTTATGTCTGCCCAACAAGCTGTTTCCCTGGACTTAAAACTCTCCTCCCTCCTCTCCCATACTCCCATATGACCTACCCCCACTGTCTCACTGTTGCTGCCCCTTCTTCGCTTCCTCGGGAGCCTTTCCCAACCCCCACTCCCATTCTAGGTCTCCCATTATAAAACTTATTAGAGAAGGCAGAGGCAGAAGAATTGCATGAGACCTGGAGCTCCAGGCCAGCCTGAGCAACACGGCGAGAACTTGTCAGTATAAAAATAAAAATAAAAAATTAGCCACCCATGGTGATGGGTGCCTGTAGTCCCGGTTACTCATGAGGCTGAGGCAGGAGGATCACCTGAGTCCAGAAGGTCAAGAGTGCGGGGAGCTATGATTGTACTACTGCACTCTAGCCAGGGTGACAGAGCAAGACCCTGTCTCGAGAAAAAAAAAAAAAGAAAGAAAGAAAAAATTAAAAAAAACTTACTGTAAACAAAGGTACATTTGTTTTTATCTGTCTCACCTGACTGCAAACCCCAGGAGGGCAGAAGCTTTGGCTTGCTGGGTGTTACAACCCCTCCGCCCTGTGAACACAGTGCCCAGCCCTGAGTGGCTGCTTTGACTATATGTTACAATCCACCCCAGGGAACACAATGTAGCTGCACACAAAGAAGGAAAGCTTAATACATAGTAGTGTGGAGCCTCCACCAACACACAGTGTCAAGAGTTCAGGACAGTATGCTTCTGTTTACAGGTGCAGACATAGTATCTTCAGAAGGAAACTCAAGAAACTGATATGGGTTACTATTCTGAGAACTGGGTGGGTGGGGATAGGATTGGAGGGAGTTGCAGCTTTTGGATAATGTACATACGAATGTGCATTAACCTATTCAGTAAAAAAGGAAAGACATGATTAATACTAAGTGGGAAATATTTGATAATTAAACAGTGGCCTAAAAGCCCTGGAATATGGAATTGCAGGTTTGGTTGGAGCGACTTGCCTCTGCTGCCCACTCCACCCTATGGAGGTGCCCAGGCTGTGTTAGGTGCCATCCCAGACCAGAGGGGCCCTGAAGGGCTGGCAAAGAGACCAAGCCCGTGGGTCTTCCTTTACATGGAGAGTCTGGGAGAGATTTCTCAGGAGCTCAGAAGAGAGGCAGGGAGGGGGGCTCAGAGCAAGTCTGTCTTGGCCTCCTGCTTCACTGAGCCCTGTTGCATCTCCATTTCCATTGAGGACACACAAAGCCTGGGAAGAAATTCCAATAGGAGGAATGAAAGTTAGACCACAGAGCGAACTTCCCAGATGGAAAGGGGTGTATTATTTCCCTTGAACTGGAACCAATGAACATAGTTCTGGAGTGGAGTTCCACATCCATGTGTGAGCCCAACCCTCCTTGTTCCCTCCTCTCTGAGCATTGCTGCCTCTCACCTCAGGTTTCACGGCCTTAACTTCCACTCTGTACTCTCAACCAGCCATTAAACACAGGAAAGTGCCTTAAAGCAAAAATCCTATCAAAAATTGTACTGAAAGGGTTCAGCACTTCCCAGGGTAGCCACCAGGGGTCTAGGGGTGGGAGAAGGGTGAGGAAAGGGGTGTCATGGACATAGAAAAAAAGAAAAGCTTCCAGCTCTCTTCTCCCTTTGTGGAGGGAAGGAAAGTCAGAGCTTTTAAAAGACCCCATGCACCCCCTTAACCAGCCTACTGACTACGCTCACTCTCCTTCCATACACAGGTGCCCACATGGACATGCCCTGGCTTTGGTCACCAGGTTAATGGAGAAGCCCCTCCCCAACCCAGCATCCTGTTCCAGCCTAGGGAGTCAGGGAGAGAGGAGGGCTGGTTCTGATCCCAGCTTCCCACCAACTTAGCAGGAACCTTTCACGAGCACCTCAATTCTCAGGGTTTATTCCCTCAACAGTAAAATACAATAAACCCTGGCAGTTTGAATCAGGTAAAAACACCTGCAAGGGCTTTGAACGCTGCTTCTTCTTAAAAGACATGTGGCGCCGGGAGGCCAAGGCAGGTGGATTACCTGGGCTCATGGGTTTGAGACCAGCCTGAACAAGAGCGAGACCCCATCTCTAAAAATAGCTGGTCATTGTGGCAGGTGTCTGTAGTCCCAGCTACTTGGAAGGCTGAGGCAAAAGAATCACTTGAGCCCAGGAGCTTGAGGTTGCTGTGAGCTGTGACGACACAGCGCTCTACTGAGGGTGACAAAGTGAGACTCTGTCTCAAAAAAAAGACATGTGGCAGATCATTCTTTGTATCTGGAGATGGTTGGTGCCATTTACTCAGTGTGTCTGGGAAGAATTAAGGGGCACAACCTCCCACACCAAAGGCAATACTCCTTCCGGGTGGTTAAGAGAACAGCACAAGAAAGGGGATGCCCGCCTGCTCCTAAAGCAGTGATTTGCAACTGGTGTTCTGTGAGAGGTTCTAGGTGTGCTGTGAAAAATTTTAAAGATCATTAATTAATTTTTTTCAAAAGACATTCAAAGCATACTAAGTATGTTCTTTTTACTCTTTTTTTGGATCAATATAATTTAAGTGTGCTGTGGAAGTTTAACTATAGGTTCAAGTGTGCCAAGAGATTAAAACGGTAGAGTCTCGTGATGTGAGTGCCCTCTCTGAGAGCCCCTGCTCACACCACCTGCTCGGGCACTCCCTGCCCTTCCCTTAGCCACAGCTTTCCCCTCCTTTCTCCATCCTGCTTCAGTGGCTGTCCCTGAAGGTGTGCTCGGAGGACATGGGGGAGCATCAGGGCACAGGTAACATCCTGGAAGACATTATCTTTTTTTTTTTTTTTTTTTTTACTTAGCTATATATACAGTTAAGTGGCAAAGCTTAAGTGTACAGCTCATTTTTTTACACATGTATACATTCATGTAACCACCACCCCAATAAGATATAGAACATTTCCAGCACTTCAAAACGTATATGCCCCCTCCCAGTCAACACCCCTCCAAAGGTAGCCACAGCTCTGATTTCTATTGCCATAAGTTAATGTTGCCTCTTCTTGAACTTCATACAAACAAAATCCTACAGTATGTGATTTGGTTGTGCCTGGTTTCTTTCACTCAACGTTATGTCTGTGAGATTTATCCATGTTGTCACATGTGATTATAGGAATTCTTTTTCATCACTAAGTAGTATTTCATTGTCTCAATATAAACATACATATATATCACAAATTATTTGTTCGACTTCTTGGTGGACACTTGTGTTGTTTTCAGTTGTCGCTATTATTAATGAAGCTGCTGTGAGCATCTTTGTACCTGTCTTTTGATGAATCCATTAACATAATTTTGAGACACACACTTGACTTTTAAGATAAATAACAAATACCACTTTCTGTCTCCTCCTGCTGGGCTGTGCCATGCTGGGATGAGATTGCTATAACTTCACATCGTGCATGTGTCTGTGGGAGAGCGGGCCAGCCTCAGGACCCCTGGACAGACCCCATAAGCCTCCAACTGCAGCCTTGGGTCTTCATGACACTCCTGGCATAGCTGAGGCCCCAGCAAGGTCTGTACCATGAACCTAGGTGCTGGGAGAAGCAGAAAGGTTTCTTAAAACCCACTTGGCTGTATCCTGTGTCTAGCATGTACTACGTATCTTTATGGCCCATAAAGAGTGTTTATGGGTTTTATAGGTGAGGAAACAGAAGTTTCAGGAGGTCGAGTGACCCAGGTTTAAACCATGCCCCTGCCAGCCACTAGCTGTGCGGTCTTAGACAAGTTTACTTAAGTTCTCCAAGCCTCCCTTTCCTCACCTAGAAAAATGGGGATAATAATATTGACCTCATAGTGTTGTCAGGAGAATTAAATAACACGTGCAAATCATCTAACATAGCACTTGGCATCTATAACAATGGAGTTTTTTTCTTGTTTGTTTTCTGCTCAAGGTCACATAGCTAATAAGCAGAAAAACTCAGAAACTGAGAGCTTGAAGGAAAAGGGAAAGAATAAAAAGGAACACTTCTGAGTGCCAAATTAGGGACCCTATCAGTGCTTTCTATCTGCATATTGCACACAGATGACACTCAATAAATGCTTATTGAATGAATGAAAGGAAGTTTGAACAAATAGGCCCAGAGATCCACACCAAAATTGCTTTGAAGCTTTTTTAGACTGGCCACCAAGAGAGATTTATTAGGATGGAGAAACCAGCTGGGTGGGACAACAGGTTGCTGGATGTCAGTAATACATGATTCACTGATAAGCTCTCACTTCAGCTGGGATGGTTTAGCCCAGGAGACAGTGAGTGTGAGTCAGAGAGTAGCCGTCAGCCAGCAAGGAGAAGGGGTTGCCGGGAAGAGAAAGAGGTCTTTGGAGCAGATGTTTAAGGGAGAGTAGGGGAACCATCTGGGCAATGAATGGAATTCTCACTGACACACATCAAATGTAGGGGCTCTGCCGGCTGGGCTGGAGCTGGCCGTGCTGAGAGATCAGCCAGGAAACCTGGGAGATAGACACCTCCCCCCGTTCCTCTGTAAACCCAGGGCCAGGCAAGCAAGTTTGTAAAGAATGTGCAGCAGCGAGGCTGGGGAGCCTCTCTGTGATTCCTACCCCCACCTCTAGAAGGCGGGGTTTATTCTCCAGCTCATTCATCCTTTGCGATGACTCATTGCTGAGTTGTCATCGCGTGCACAGGGTTCCAGAGAGGAGGAGTCGCCTCCGCCCCCATCCCATCTTTGCACAGATGGTCCTGGCAGCATTGCGGCTGGAGTGTTCCCAGGCTGGCCACAGGGGGGCGAGAGGGAGCCAAGCCTGACGTCGCAGCCATCTGGGCAATTCCCGTGCTGGGAAGAGCACTGTAGTGGGAGTCAGGGGGCCTGGGTGCTTGTCCTTCCTGGGCCTCCTACATCCCAGCCACCCTCTGTTCCTCGGCTTACTCCAAAATGGGTAAGATGATACCTTTCCATCCCCAAACCAGGATGTCTCATTTCTCATTTGGGTTTGTGCCTCAATTTTCCTAAGTCAGAAATTTCTTCCTGGTTGATTTTTAAAGTCATCCTCCAGTTTTATTCCCCAGAAAGATTTGGGGAAACTACTTTCCTTGAGATTATGTCTAACACAGCCATCTGGGGTGCAAATAGAGGATGAGAGAACAGGACAGTGCCAGGTGGGCCCTGTTCAAAATGTGTTGCATTCAGCCTCCCTGTTAGTCATCACAGCCACCCTGTAGGATAGACTCAAGAAGGAAGGGCATCTTTACCGTTTATTTACTTTTGATTGGGCTATAACTTACATGCAATAAAATGCCCTCATCTTACAAACACGCCCCCCCCCAATGAATCTTTACATGTATCTACACTTGTGTAAGCACCCCCAGATCAAGATACAGAGCATTTTGTGCCCCCTGTGCTTCATCCCATCTCAAAATAGTATTTTTACCCATTACATAGATGAGGATACTAAGGTTCAGAGATGTGAAAGGACATGCTCAAAGTCATGTAGCTAGAAATAGCACAGTTTATGCTTTTGGAGGCAGAGGGTGGTAAGAGAGGTTGAAAGAGGAGGCAAGCCTGCGGCAACCCACCATCATCATTTGGCTGCTGTCCAGCATGGTGCCCTCACCCCATCACCCTCAGCTCCCACCCTCCCCACTGCAGCCAGCTTCAGGTAGGAAACACTTTGCCTCCGCTGGCCAAGGCCAAATCCTCCCTTGCCTCCTCCCTCCTCTTCATCGCTGCTGGTGCCAGAGTGCTTCATCATAACTAGAGGATCCCCCCGGGAGAACTGAACCATGTCCAATCTCGAAGAGCTTAAGGCTGAAAGTCTTTACTGGAGAAGTGATTGAGGCTTAACTCTAAGAGTAAAATCCAGCAATTTCCTATTAGTAGCAAATAATCCCTCTCCATAGCCCACCACTGGGCCACCCTGGAGTGCTGCAAACTGTCACATCATAAGGAAATTTTGCTTCCTCCCGGGTCCTCCCTGGGGTCCTGTCTAGGCACGGGCAACAAGATTTTCCCCTATGAAACAATTACCTGAGAAGTGACCTCAGTCCTAGAACTTTGCCCAGCATCCTACCCAATGGCATCATAGGTATTTGCCAGCCCCGTAAGTAGAGATCATTCATCCCTGTGGGGCCTGACTCAGAAGTTGTGTTTTGATGCACATGTTTGTGTTAATCTTGACCTCAGAACTTTCCTTACCTCCAACCTCTAGCATACTCTACCCTCTCTATAAAAAGTTGTAGGCCAGGAGCAATGACTCATGCAGGTAATCCTAGCACTCTGGGAGGCAGAGGGGAGTGGATCACTCAAGCTCAGGAACTCCAGACCAGCCTGAGCAAGAGCAAGATCCTGTTTCTACTAAAAATAGAAAAACTAGCCAGGAGTTGTGGCAGGTGCCTGTAGTCCTGCTACTTGGGAGGCTGAGGCAAGAGGATCACTTGAGTCCAAGATTTTGAGGTTGCCATGAACTATGACACTGTACCCACAGTGATGAAGTGAGACCGTCTCGAAAAACCCAAAACACAAAAAACAAAAACAAAAGCAAACAAACAAACAGGTTGTAAATACCTTGCCCTATTCTAGTAATCATAAGACGCAGCATCTGGTGTCTCACAGAGAGAAGCTGGAGTCTCAGCTCTGGCAAATTCTCCACTCTGCGACATAAGGGAAGGTATGGAACCTGAACTGGGTAGGTTACCTAACTTCTCTTTGGCAAAGTCTGTTAAAGTCACCTCTCTTCTTCTATAGCAATAGAAACTCAGAAGACATTTCCCAGACTCCCTTGGACTTTGGCGGCTAAGTGACTAAGTTTTGGCCAATGGGATATAAAAGGAAGTATCATGTGGCAGCTTTAGGGAACCTTCCTTAAAAGTCATGCTCACCTTCCTCATTTTCTCTTCTCCATCTTTTACCTGGAACAAAGACATGATGGCTGGAGCTCAAGCCACCATCTCCAACCATGATAATAGGGACATCCCCCAGCGATGGTGGAGCAGTGAACCCTAAGAATTTGATGCAGCACAGCTGCCATACCATCCTGGTCAGCTCAGCTCTGGACTTTCGCAGAAGTGAGAAATGAACCTCTCTCTGAGAGCTTCTAATTAATATATCCTCTAATTTCCCCAGTTGGGAAACTGAGGTGGGTAGATTGCTTGAGCTCATGAGTTGGAGACGAGCCTGAGCAAAAATGAGACCCTGTCTCTACTAAATAGAGATAACAGTGCCTACTTCAAAGGCTGCTCTGAGGAAGACCAAGGAAGGAAATATGCAAAAAACACAGCATGCATTATAAACTAATAAATATCTGTCCTCCTTCCCCACTGCAATGTCTGTACCCATTCAGTACAGCTCTGAACACCCACTATGTGTCCAACATGGTGCTGGGTGCTGGAAATACAGACACAGAAGGTACAGTCACTACCCTCCAGGTTCCCAGGCCTTGGGGACTCAGATGGGCACACAGACAATATAAACAGAAAATGTGATTATACACACACACAAGACTGTGTTTGTTAGCACTCTGCTTGCCAGTAACAGAAACCAACTTAAAGATGAAATGAGAAATTTATTACTATAACAACATGAGAGTATCTTGTGTAATCCAAAGTTGGGCCCCATCATAGGTGGGCCTCCATACACAACACCTCTGTCCCAGATGAGTATAAATTATAAGACCAGCCTCAGGCTGAGTCTGACTCAGGCTTCATATAGCTCTCTCTTCAAATTCCTAGGTAGAGCCTCTGATTGTCAAAGGTCAAGGCAGGTGCCACCCCTGACCCAGTGCCAGGGGCTAGTGGGCAAGGCCGTAATAAACGAACCTGTCACCAGAGACTGTCCCTGGGAAAGGAGGGTGAGGGGACAGTTTGGAGGACAATGGACATTCGGGTAACTAGCCCCACAGAAATGTGGGAGATAAGAGGGAGGAACCTCAGAGACTAAGAAGAAATCACGATGCCCTTCTTCTCAATTCCATATTTTACACCTAATAATAGGGATAATAGGGTGATGATAAGGCCCAGGTCATACTGAGGACTTACTGTGTTACTGCATGCTGTTCTAAGCATTTTAAGCATATTAACTCATTTAGTCTTCAGAACAGCTCTATGACATAAGTTTTACCATGCACCCACTTTACAGATGAGGTCACTAAGGCAGAGGAGTTTACTAACTTAGCCAGTGTTGTACATTTAGAAGCCAGGATTTAATTCCAGTCAGTATGGTGTCACATTACACTTTTGTAACCATTGCATTCTACCCTCTCACCACAACAATGTTACAGAGATTCTACTGTGTCCTGAAGTGTGTATGACAGGGCCCGGCGTGGTGGCTCATTCCTGTAATCCTAGCACTCTGGGAGGCTAAGGTGGGTGGATTGCTTGAGCTCATGATTCGAGACCTGCTGAGCAAAATGAGACCCCGTCTCTACTAAAAATAGAAAAACTGAGGCAAGAGGCTCACTTGAGCCTAAGAGTTGGAGGTTGCCGCAACCTATGATGCCACAGCACCCTACCTAGGGCAATAGCTTGAGACTCTGTATCAAAAAAAATGTAATAAAATAAAATGTGTGTGACAGCCTTGACCTCCAACCCACATGTACACACACACATGCACACATAGCTTAACTCAGGTGTGTAGCATTCTCTGTATGGCTTCCAGCCCAGGCTCCATCCCAGAAAAGCACCTGGGATAAAATGCCTGGCTCTGGCTATTTGGGGTCTCTGCCAGCCCTCACATCAGGAGGCAACCATCATGGCTGACTTGTCCCCAGTCCTCATGCCTTCTCTGCTATCATCCTACTGCAGTAAAAGTATTTGAAACTCATTCTCACAAGCATGTAAATGACTGAGAAGATCTTAAAATATGATCCTGCACTTGAAAGGATTGAAAGCCAATCCTGGCACGGTGGCTCACGCCTGTAATCCTAGCATTCTGGGAGGCCAAGGCAGATGGATTGCTTGAGCTCAGGAGTTCAAGATCAGCCTGAACAAGACTGAGATTCTGTCTCTACTAAAAATAGAAAAACTAGGGTGGAACCGTGGCTCAAAGGAGTAGGGCGCTGGTCCCATGTGCCGGAGGTGGTGGGTTTAAACCCAGCCCCAGCCAAAAACTGCAAAAAAGAAAGAAAGAAAGAAAGAAAAACCAGGTGGGCATCATGGTGGGTGCCTGTAGTCCTAGCTACTTGGGAGGCTGAGGCAAGAGGATGGCTTGATCCCAAGAGATTGAGATTGCTGTGAACTACAATGATGCCACCGCACTCTACCCAAGGTGACAGAGTGAGATTCTCAGAAAAAAAAAAGCCAATTCTATGAGTGCTTATCCCAGAGCATACCATACTTTCTCTAACACCATCCATGGGTCCCCATGAATTTTAAAACAAACCCCAAACTGTAGCCTAACTTTTTAAGGCCCTCTAAACACTGAAATCAATCCATCTACTTAACCTTATTTCCTGATTCATACAACCAATGTGTCCATTTTTTAGATACAAATTCAGATAAAGACTTGTCCACTTCAGTGAGGAAATGCTGGGGAATGAGAACTTCGGAAGTTTTCAGGGAGAAAAAGTGCGCCCAGAAATAGAGTGGTGCCAGGAATCATTGGCAGAGGGGCATGGGAAGAAAGAAGGTTGGGGAGAGGGGCCAGCAGAGGCTTGTCTTACTCCCCACTGTGTCCCGTGCCCCATGGAAGATGCTAGAGATGATGATAAAAATAGTCAGAATTATAACAGCAGTTCCATTCAACAAAATAAAACAGCAGGTAGTGTTCTAAGCCTGTTCTAAGTATATTACCTTGTTTGAATAGCTCTATGAAGTGGGTACTACCTTTTTTTTTGTTTTTGACACAGAGTCTCACTCCGTTGCCCTAGGCTAGAGTGCAGTGGTTCCCCTAGCTTATGGGAACCTCAAACTCTTGGGCTCAAGGGATCCTCCTGCCTCAGCCTCTCGAGTAGCTGGGACTATAAGCATTCATCACAAAACCTGGCTAATTTTTCTGCTTTCAGTAGAGAAGAGGGTCTTGCTCATGCTCAGGCAGGTCTCGAACTCCTAAGCTCAAGCAATCCACCTGCCTCAGCTTCCCAGAGTGGTAGGATTACAGATGTGAGCCCCTGCACCTGGCCAGAATACTATTATCATTCTGTATCAGTGGATAGTATTATCATCTCCATTGTATGGATCAGGAAACTGAGGCACAGGGTGATAAAACTGAACTCTTCTGGCTTCTCTGGATCTACCCAGGTCAGGCCTCTCTTAGAGTCCCACTTTTATTCTCCTCTTCTCCTAACTCATCTCTTTCTTCCTCAGTTAACCTTTGTATCTGGACTTCTCATTCTCCTTCCTGTTTCTGTCCCATCTTTCTGTTTCTGTCTACCTCACCTCCCCCCATCCGTTTACTACACACACACACACACACACACACACACACACACACACTTCCCACTGCAATCATTCATCATCCATCAAAGTCAAAGAGTGGCCAAGTGCTGTGCCATTAATACAGTGCTAATGCCCCATCTTGCGGAAGGCTGCTAGAGGATGTGGGTGCCTGGTGCTGGTACCAACATGGTACAAGAGCAGTGCCCTGGTGGGCAAAGAGTCTTGCTTAATCCTATTTGTCCTATTTGGGCTTTGGAGTAAAAGAGGCATGGATTTAAAGCTTAGCTCTCCAGCAAGGGTCTGGAAAACCATCTGGATTCTTTATACTCCAGCTTTTATTCCCTACCACCTCCTGGAACATGGTAGGGAGGCATAGAGTCCATGAAGTTCCCTTTGTAATCCAGGCCCAGCCCCCAAGGATGAGGGTCCATCTGGAGCAGGGAGGCCAGGACAGCCCAGGGAGGGCTGCAGCAGGAGGGAACAGGCAGGCAAGGGCCCAGGGGCACCGCGGTGCACAGAAGGCTTTGGTAGAAGGGGTGGAGGAGTTACTGAGGGCAGAACTTCAGTCCTTCCCACTGCACTTTCAACCCACTCTTTTCCATCTGTCCTCAGAGGGTGGTGCACAGTGTCTACCAGTATGGAGAGATCAAAGCAGCTCTTCTGTACGCCTGGAAGGGGTGAAGGCTGTGCTTGGAAGTCACCGCCATGCTAATGGCACGATGTGAAGATGTGTGAAGTGCTCACCCATCTGTTCTTGTCAGTAGATTCTTTTTTATTTGCATTAGGATGTCCTAGCAAGGCAGAATTAGCAGAAAAAAAAATCAGTCCAAAAGACTTAGCACAAGGACAGTTGGATCTGGATCGGCCGTTATGATAAGTTAATGAGACCAGCAGCTATGGGTCAAATAAACATCCTACTAATACAAAGGTAGCACAATTTTCCAGATTATCAGTGTACTTTTGGACTATGGTTTGTTACTGACTTTCAAAAATCAGAGATTCTGCCAGGAATAGACTTTGGCAAGAGGCAGAAAGACAGTGAACACATACACACAAATCAGATTATGAGGACATAACAAGGATGGGAGGTGGGATTTTAATTCTTTTGTGATATGAATCCAGTAGGAGGCGAGGATGCCTGGCCCTCCCACTCCCCCAGCTCCTGGTCTACTTCCGCGCTCAGGCTTTGTCCTGTGATTATAAACATTTTCTTTGATTTCCTCTTTGTAAGTCGGAATGCTCTGGCCAGGCCTTCTTCTGGACCACATTAAAGCTTTAAGAGATTTATAAATAGAGCAAAAGTCACAGGGATTGTTTTCCCACAGTTTGTTCTGTAAATTGAGATGGCTGCAGTGAGAGGGGAGAGGACACAGTGGGTTGCTCCTGTCCCGTCTCCCTGGGCAAGTTCATTGCCTTTGCTTTTGCTGTTGGGACCTCTGACCCCGGGAGATAATGCTACTCTTCCTTGCTAAGCTTTCTCTTGTCCCTGCGAGGGGGAAGCAGAACTCAAAAGCTCTTCCCAGCCTCCTCCCACTGCCTGAGGTTATGGGGCAACTGAATTTTAATAGCCCAGTCTATAAAAAGTGTTGGGGGCCCTACTTCTATTGGAAAATGGCCTCCTATTTGGCATTTCCTTCTTTTGGAAATCTCTTCTGGACAAGAAATTTCTTCCTCCTTGGAGAATCCCAATGTGTGGAGACCTTCTCCATCTCTGCCAATGGAGAATCCTGGAGGAATCTTCTAGGTTTCTTGGTGAGCAGTTCTTGAGTATGGGCTTGGTAAACCGGGGCCTGCAGGCTGCTGACGTGGGCCGGCTGAGGAGGCTGACAGAGCGCAGCAGGAGCAGAACATGGGCATGTTGGAGGGTCTGTTGTCCTCTTGTCCTTCCTACTCCCTTCTTTCTCTGGTCCCCTCTTCCTTCATCCAGGGCTGAGGTTCTCAACCTGAGGTGACTTTGGGCTCTTGAGATCGTGTGGTAATGTGTGGAGACAGTTTGGGTTGTCCAGGTATGGGGGTGGGTGCGGGTGCTCCTGGCACCTGGTAGGTAGAGACTTGGGATGCTGTTAAACAGCCTGCAGTGCACAGGACAGCCCCCCACAACAAAGAATTATTCTGCCCAGGATGTTGATAGCACAGGGATCAAGTCCTGATGAGGGAGCCATTTGCAGGTGGTTCCTCACAGAGTAGGCCCTGGGGTGTACAGTCTTGGCTTGGTGGGGGAAAGAAAATAGTCCTGTTGTGTTCTAAAGCTCCAAAAATGTGGGATTTGAGGGGGGTGGAGGCAGTGACAATGAGGGTATCTGTAGGGAGCAATTAGCTGATGCTGAGGTAGAAGAAGAGGGGGTAGAAGCAAAAGAGCCTCCCACCTTCCTCACTTGTCGAATATGGAGAGTGTAGCTTGTCCCTCCAGAGTGGGGCGGGTGCAGGGCCCAGGTTTGTGAGGGCACAAAGCCAACCACACCACCGCCGTCAGAGCTTCTCTTCTCAGCTGATCTCAGGGGCAGCAGTAGTGAAGCCCATTACAGCCTTAACCAGAGACAAGTACAGTAGCATTAATTTAATTTTATTTACATTTCAGAGTCATTTAGAGGGAATAAATTGAACCAAAGTTGATTGAAAGTGCCCTGCAAGATAGGCCCTGAGCTTCCTCAGGCTGCTAGGCTTCGATCAATGATGGCAGCAGCCTGGGCCCAGAGCACCAGCCGCCCTGCAAGGCAGAAGGACAAGGAACAGTGAGGGGACAGCCCACACCAGGAAGCCGGTGGGCAGGGCCCCAGCCCTTCCCTCTATTGCCCTTTGCCAACTTCTTAAACAATTTGCCCTTTCTCTGCTCCAGTTGTCCTCACAGGCTGAGGATGCTCTTCTCCACCCTCCACCCCCTGGCCATCCTTTAATTAGATTCAAGCACAACATGCACTAATTGGGCTCTGTCTATGCATTTTGACACTTTGCTAAGTTTCGGGGATACAGAGATGAACGAGTCTTCATGGACTTTGGAATCTGGGCTTGACTTACAGTCTCGCCAATGAACAGTGTTGTGATGAGGGCACGTTATTTAACCTCTTGGTCTCACTTTCTTTATCTCTAAAATGGAACTTTAGCATTTCATTTCAGGAAAAATATAAACGTACTTTTTTTTTTTTTTTTTTGCAGTTTTAGCCTGGGCTGGGTTTGAACCTGCCACCTCTAGCACATGGGGCCGGCACCCTACTCCTTTGAGCCACAGGCACTGCCCACACGTTTTTGTCTTTAAGTTGATATTGTACCTCTTACTTCCTGGGGAGATGGTTCTTTTATTTAGACAAACATTTTGGCGGCACCTGTGGATCAGTGGGTAGAGTGCCAGCCCCATATACCGAGGGTGGCAGGTTCAAACTTGGCCGCGGCCAAACTGCAACAAAAAATAGCTGGGCATTGTGGCGGGCACCTGTAGTCCCAGCTACTCAGGAGGCTGAGGCAAGAGAATTGCTTAAGCCCAGGGGTTGGAGGTTGCTGTGAGCTGTGATGCCACGGCACTCTACCCAGGTGACAGCTTGAGGCTCTGTCTCAAAAAAGAAAAAAGAAAAACATCTTGATGAGTCTTTTTTTTTTTTTTGAGACAGAGTCTCAAGATGTCACCCTGGGTAGAGTGCTATGGCATCATAGCTCACAGCAACCTCAAACTCTTGGGCTTAAGTGATTCTCTTGCCTCAGGCTCCTGAGTGGCTGGGACTACAGGCACCTGCCACAATGCCCAGCTATTTTTTTGTTGCAATTGTCATTGTTGTTTAGCTGGCTCAGGCTGGGTTCAAATCCACCAGACTCTGTGCACGTAGCCGGTGCCATAACCATTGTTCTACAGGGACTGAGCCCTTGATGAGTTTTCACAGGCAGTTTTTGGGGAAAAAGGAAGGACTGTGGGCGCAGCCTGGACTGGAAGGAACTAAGTTGCTGTGAATATAAAGGAGGGAGAGAAGGCCCAGAAAGGGGAGAAAAAAGAAAAGCCCCAAGGGTCTGGAGCTGATAATTCTGAGGATATGCAGGGTTTTTTGAAAATTAAAAACAGCTCTTCCTCTTGCTAGATACCAAAAACAAAAACAGCTCCTCTAACCCCAGGGACAGGGGGTTGGAGGTGAATATGGCTGTCCTTGCTGCACGGCTGTACTCCGCAGTCCTTCCTTACACCACCCCATTCCTGCTACGTATGCTGCTTTCCTGTCCCTTATAGGATTCAGAGTCTTCTTTTTTTTTTTTTTGAGATAGAGCCTCAAGCTATTCCCCTGGGCAGAGTGCTGTGGCATCACAGCTCACAGCAACCTCCAACTCCTGGGCTCAAGCGAGTTTCCTGCCTCTGCCTCCCAAGTAGCTGGGACCACAGGCGCCCGCCACAACGCCCAGCTATTTTTTGGTTGCAGCTATCATTGTTGTTTGGCGGGCCCAGGCTGGATTTGAACCCGTCACCTTAAGTGTATGTGGCTGACGCCTTAGCCATTTGAGCCACAGGCACTGAGCCAGGATTTGGCAATCACAGGGTGGAGAAGGAACCTAGGAGAGACCTACCCAGTGGCAGACAAGGGCCATTATAGTTATCACAGTTATAGAATTTGTGATGGCTCACAAGAAACTTCTTGTTGTTTTCTGCCTGTACTTACTCACAACTGACCCCAAATCTTCAGCAAAAATCAAGTCATGATGTGTTAGTGGCACTTTGAGGAAATGAAGAAAGGGAGGTAGTGACCAGTGTGGGGCAGAGCTTTGCAATAAGAAGACAGCCTAGGAGCCCAGGGCAAATGTTAGGAGCCACGTGAGAACAGAAAATGGTCGGTAACTTCTGTGGCAATTGCAACAACAACAAAAATAAACAAATGGGACTTAATTGAACTGAAAAGCTTCTGTACAGCTAAGGCAACAACAACCAAAGCAAACAGACAGCCTTCAGAATGGGAAAAGATATTTGCATATTATGAATTGGACAAAATCTTGATAATGACGATCTATAGAGAACTCAAATTAATCAACAGATAAAGACCCAACAATGTCGCAAACCAGCCCAGGGAAGTGGTGGTGCCTGTAGCTCAGTGGGTACAGCGCCGGCCACATACACCCAGGTTGGCAGGTTGAAACCTAGCCCAAGCCAGCTAAACAGCAATGCAACTGCACAGAAAAATAGCCGGGTGTTGTGGCAGTCGCCTGTAGTCTCAGCTACTTGGAAGGCTAAGACAAGAGAATCACTTAAGCCCAAGAGAACTGAGGGCAACATAGTGAGACTTTGTCTCAAAAAAAAAAAAAAAAAAAAAAACAGCCTACCCTCAGATATCATCTAACCCCAGTGAGAATGGCCCACATCACAAAATCTAAAAACTGCAGATGCTGGCATGGATGTGGAGAGAAGGGAACATTTTTACACTGCTGGTGGGACTGCAAACTAATACAACCTTTTTGGAAAGAAGAGGTATGGAAAATCATCAAAGAACTCAAGCTAGACCTCCCATTTGATCCTGCAACCCCATTACTGGGCATTTACCCAGAAGAAAAAAAAATCCTTTTATCATAAGGACACTTACACTACTCTGTTCACTGCAGTTCAACTTATAATCACCAAAATGTGGAAACAGCCTAAATGCCTCCCAACCCAGGAATGGATTAACAAGCTGTGGCGTATGTACACCATGGAATACTATTCAGCCACTAAAAAAGATGGCGACTTTAGATCTTTTGTATTAACCTGGATGGAGGTGGAACACATTCTCCTCAGTAAAGCATCACAAGAGTGGAGAAGCAAGAATCCAGTGTATTCTGTTCCAATATGAAGGCAGTAGATGAGCCAATACGAGGGCTGGGGAGGGTTGGGGAATGAGCAAGTGGGGAGAAGGGAAGAGAAAGGGGATGAGGGTCATGGTGTGTGGCACACCTCTTGGGTGCAGGACACAATTATAAAAGAAACTGTCTAACAAATGCAATCCATGTAAACTAATTCTTTGTACCCTCAATGAATCCCAAACGATAAAATAAAATAAAATAAAATGGTGGGTAACACCCAGAGTGCCTGGAGAACAGGCACCACTATGGTTATAGGAATCAGAATGGTGCTTACTTTTGTGGGGACTGGCTAGGAAGGAGCCTTCCTAGGTGCTGGAAATGTTCACTATCTTGATCTGGGCGGTGGTTATAGAGAGGGTATGTGTCTGTGTGTGTAAATTGAGCTATATATTTTAAGTTTGTGTACTTTTTTTTTTTTTTGAAATTTTTGGTTTGAACCCCCCACCTCCAGCATATGGGGCTGGCGCCCCATTCCTTGAGCCACAGACGCTGCCTGGGTTTGTGTACATTTTTGCATGTGTGTTATACTTTAATAAAAACAAACAAAAGTTGCAAAATAACAGGAATGACATAATAAAGTTACAGAATGGTGCAAGCCTCACCACAATCTTTTTTTTTTTTTTTTGAGACAGAGCCTCAAGCTGTCCCCCTGGGTAGAGTGCCGTGGCATTACAGCTCACAGCAACCTCCAACTCCTGGGCTCAAGTGAGTCTCTTGCCTCTGCCTCCCAAGTAGCTGGGACCACAGGCGTCCGCCACAACGCCCGGCTATTTTTTGGTTGCAGCCGTCATAGTTGTTTTGGCGGGTCCGGGCTGGGGATTCGAACCCGCCACCTTAGGTGTACATGGCTGGCGCCTTAGCTGGTTGAGCTATAGGCGCCAAGCCCTCACCACGATCTTTATGTGCGTTTGGCCACATTCCCTTTCCCACCCCAATCCCTGGAAATACAAATTTTCTGTCCCTATGGATTGGCCTTTTCTAGGCATTTCATATTAATGAAATCATACAATATGTGGCCTTTTGCATCTTTCACCCAGCATGATATTCTTGAGGTCCCTTCACTTTGGCACAGTGCGGATGTGGGCTGAATGGTATTCCATTGTATAGCTGTGCCACTCACCAGCTAATGACTATTCGGGTTGTTTCCACTGTAGGGCTATTTGGAACAATGCTGTCATGAACATTTGTGGACAGTCTGGAATATATTTTCATTTCTCTGGGGGGTAGATACTTAAGAGTGGAATTGCTGGGTTTGTATGGTAAACTGATGTTTGACATATTAAGAAACTGTCAACTGTTTTCCAAAGTGGCTTGACCATTTTATGTTCCATATGAGGAAGGACACCAGTGTTTCCACATCTTCACCAACACTGGTCTTTTTGGTAACAGACATCTCCCTGAGGTTTCCGGCTGCATTTCCCCAGTGACTAAAGATGCTGAGCAAAATTTCACATGACTTTTAGCTATTTGATAAAGTATCTATTCACATCTTGTGTCCATTTTAAAATTTAATTTTAGGTAAGTCAACTTCTGTCAAATTTTTATTTGGGTGTCTTTTGGGGGGTATCTTTTTACTATTGAGTTTCAAGAGTTTTTTGGCTTTTGTTTTTTTTTTTAAGAGCTAGGCTCTCAGGTGGCGCCTGTGGCTCAAGGAATAGGGCATCAGCTCCATATACCAGGGGTGGTGGGTTCAAGCCCGGCCCCAGTCAAAACTGCAGGGGAAAAAAAAAAGAGCTAGGCTCTCATTCTGTCACTCAGGCTAGAGTGCAGTTATGTGATCATAGCCCACAGTAACCTTGAACTCCTAGGTTCAAGTGGTCCCCCTGCCTCATGGTGGTAGATCCTATGAATTTTACATGTGTCCTTCTTTCTTCGTTCTGTCATTCAGCTTCATTCTGGCTGGAAAACTTATTACAGCTGCATTTCAGTGAGTTGTAAAACTTCGCATTAAGTGGGTCTAGTTCTTCTGTACTCAAAAATGGAAATGCTAAAAAGAGGCTAAGTGGAGTGACTCACCTGTGATCTCATCCCTTTAAGAAGCTGAGGTGGGAGGCTCACGTGAGGCCAGGAGTAAGAGACCACCTGGGCAACATAATAAGAGCCTGTTTCTAAAAAAATTAGCCAGGTATAGTGGGGTGAACCTATAGTACCAGTTATTTAAGAGGCTGAGGTAGAAGGACGATGGTAACTTCTGAAGGACAAGTTTCTATGACTTTCTTTCAAATGAAACCAGAATAAACTGCTGTTGTGTTTAAGCCAATTTATTTTTGGGGGGAGAGGTTTCCTGTTATAAGCAGAAAAATATACATAATTGATAGAATGGTCTTTCTCGTACCAGTTCCCAAGGTTATGCAGTGTGTACAATATGCTATAGGAGCATGAAAGGGCAAAATTGTAAGTGGAATTTTGGGGAATGAAGCTTCTTAGCAAAGCTGACATTTGAGTTAGGAGAAGATGAGTCAAAGTTCCCTTAGGCAAGGTGCAGTGGCTCATGCCTGTAATCCCAACACTCTGGGAGGCTGAAGCAGGAGAATTGCTTAAGGTCAGAAATCTGAGATCAGCCTGAGTTTGCAACACCCCATCTCTACCAAAAATAGAAAAAAATTATCCAGGCACAGCGATACATACCTGTAGTCCCAGCAACAGGGGAGGCTGAGGCAGGAGGATTGCTTGAGTCCAGGAGTTTGAGGTTGCAGTAAGCTATGATGATGCCATTATGCTCTAGCCTGGTTGACAGAGAAAGATTCTGTTTCAAAAGAAAAGGAAAGTTCCTTTAGGTAATTTATCTGTCAGCTGTGTTTTTGGACAGCTAACACTCTCCCAATCTGGTCAAACTTAGTTCCTTAATCAGTTTTCTTTTCTTTTCTTTCTTTCTTTTTTTTTTTTTTTTAATTAAATCATAGCTGTGTACATTAATGCAGTCATGGGGTACAGTGTGCTGGTTCTATATACAATCTGAAATATTTTCTTTTTTTTCTTTTCTTTTCTTTTTTTTTTGAGATAGGAGCCTCAAGCTGTCCCCCTGGGTAGAGTGCCGTGGCATCTCAGCTCACAGCAACCTCCAACTCCTGGGCTCAAGCAAGTCTCCTGCCTCCGCCTCCCAAGTAGCTGGGACCACAGGCGCCCGCCACAGCGCCCGGCTATTTTTTTTGGTTGCAGCCGTCATTGTTGTTTGGCGAGCCCCGGGCTGGATTCGAACCTGCCACCTTGGGTGTACATGGCTGACGCCTTAGCCACTTGAGCCACAGGTGCCGAGCCCAATCTGAAATATTTTCATCAAACTGGTTAACATAGCCTTCATAGTACCTTCTTAGTTATTGTGTTAAGATATTTATATTCTACATTTAGAAAGATTCACATTTACCCTTGTAAGATGAACCACAGGCATGGTCCCACCAATCACCCTCCCTCCACCCATCCTCCCCCCTCCCCTCCTCTCCCTCTCTCCTTTCCCCATATTCTTGGGCTATAATTGTATTATGGCTTTCATATAAAAGCTATAAATTAGTTTCACAGTAGGGCTGGGTACATTGGATACTTTTTCTTCCATTCTTGAGATACTTTGCTAAGAAGAATATTTTCCAGCTTCATCCATGTAAACATGATGAAGGTAAAGCCTCCATCTTTCTTTAAGGCTGAATAATACTCCATGGTGTACATATACCACAATTTATTGATCCATTCGTGGGTCGATGGGCACTTGGGCTTCTTCTGTGACCTAGCAATTATGAATTGGGCTGCAATAAACATTCTGATACAAATATCTTTGTTGTAGTATGATTTTTGGTCTTCTGGATGTATACCTAGTAGAGGAATTGTAGGATCAAATGGCAGGTCTATTTTTAGTTCTTTAAGTGTTCTCCAGACGTCTTTCCAAAAGGAACATATTAGTTTGCAATCCCACCAGAAATGTAGGAGTGTTCCCTTTTCTCCACAACCACACCAGCATCTCTGGTTTTGGGATTTTGTGCCTTAATTAGTTTTCAATACAAATTCTTTCTTTCTTTCTTTTTTTCTTTCAGTTTTTGGGCAGGGCTGGGTTTGAACCTGCTACCTCTGGTATATGGAGCTGGCACCCTACTCCTTTGAGCCACAGGTGCCACCCCTACAAATTCTATCAGTCTCTGCATTTTGTGGGGAAAAAATTATTATCATCATTATTATTTTGAAACAGAGCCTCAACTTTGATGTGCTTAGTAGAGTGTTGTGGCGTCACAGCTCACCACTCATCAAACTCATGGGCTCAAGCAATTCTCTTGCCTCAGCCTCCCAAGTAGCTGGGACTACAGGCACCCACCAAAATGCTTGGCTATTTTTTTGTGTTTTAGAAATAAGGTCTCAGGCTGGGTGCAGTGGCTGACACCTGTAATCCTGGCACTCTAGGAGGCTGAGGTGAGTGGATTACTTGAGCTCACAGGTTCGAGACCATCCTGAGCTAGAGCAAGACCCCCGTCTCTAAAAATAGCCAGGTGTTGTGGCAGGCACCTATAGTGGCACTTTGGCTACTTGGGAGACTGAGGCAAGAGGATTGCTTGAGCCCAAGAATTGGATGTTGCTGTGAGCTGTGACACCACAGCACCCTACCATGTTGACAAAGTGAGATGCTGTCTCAAAAAATAAATATATATTGGGCGGTGCCTGTGCCTCAATGGGTAGGGCGCCAGTCCCATATACTGAGGGTGGTGGGTTCAAACCCAGCTCTGGCCAAACTGCGACAGGAAGATAGCCGGGTATTCTGGCAGGCGCCTGTAGTCCCAGCTACTCGGGAGGCTGAGGCAAGAGAATTGCCTAAGCCCAGGACTTGGAGGTTGCTGTGAGCTATGTGACACCATGGCACTCTACCAAGAGTGATAAAGTGAGACACTGTCTCTACAAAAAAAAAAAAAAAGAAAGAAAAAAATAAATACATAAATAAATGAATAATAAAAATAAAAATAAAAGAAATGAGGTCTTGCTCTGGCTCAGGCTGTTTTCAAACTCCTGAACTCAGGCAATTCACCTGCCTTGGCCTACAGGAGTGCTAGGATTACAGGCGTGAGCCACTGCACCCAGTTTGTGGAGAAAAAAAAATTAAATGATAGATCCCCAAACTATTTCACAGAGGACAAACCCCACTGCACAGCATACAGCTGCATTAAGCCTCCTCTTTGCCTGGGCTGCCAATCCAGAAACCTCTCCTCACTTCCCTAAGCCGGGATCTTTTCCTGGGTTCCTTTTCTTGGATCTTCCAGGAGGATTTTCTTCGTAGAGCAGACTAGTCAGTCCCAGCTGCTGCCACCAACCTTGTGTGCCTGCCTGCCTTCCCAGCACAGACCAGGACCTAACCCATGGAAAACATTATCAGTTCATTTTGCCACAAGGTACCCAGTATGACAATGTGTTATCTTCCACCTGCCTGCCTCTTTGATATTTGAGGAAGCTCTCAGATTCCAGGGCCTTTTTTTTCTTCCACTTTCCCAACACTCCTTTAATTGTGAATGCCGCCACATACCATGTTCTGTGCCAGGTGTTTTAACTGCCACATGCCACTTAATCCTCACAGCATTCTTTACTATCAGTGGTTCCTTGCAACCAAGGTTCTGAGAGGTTAAATAGCTATTTCTACGTCCTACAGCTAGGAGAGGATGGGGCTGGGGTGTCAATGAAGGCCTGCTGGGCTCCAAAAGGCCATGATCTCTCTTAGCCACTGCACATTGACCACCTCTGGTAACCCACTTAACTCTCTGTGGCCCTCATCGCTTTTCCTTGTCTGCTTTCCTGGAGCACTCAGCTTGGAGTCCACTAACCTCAACATCCTCCCCACTCTACAATCTGGAAACCTCCTGAGGCTCAGATGATGATGTCTTTCTTTCTTTCTTTCTTTCTTTTTTTTGAGACAGAGCCTCAAGCTATCCTGCTGGGTAGAGTGCTGTGACATCACAGCTCACAGCAACCACCAACTCCTGGGGTCAAGCGAGTCTCCTGTCTCAGCCTCCAAAGTAACTGGGACTACAGGCACCTGTCACAATGTTCGGTCATTTTTTTTGTTACAGTTGTAATTGTTGTTTTCGCAGGCCTGGGCTGGGTTTGAACCTGCCAACCCTTATGGGGCTAGCACCGTAACCACTGCGCTATGGGCGCTGAGCCAGTTCTGTCTGTTTTTGAACTTTATATAACTATAATATAGGCAGTCTGTGGGTTATGAACAAGATGGTTCTGTAGGTTTGTTCTTTGGTTCAAGTCCTTTTACCTACCATCTGTAATAGCTTGGGTTTGTAAGTTTGAGTCAGGGATTTACTGTAGTAGCTTCCATTCATAAATGTGAATTGTACTTAAGTTGGATGTTTGTCACTTGGGGACTTTCTGTAATAGCCCCCATTTGTAAGTGTGAGTTGTACATAAGTTGGATGTTTGTAACTCGGAAACTGCCTGTATATGAAATCGTGTGGTGGATGGTCTCTTGTGTGTGGCTTCTTTTACTCAACATTAGTTTTATGTAAATCATTCATATTGTTGTGTGTAGCTGTAGTTTGTTCATTCTTATTCATCCTCATTAAGATTTAGGAGGGGGATGGCGCCTGTGGCTCAGTGAGTAGGGCACTGGCCCCATATATGGAGGGTGGTGGGTTGGAACCTGGCCCTGGCCAAACTGCAACAAAAAATAGCTGGGTGTTGTGATGGGCACCTGTAGTCCTAGCTACTCGGGAGGCTGAGGCAAGAGAATCACTTAAGCCCAAGAGTTTGAGGTTGCTGTGAGCTGTGATGCCACAGCACTCTACTGAGGGCGATGAAGTAAGACTCTGTCTCAAAAAAAAAAAAGATTTAGGAGGGTATGAAAATTAAATACCATGTGAGGTGAGAGACACGGTCTTAATCTTAGCTTTACCACTTACAAATTGAGTCCTTGGGAAGTTCATTTAACCTTGAGAACTTTGGTTGGCTCATCTGTACAATGAAGATAAAATTTGTCTTGCATGATAGTTGTAAAGTTAATGTTAATCTCAAAAATCCAACGTGTATAAATGACCCACTATAGTTATTGTCATGTGGAAGGCATTTTTAAAAAGTAGCATTATTATTGTTTACTTATTTGCTAAATGATTTCTGAAAAGGAAATGGAACCACCACGGTTTTGAACTCTTAATGGCCATGTCCACACCTGTGTTTGTGCATACACACCTGTGTATACACTCTTTCCTGTGCATACACAAAAACCCACACATGCGTGTATGTGAACACACTCTTACCAGCGTAAGCAGTATGCCAGTTTTTCCTTCCAGCATCTCATTCAAGAACATACACCAGACGGGACTGAGTCTGCTACATGATTGAGCAGCTCCCACATCAGAAAGTCATAATCATTGAATCTATCATGTGGTGCAGCCCTGGCGAGGGCATGGCTCCTCGTCCTGCCCGATGGGCCGTGGAGGAATGCCTCCTCCTCCAGAGCAGAGAGCAGACATGGGCGGGCAGTTGCCAGGCAATTGAGCCAAGAGAGCAGATGGCAGCTGCACAACCTCCTCCCAGCCCAGCTCCCTGGCTGCCAGGAAAGGAGCCACAAGCGGCATGGTTCGTGGAAACTACCCTCCCTACAAGAGGCCATCCTGCCATTTGTCCTCTTAATGAGCTTTGGAGTAACACAGACCAGGGCCCAATTCTGTCCTGGCTCACCACATACTAGTTGTGCACCTTCAGGCAGGATGAGCGTCCTTAACGGAACCCTATTTCTCTAATCTTGATTGTAACCTTAACTCTGCTTCCTAACTCCTACTCAGAAGACAAGTCTTGCCTGTCAATCACAGCCTTAGGGAGAAACCCCTTAATAATTTTAGAAAAGATCACATCCCCCAAATCTATGCTTGCACGTGCACACACACACACACACACACACACACACACACACTGTCCCTACCTATAGCAGACACTATGGATGCCCAGTCCATATCCCTCAGTACTTACCACTTCAGAGTGATCCCACAAAATTCCAGTGAACATCACTATATCTCTTTGCCTGAGGACTTGCTCTGAAAGCAGGGAAGCCACTTTTCCTGCAAAGGCGGGCTGAAGTGCTGTGATCTATGTCCAGTATTGACAGAAGTGGGTATATAAATACTCAGTCGACCACCACCTCCCTCTACTCCTTGGAAGGATGACTTTTTTCTTTTTTTTGAGACAGAAAAAAAGCACTGTTGCCCCAGGCTAGAGTGCCATGGCATTAGCCTAGCTCACAGCAACCTAACTCTTGGAATCGACTGATCCTTCTCCCTCAGCCTCCATGTAGCTAGGACTACAGGCACCTGCCATAATCTTTCAACCATTTATCCTTGACATCCAAGCCTCTTCCCAGATCATAACTAGTTCCCTAATTCTGCATGGCATTCTAAATGCCTACTCTTTACTCCCTAACCCAATCCCTGCAACTCTGGCTTCCTCCCTAATTTCATCCTAACAATGAATCCCAACTCTTTTTTCCTAACCATCTTCCCTTCCTCTTCCCATTGGGTCAGTTCTTGGCAAATGACCACATATGGTGCCATTTGCCCCTAGAAATGATCTCTACAAAATGAGTAAGGGTCTTGGTGGGAAACTTCAAGCTAGTCCATGGGGACTCTTAGAGTTTATATGGCTGAGGCTTCTGGCTGCTTTCTTAAAACCTTTATGCAGGAAATCAGGAAGGCTGGGACACTTGTCCTGGATGGTTCACCCCAGGGAACGTCAGGCTGGCACCAAGTCTAAGGAGTTGGGCTGACCCACAGAGGCCTTGGCCTTTTGCCTTGGAGCTGTGCCTGCTTGAGATGGGGTGGGGTGAGACAAGTTGAGGGGATGAGATTCCTCTTAGCTCCCTCCTTCCCCTTGAAATTTCCTGTCTTTTCTCCTTTAATCCTTTCCTTTTCTTTTTTACCTTAAAGCAACATCTAGAGGCCTTAAGGAAAAAGTACCCATTGTTGGCAATTCAAACATCAGTCAAGGTTAATTCACATATTTGCCGTGTATTTTAAAATCTTGAAAATCAAAAAGAGTAGACACAATTAACAGACAAGAGACTAATAACAGAGGAAGAATTTCCAGTATATACTACAAAGGATTAATATTTTAATATCAACACTAATGTCTTGGCTAAGAAGGGAAAATGCTCCTATAGAAAAATGGAAAAAGAACAGAAACAGATAATGTCATACAAAAAGAAAATCCTAAAACATTCATTAGGTACCATTTTTTACCTTTACATTGACAACAATTAAAAAGAGTAATGATAGGTCAGGTGCAGTGAGTGGCTCACACCTGTAATCCTAGCACTCTGGGAGGCCAAGGTGGGTGGACTGCTTGAGCTCAGGAGTTTGAGACCAGCCCATCTCTAAAAATAGTCAGCATGGCAGAAGCCTGTAGTCCCAGCTACTTGGGAGGCTGAGGCAAGAGGAGTGCTTGTTGCTGTGTTTGAAGTAGCTGTGAGCTATGATGCCACAGCGTTCTACCAAGGTGACGAAGTGAGTCTCTGTCTCAAAAAAGAAAAAAAAGAGTACTGATATCCTAAGGCTACTGAGGTATGGGAAATCTGCTTTCTCAGTCACTATTGGAGGGAGTGTAAATTGGTACAATCTTTCCAGAGGGAAGTTTGGCCATAGTGAATGTTAAGTGGCAAATTTTTCTTCTAAAAAATTATCTAAGACATTAATAGGAAATCAGGCAAAGATCTGATTGTAAAATTGTTTATAAAAGTGGAGAGCTGGCTCTGTCCATCAAGACATTTTCCTGAAGTGTTAATTGCTTACCTCTACTGTTAGAAGATAAGAACCACCAGAGAAGGGAAATTTATGTCTCATCACTACTGTATCTTTAATGCCTAAAACAGTGCCTAACACATGGTAAGTGCTCAGTATGTGTCTGCTGAATGAATAAGTGAACATAAGTGAATGAATGATGAGATAAGCGAATTAACGGGAGATTCTTCAAATGGAGTTCGCCCATACAATAGGGTAGTCAGCGGCCATTAACAAGAAACAAACAGTTACAGCAAATGTTTATTGCAGTTGTATTGTACGTCACATACTATGCTAAATTTTCCTTGTGGATTATATAATTTAATCCTCGCAATAAGCCTATGACATAGATGCTATTAGAGATAGGATTTTCTTATGGAACATAATGAAACCTAATTCAAATTAGTATAGGCCAAGAGAAAAAAAAAAAAGGAATTCATTGGCCCTTGTACCTGCAAAGTCCAGAGAGTAGCTTAATTGTATTCAAGGATTCAGATAATGTCTTGATGATTTTGTCTCTCTTTCTCTTTTTTTTTTTAGACAAAGTCTCTCTTGCCTCAGGCTAGAATGCCATGGCATCATAGCTCACAGTGACCCCAAACTCCTGAGCCTCAAGGGATCCTTTTGCCTCAGCCTCTCAAGTAGCTGGGATTACAGGCACCCATGACAACACCCAGTATTTTTTTTTTTTTTTAAGAGATGGTTTCTTGCTTTTGCTCAGGCTTATCTCAACTCCTGAGCTCAAGCAATCCACCTGCCTCTGCCTCCCAGAGTGCTAGGATTACAGGTGTGAGTCACTGCCCTGGCTGTCTTTCTCTCCATTTCTCTTCTTTCCTCTATGTTGGCTTGCTCCCCAGGCAGCTTTACTTCATATGAGTGGTCCCTCAGAGGCTCCAGGATTACTTTGTCTTTTAAGACACATGATCTCAGAAGACAAAGATATCAAGTCAGTCCAGGGAGGGCCCTGCCTTTCTTTGAGTCAATCCTAATTCCTGTGGCCAGGTAGGTAGGGCTCCCTGACTAAACCCAGTTAATGTGTGCATCCCTGAGAAGCCCTGGGAGCAGGCAGAAGTGGGACCACCAATGAGGAACTACGCATATAAAAAGCATAGCTCACTACAAATGCCTGCTATTACAGATGAGGAAACAGGCTAGGTAACTTCCCTTTGCAGCCCGTGATTTTAGTGTGAGGGTTAATGGTGTGAACTTGATTGGGCCACAGGGCATCCAGATATTTGGTTAAATATTACTATGGGTCTGTCTGTAAGGGCATTTCTGAATGAGATTCACATCTGCTATGCTTTGAATCATTGTGCCCTCCTCTGTTCGCATATTGAACTTCTAATCCCCAACATGATGGTACTAGGTGGTAGAGCTTTGTAGAAGATGATTAGGACATGAGGGTATATCCTTAATGAGATTTGTGTCACTAGAAGACAGGGGCAGAAGAGCTCATTTGCCCCTTCCACTATTTCAGGAGACAGCAAGAAGGTGCCATCTATGAATCAGAAAGTGGGTCTTCATCAGACCAAATCTGCCAGTGGCTTGATTTCGGACTTCCCAACCTCCAGAACTGTGAAAAAATAAATTTGTTGTTTATAAGCTACTCAGTTTATGATATTTTGTCATCATAGCTTAAATGGAATAAAAGAAATTGGAAGACAGTAAAGCAGATTGCCCTACCCAAGGCCTCACCCGATCTGTTGGAGATCCGAATAGAATGAAAGGCTAAACAAGAGAGAACTCCTTGTTAGTCTGACAGCCTTTGAGTTGGGATGCTGGTCTTCTCCTACCTTTGGACTGCGACTAGAACTTTATACCATGGATTCTCCCGGCTTCTCAGGCCTTCAGACTGAAGATCCTGGGACTTCTCAGCCTCCATGATTGTGTAAGCCAATTCCTTATAACAAACGTCATGTATAATTTCCCAGTGATTTTGTTTCTTTGAAGAAACCTGACTAATGCATTTAACTACAAGACTATACTCCAAAACTATGTGCAAGAAACAGAAGATGTCCATGGCATACTCTTAAGCTAAAAAAATTCAGCTAGTGGCTCGGTACCTGTAGCTCTGCCACTAGGGTGCCAGCCACATACACTGAAGCTGGTGGGTTCAAACTCAGCCCGGGCCTGCCAAACACCAATGACAACTACAACCAAAAAATAGCCAGGCGTTGTGGTGGGTGCCTGTAGTCCCAGATACTCAGGAGGCTGAGGCAAGAGACTCGCTTAAGCCCAAGAGTTTGAGCTTGTTGTGAGCTGTGACTCCATGGCACTCTACCAAAGGTGACATAGTGAGAGTCTCTTAAAAAAAAACCAAAAAAAAAGGTTTGGTGCCCGTGGCTCAATGAGTAGGGTGCTGGCCACATAGGCCGAAGCCGGCAGGTTTGAGCCTAGCCCAGGCCTGTCAAACAATGACAACTGCAACAACAATAACAACAACAACAACAACAGAAATAGTTGGGCATTGTGGCAGGCGCCTGTAGTCCCAGCTACTTGGGAGGCTGAGGCAAAAGAATCACTTAAGCCCAGGAGTTTGAGGCTGCTGTGAGCTTTGATGCCACTGCACTCTACCAAGGGCGATATAGTAAGACTGTCTCAAAAAAAATAATTCAGTTAGCATATACTATGTGTTAAATGCTTTCATTTATTTGATATACACAAATGCAAAGCCTGGAGGGTTATATAACAAACAGTTAACAAAAGGTATCTCTGGGGAATGGTATTAGGGAGGATTTTTGCTTTCTCATTATTTGAATTTTTTTCCCCACAAAGGTCAAGTATTTCTGGGAAAAACAATTATTTTCATTCTTGAAAAGTCAGTAAAATCAAATTTCACACCAAGATGGGTGTGAGCAGCAGGGAAGTCAGCAATTGCTTTATGAACACGAGGAACCCGGGACGTGAAATGGCAGCATTTCTCCTCTCCTCTCTCTTTGCCAGCACACTTTTCATTTTATTTAATTTATTTTTAGTTTCCTGAGAAGAGCTGAAGATGGTATGCTTGGTTGCCCTTCTTTTCCCTTGGCTCTGTGAGTTTATTCATGTCAACTGGACCATAAGTGACTAAAAGAATCAACTGCACATCAGAAAACTCGAGGGCCAGAAGGAACCTTAGAGAGGGTCTGGTTCAGTGGCTTAAAAAAAAATCCACCCCATCCCATCCCATCCCCCCCAGGGTAAAACCTAACTCAAATGAGAGAAGAGAGGAGAAACCAGAATTCTTGCTGAGAACACAGTTTGAAAGTGATTCATCTAATCTATCATTTAGGGCAGGTGTGCTCAAACTACGGCCCGCTGGCCACATGCAGCCCACCTAGGACCTTTATCCGGCCTGCCAGGTGTTTTTGCCGCTGCTGCCTGTCCTGCTTAGCAGCTGACTCGTCCTGGGGCCTGCAGTCTGGCCCTCCAACGGTCTGAGGGACAGTGAAGTGGCCCCTTGTTTAAAAAGTTTGAGGACCCCTGATTTAGAGTCTCAAGGTTTTCTCTAAGCCAATAGTTTCACATATTCCTGAGTCTATACAGACTTGGATTGCATCTTTTCTGGAATTTCAGAGGCTGAGCAGCTTTGAATTAGGCAATAGGGCATATTGTGATTGGGTAGAGTCTTCACCTCCTGCTTGAGTGAGAGATGCCCCATTTTCCCTTTTTTGGCAGCCTAGGGCCCCTGTCCCCCATTTTTATTTTTTTTTTGAGGCAGAGTCTCATTTTGTTGCCCTCGTTAGAGTGCCATGGCATCGTAAGTCACAGAACCTCTAACTCCTGGGCTGGAGTGATCCTTTGCCTCAACCTCCCATGTAGCTGGGACTATAGGCGTCCACCACAACACCCAGTTAATTTTTTTTTTTTTTTTTTTTTGTAGAGATGGGGTCTCTCACTCTTACTCAGGTTGATCTTGAACTACTGAGCTTAAGCAATCCACCCTCCTTGGCCTCTCAGAGCCCCTTTCTTGATTATTGAAATTGGCTTCCTTTCTCGCCAGGGGCCCAGGATATTACAGGGTTCTCTATTCCTAGGAATTGCACAAGAAAGAAGCACTGGGAAAAATAACTCAGAGGCAAGGCAAGGAGCCTTTGTTAAGCTCATAGAATGAGGGTTGGGTTTAGGTTTGAAATCTGAGATTAAATCTTATAGATAATATTGGGATTAGAATTAAGATTGAAGCCAGAGTTTGGATTGGACATTGGAGTTAATAGCAGGCTAGAATGAATTAAAATGAAGGGCTTTGAACTGAGAGGGTTTTGGGGATAAGAATGAGAACTGGAGTGAAGGATCCTATGTTTTCTCTCTGTATAAGCTCCTTCTTTTTGGTCATGCCTTCCAGGGTTAAGTATGGCCTTTAGATTCTTACCAAAAAAGCAGCCCTTTGTGGGCCCCTGCCCTTGAGTCACACCAGGTTCTTTTCCCACACAACTTCAGTTGCCTAAGAGCTCTGGCTGCTGAAGCATTAATATTATCCTTTACTAGACCCCTCTGAGCATGTAGATGACTCCTTTTGGGCCAATGGTGATTGCAAACTACTCCCAAGAGTCACATCACAGGTTCATCTGGAACATAATCCACACTAGAAAATAGTCAAGACAATTATGACAAAAGCACTTCTGCCAATTACCCCTGTACTTTGCTCCCCTAATTTGATGATGCCCTGAAATTTTATGTCCTCTCTGAGCTTTCAGTCAACTAAGGGGGACTATTATAGGAACTGGATCAAGGGCTCTTCAGCTAGAAACATTGGGAACTCAGAGTGAAGAGTTAGCTGGCTAGGAAAAATCATAAGAGGAAGCAGATGAATACTCTGTCTCATTTCATACAACTACTGTGTGACAACAAAGCTAGCTGTGAGTTTCATCTTCTGGGAAAGGTGGTTTGGTGATTGAGACATTCCTCCAGGATTATCTAATTAAGATGTCAATTCATATGTGGGTCTCACATTGATTAGCAAATTATGCATTTTTGTTCATGTAACAGATATTTGTTGAATGCCTAGCAAACGTGCCTTGGGCATTGTGTATCTCATAGTGAACAAAATAGAACAGAGAAGACTCACAAATACATAATTATAAACTGTGATAGGTGCTATAAAGGGGTGCCATGTAAGATAATAATGGGGTAGCATAACTTTGGTGAGGGGCAGGGTCAGTGAAGGCTTTGTGGGAGTGCCATTTGAATGTAGGTCTTTTGGGTATTTTTTGTTGTTGTTTGTTTTCTGAGACAGTCTCACTCTGTTGCCCTGGGTAGACTGCTATGGCATCATAGCTCACAGCACATAGCAACCTCAAATTCTTGGGCTTGAGCAATCCTCTTGCTTTACTTTTCTCCATAGCTGGGACTACAGGTGCCCACCAAATACCTGGCTAGTTTTTCTATCTTCAGTAGAGATGGAGTCTAGATCTTGCTCTGACTGGTCTCAAACTCCTGAGTTCAATTGATCCACCAGCCACAGCCTCCCAGAATGCTAGGATTATAGGTGTGAGCCATCAAGCCCAGCCTTAAATGTTTTATGTAGGAGTTAAGTCTGTTGGAAAATTTTTAAATGTGTCCATTGCTCTTCATGGTTTTGCGTTTCAGGCTGCCATTTGGTATGTTTGGTATGTAGTGGACACCTTTTGTGATTTTTGCCAAGGACATAGCTTCTTTGAGAACTATAGCCTACATGGATGGACACCTGGGAATCTGGTTGCATTGCAAGAAAAAGCCTTGACTACACGTTGCCCCACCAGCTAAAGGCAATTGTACCAAGTATTCACAAACAGACATAAACTGAATCAGTCATGTTCTTTTTTCTGGGAACTGGGATTTTCTTTTTTTTTTTTTTTTTGAGACAGAGCCTCAAGCTGTCCCCCTGGGTAGAGTGCCATGGCATTACAGCTCACAGCAACCTCCAACTCCTGGGCTCAAGCGAGTCTCCTGCCTCCGCCTCCCAAGTAGCTGGGACCACAGGCGCCCACCACAACGCCCGGCTATTTTTTGGTTGCAGCCGTCATTGTTGTTTGGCAGGTCCGGGCTGGGGATTTGAACCCGCCACCTTAGGTGTACGTGGCTGGCGCCTTAGCCGGTTGAGCTATAGGTGCCGAGCCGGAACTGGGATTTTAAATTAGTCTCTATTGCTTCTTGAAGTGAGGCTGGGTAACCCTGGACTATATTCCTAGAAAAGCAGTGAAAGCTCTGCAGAGAGAAGCAGTTTTGTAGAGAGAAGCAGAGATGGAAGAACATGAACCAGACAAAAAGAAAGATACTGAACGAATAGCCACTTGGCTTCTTATTGATGTTTTAGATCCTTGTTTCAAGATGTATTATTGCTCTCTGTGCCCTTGGGTTCCAGATTATTTCTTCTCTCTCTCTCTACAGGGTGGCCATAAAATTCATGTGAATTTAAATAGTAAACTATTTTAAATGTCACACAAATTTTATGGCCATCCTGTATATAGTATGTATGTGTGTGTATATAGAGTGGCCACAAAGTACATGTGCCATTTAAAATAATTTAACATAGTAAATTGCACATGAACTTCATGTCTATCCCCCCTATATATTTGTTTTTTATGAGGAAATTTTGTCTTTTTCTTTTGCAGTTTTTGGCTGGGGCTGGGTCTGAACCCACTACTTCTGGCATATGGAGCTGGCGCCCTACTCCGTGGAGCCACAGGTGCTGCCTGGAAATTTTTTCATTTTTAGAGCTGGAGTCTTGCTATGTTGCCCATAGTGGACTTGAACTCCCAGGTCCAAGTGATTCTCTTGCCTCAGGCTCCCAAGTAGCTGAGACCACAGGCACACCACTGCACCCAGCTTGTGTACAGAGGTTTAAGTAAGTTTTGTTGCTTGTAGACAAGAATGTTGACTAAGATTTTATAAGATTAGTTCTTCCATTCAGCAAACATGGATTGCCCCAATCGTAGTCCTTTTGGTACTAGTTCTAACAAGAGGAAAAAAAAGTAAATTTCCTGGTCCTATAATGGGGACTATGCAGGCAAAGCAAGGAGGGATCATTAAAGAGGTAATATGTTCCTGAAAGAGTAGGAATGTGCTGGGCAAGAGAGAAGGGCAACTGAGATAGAAAGGAATAGGAGGGACAAAGTGACAGAGATGTGAAAAGAAGCAAGGTATACTTGACGAATGGCAACTAATGGCTGATTTTTAGGGTACACAGAGGAAAAGAGTAGAAAATGAAGCCTGAGGAATTCACTCATCTTTAGTCTCCAGAAGGCTTAGGCAATGCGTTGTACATACTGGGTACTCAATAAATGCTTGTTGAATAGAATAATTGGCAAACAGGTAGACACGTAGTTTGCAAGATGACAATCACTTTTTTTTTTTTTT
>NW_003852426.1:8568654-8570188 GCF_000181295.1 Otolemur garnettii
AAGTAGCTGGGACCACAGGCGCCCGCCACAACGCCCGGCTATTTTTTGGTTGCAGCCGTCATTGTTGTTTGGCGGGTCCGGGCTGGGGACTCGAACCCGCCACCTTAGGTGTACGTGGCTGGCGCCTTAGCCGGTTGAGCTATAGGCGCTGAGCCGGGCAGCTAGTCTTAAGAACAGGAAGTCCTCCTGGAAGTAGCAGGACCTTAGAAGTTTGGCCATAAGGGCCTTTGCGGGTCACCCCTCCAGAAGTCTGGAAGAATTTTCTCCTGTGTTGAAATTAGTCATCTATTTGGCTGCTATGTTTAGGATTGGCAAGAGATCAGAATGAGTTCATGATCAAAGACAGGGAGCGTTAGAGGACTCACTTTTTAGTGGCTCAAACTTCTTTTGTCACTTACCAATTTCCATCACTGATTCGGCCATAGCTCCCTTTTTTACCCTCCAGAACATCTGTCCACTCTAGGAAGTGAGTCTCTCCTAGCCTAGGCATAGGGAGTGAAATTGTGGCTCTGAGGTTGGGGACGCCGCCGGCGGGGGAGAGACCAGGAACTTGAGCAAGACACCCTCCCCCTACCCTACCCTACCCCCACTCGCCGCCATTGCTAGGGGGTGAAGGAGGGACAATTCCCAGAAGTTTATTACTGCCAAGAGACCAGTTCTCCGGGAGGAACTGGAAGAGTGGGTTGGGTGTAGGGGTAACGAAAAGAGCGACTCCTAAAGAGCTGGCATCTTGGGGGGAGAAATGCTCTACAGCCTACAGCATTGCCCAGGTTCATTTCCATCAGCCAGGGACCCCTACTGCCCCGGGAAACACCCAGACCCACTTCCGGGTTTGGAGGCACTCCCGTTCAGCCCCTCCTAGCGCCTGGTTATGGGGTCTCCGGGCGCATGCGCCGCCGCTCTGGGACTGGCCCAATTTACCCTAAACAACTAATCTGGTCTTCCCCCTCCCGCTTGGGGCGTACCATTCGCATTTGGGGAGGGGGGAGGCACCGTGCCCCAAAGTACTCAGAAACCCGCCACCCTTCTTCAGAAAAGGGGAAGGCAAGTTTGCCTCAGATTTCAGAAGTTCCAAGAATATGAAGGCCTCAGACGTCCGTCGCTGAGTGATTGCTCGACGCTCTCGGCTTTGCCCACAGTTCGGTCCTCTGCCTTTGAGGCACTGAACAAAGTGGCACGCCCGGATCCCAGCTGATCAGCTGCTGTGCTTTGGCGACGGCTCTCCCGGGCGAGACCATTTTGACTCCTCGGGAGGGGCGCGTCAGGAGGGGAGGGGGCGGAGCGGCCATTGTCCGGTCAGCGCAGCCTCCGGGGGAGGGGAAGGGTGTTAGGGAGTGAGCGGGGCCGGCGCTTCACAGCGGGGCCGCTGCGACTCCAGAGCCGGCGCGGGCCGCAGGTCCTTTCCCGCGCCGCCGCACGGGACATCGCTCTGGCTGGGGAGCGGCGGTGGGATCTACCGAGGGCGCCGGGTCTCCCTCCTCCCCCGCGGTCCTCGGTTCACCCGCACGCCCCTCCTCCTTAGCTCCCTCCCCTC
>NW_003852426.1:8570495-8573547 GCF_000181295.1 Otolemur garnettii
CCCAGCCTGCCGCCTCGCTGTCCCTGCGGCTTCTGGGGGTAAGTGCCCAGCCGGGTGGGGGCGGGGGCCGGGGGCGCGGGCGCCGGGACTGCTCGGGCAGGCCTCGGGAGCCTGGAGGCCCGAACCCTGGGGGCTGGGCCCAGGCTGGGCCTAGGGGGAAGGGGCAGGGGCTGAGTCCCGTGTAGGGGCGCTGTGTGAGGAGCTGGTGCTGGGTAGAAAGGCCCTGTCCGGGGTGCGCTGCCACCCTCTGGGACTCGCCGGCCTGAAGCTTGGGCCAACCGGGGCCGTCCAGGCCACGGTGAAGGGGGCAGGGGAGCCAGGGAGCGAGGAGGGGGCGGCGTTGACTCTTCCAGGTGGAATGGGGAGCCCCTTTCCCTTGGCGTTTGGAGGCCAGTCCTTCCTCCCTCCTTTGGTATGAGGTGGTGCCCAGGCACCAGGAGGGTATTTCCTCTGACTTTTTCACCTCTCCTCCTCCCTGTTCCCCAAAGACTTGCATCATCACTTCCTAAATTATATCCCAGTGCCCCATTTGCTTTTAGGAAGCTGCTCACACGTCACCCATTTGTTAAAATCGAGTCCAGTTATGAGGTTGTTCAGGTCTCACCTTCATTTAAACACGTTTCAGGAGATCTGTAAAATTTCCTTGTTAAAAAATTTAACAAAATCAGGCTTGTTTGGGGAGTGCCCCTCTTTCTTCACATAAATAAAATGGTAAAAATACCCACAGTGGGTAGTGAATATTATTGCTTGGCTATCTTGTGTCAGGGCAAAAAACGTGAGGTGGGCGCCCCTTCCCCCGTACACTTTAAATTTTCCTTCTAACATTTTTGAGTGTCATGGATTGCTACCTAACAGGTGCCTCCATCATGGTATGACTGTACTTCTGCAATAAGGAAATTGGAGACTTTCAGGGCCAACTTTTCTTGTGATTGAGCCCTTTTTCCCGGTTACTCTTTTAAAAGGATTCAGTATATTTGGAGGTACATAGAGGCAGGAAAGGAAATGATTGTTTCTGGTGAGGACATATTTGGAAGAAGTATTGAAGTGTTTTTCCTTTGCTATCTTCCATATTCTGGGAAAAGTTAATGTAGAAATTAAGGTTGTGATTTTAGGATGCTGAGAAAGATTTGAAAGTGCCTCTCAAGTATAGATTTCTGTTGAATTTGTCAAATCCAAAGGTTATGATGAAGTGGATCCTCATTTTTCTGCTTTTCTGAAAAATTTGTTTTTGGAAGGACAGTAGTAAAAACAATAAGTTACGGTATTACCAAAAGTCCTAAAGATGTGAAAATATTTTAGGGTTTGAGGACTTCCCTTTATTTTGATTTGAAACAGTAATTGGGTTGTTTGCAAAGTGCTTTCATGGATAGTCTAATTCCCACAGGTTCCTTATGTAGGACCCATCATCTCTTTATAACTACTGGGTAAACTGAGACCTAGAGAGGGTGGATAATTTGCCCCTTCACGCAGGGTGGAGCTGGTGAGCTCAGTAGAGTGTTTAGTACCATTATGTTTATGACATCAGTCTGCTGCCCTGGAAAAATCTGGTGTCACAAGCCTCAGATTGTAACTCATTATAAGACATGTGGCCTAAAGAAAGTAGCTGCCACTGGCAACTAATGCCCAGGATGTATCAGAGGTCTGTTTCCTGGCAACAAGTTTATATCCCTGATACCATTATTATGAATGTAATCCTTATTGTGAAAAACTTACATCAAGGCTTGGAAACTAAGGAAATGGAGTAGCCTTTACCTTTAGCCAGCAGGATTCTGCTAACACCAAGAGAGTTTGGTGGTAGCCGAGGGGAAAGGGAAAAGTAGCAAAGGAACCAAGGCTGCTTTTTTGATACTTTCAACCTGACACTTTTTATGAACTACAGTTTGCCTAATAGGAGTAGTGAGCGCAAAACTAATAATTTTTATGTTGTAAAGTGTTCTTTTTAATGTGTAGTGTTTTAACTTTCAGGGTGTTTTAGACCACCTGTGTAGTTTGTATTTTATACTAAAGTATAACAAAATTGCTGCCCTGCTTCTGTCATCTCGTAATTGATTTTGAACATGTTTCCCTTATTGCATGGGCCACATTCATATTGGGTTCATAAAGTAAACTTAGAATATATTTAACAGATATTTGAGTTCCTTTGTTATAAACTGACTGTTAAATTGTACAGGGTTCTGTGGGAGAGGGACCTATCCTAGATAGGGTGGAGATAGAGGAAGGTAGCCTGGAGGAAGTGATACTTTAGACCTGCAGGAAGGATACAGGGAAGAGAGAATGGAAATAGGAGCATGTTTCTTTCAGGCAGAGGGAATAGCACAGGAAGGTTTGGATGTGTGAGAGAGCACTACACATTTGAGATTTGAGTAACAGAAAGTTCATTGGGTCTATTGGTAGGTTGTGAAGGGAAATCACCTAGAAGTAAGGCTGAGGAGGTGAGAGGAATTGGTGATACAGGGCTCCCATAGGTAACGCTGAGGACTTTGGACTTTTTATCCTGAGTACAGGGGAAGTTACTGAAGAGAGCTGGAGAAGTAATGACATGTATCTTTAATGGGAAAGATTATTGGTTGATCTAGAGAGTAGTCTGGGTATGAATGTATGTTTGTAGAGTGTTGCCAAGTCCAGACATACAGAGCTGTCAGGAGGTCCGGAGAAGTAATCTTGGCATGAACCAGTGTAGTGGCTGGGGAGAATAGAGAGATGAAGAATAGAGAGAAGTAGATAGATGTAGAAGCCATTCAGGAGGTGGTATCTTTCGCTTTTTCCTTTCATGAAAATGAAGGCAAGTATATTCTCCAAAAAAATTCTGTGCAGCATTGCACTCTGTGGAAGCCCTAGGTCTATGAAGTTAGCTAGACTGGGTCCACACCCATCACTTGGCTGAGGAGCCTTTCAGCAGAATGTTCTGGCACCAGCAGACCAGTGACAGTTCCTTTAGGATTGCTGCTCACTTTAGTGACTCAGATTGTGGGACTTGTTGCTTGACATTGTCTTGTCGGGACATCAGTCTGGGGGCTTGGTTACGTGGGAGAGCTTTGAGTTTTTTTTTTTT
>NW_003852426.1:8573692-8584795 GCF_000181295.1 Otolemur garnettii
CCCACCTCAACGCCCAGCTGTTTTTTTTGGTTGCAGCCGTCATTGTTTTGGCAGGCTGAGGCTGGATTCAAACCCTCCACCTTAGGTGGGTGTGGCTGGCGCCTTAGCCACTTGAGCCACAGGCACCGAGCCAGCTTTGAGGTTTTGTAGGAATGCATTTAGAAAGGAGAATGCCAAGAGGAGCATACAATTGAAAAGTGTCAGTGCTTAGAATGCTAACACCTGTTTTTAGTTCTATCCCTCTTGGTTTATATTGTGCAGTAATATACAGGTAATTAGGTTATTTTAGAGAGATCATCTTTTCATTGGCAAACTTTACTACCTTGGAAATTGTTGAAGATTAACCTCTGTATAAAAGTTGGTAGTTTAGCCTGGCATTGTGACAGGTGCCTGCAGTCCCAGGTACTTGGGAGGGAAGAATCACTTGAGCCCAAGAATTTGAGGTTGCTGTGGACTATAGCTCTATGTCATACTCAACCCCAGAGTGACTGAGTGAGACTCTTGTCTCAAAAAAAAAAGTTGGTAGTTCTTTGTATAGTATATACATTATTTTTAGGATTAAACAGATTTTTCCCTGAGACATGGACTTGAAACTTTTAGTGAAATATGAACACTTTATTGGCTTATTTTAGGCATTTAGTAATCAGGCAAAAAAAAAAATTACTCATTGATAATTGTCATATCTGAAATGAGTCAATTAATACATTTTTTTAGTTGAAGTATGTACATATAGGAAAGCACTTTTAAACTATATAGATATGAGTGGTAGTAGTAGAAACTGCATTTTAAATTGTTTAGACACATTTATTAAGCTTTTTTATTTTTTTTGCAGTTTTTTGGCCGGGGCTGGATTTGAATCCACCACCTCCAGCATATGGGACCAGCGCCCTATTCTTTTGAGCCACAGGCACTGCCCTTGTTTAGACACATTTAAATTGTTTAAAATGTATCAACGGACTTGGGGCCCGTAGTAGCACAATGGTTATAGTGCCAGCCACATACACTGGGGCTGACTGGTTCAGACCTGGCCTGGGCCTGCCAAACAATGACAACTACAACAAAAATATAGGTGGGAGCTATGGTGGGGCCTGTAGTCTTGGCTACTTGGAAGGCTGAGGCAAGAGAATCGCTAAGCCCAAGAGTTTGAGGTTGCTGTGAGCTGTGACACAGTGGCACTCTACCCAGGGGGACATAGTGGGTCTCTGTCTCAAAAAAAAAAAAAAAATGTACCAAGGCACATAGGTTCTTCAAAAGTTATTGAAAGAGCAGTCTTAGAAAATTACAGAAAAGAGCTGAAGAAGAATAAGAGACTAAGAACATACTCTCTGTATACTCTCTGTATTATAGAATAATGGAAAGGGTAATTAGGATGGAAGAGGGAATTTTTTTTTTTTTTGCAGTTTTGGCTGGGGCCGGGTTTGAACCCACCACCTCCGGTATATGGGGCTGGTGCCCCCACTCCTTGAGCCACAGGCACTATCCTGGGAAGTATTTTTTTAATAATTCTATTAAGTATGAAAATACAATTTTTATTAATATTTTGTTTTCACAATTGGAGATAGTCTATGAAATACCTTAGAACCCTTGAGAAGTATTTCATACTATTTCTTTTAGTTTCATATTTAGGGAATAATGGAACATTTAAACATAGGATTTATCAGGTAAATTCTTCTTTTTTTTTTTTTCTTTGAGAGAGAGTCTCACTATGTTGCCCTCAGTAGAGTGCTGTGGCATCACAGCTCACAGTAACCTCCAACTCTTTTTTTGAGATGGAGCCTCAAGCTATCCCCCCCTGGGTAGAGTGCTATGGCATTACAGCTCACAGCAACCTCCAACTCCTGGGCTCAAGCGAGTCTCCTGCCTCAGCCTCCCAAGTAGTTGGGACTACAGGCGCCCACCATAACGCCTGGCCATTTTTAGTTGCAGCCATCATTGTTGTTTGGCAGGCCCGGGCTGGGGATTCGAACCCGCCACCTTAGGTGTATGTGGCTGGCGTCTTAGCCGCTTGAGCCACAGGCGCCGAGCCAGCAACCTCCAACTCTTGAGGGCTTAAGCAATTCTCTTGCCTCAGCCTCCTGAGTAGCTGGAACTACAGGAGCCTGCCACAATGCCGGGCTATTTTTTATTGCAGTTGTCATTGTTTAGCTGGCCCAGGCCAGGTTCGAATCTGCCAGCCTCTGTGTATGTGGCTGGCACTGTAACCACTGTGCTACGGACGCTGAGCCTATTCATTGTTTTGGTGCTTAAAAAAAGCTCTTCTGTTCTAATAAATCATGTCATAAAACAAATATTACATGGGTACATTTTTTTCAGGGAAATAGGTTTTATTAGTATTTCCTTTTTGTGATCAGTATTGTTGAAACATTTTGCCTACAAACCATATCTGCTAGATGAGCAGTGTATTTTAAGTAAAGATGGAAGTCAAAGGTGGAGATAGGGATAATCTTACAAAAGAATTCCATTCCTGAAATTGTTACTAGTAGAAAGTTGGTTGAAAACATAACATAAGTAGTTTTATTGCTTTTTGTTTTTGGCAATCATAAGATACTGACTAGCTTAGGTAAATAGAATTCATACATTTTTTTCCCTCTGAGCCCAGGCTTTGTGAATTGATGCAAAACAACATCTCTGTTACTGTCATTTTGTGGATGTGAGTAGTATGCTTGGGTTCTAGCAGTGGTGTGTGGATATCACACTCATTTTGCTTCTTTCTCAGTCTCCTTGTTGAACATGTTGCCACACTTCAACCAGGTTAACCTGGGCTTTCAAGTTCATGTGAACATAGCATGAATCACTAGTTAATCAGTAGAATGTTCATTCCAGTGATGTTATTAATGAGTAATTATCCCTTGATTATAAAATCCCCTTAAACATTCCCTTAAAAACAAAACAGCTTGTCTGTGTATCTTTATTTATTTATTTATTATTTTTTTTGTGATAGGGTCTCACTGTAGTGCTATCATAGTTCACTGCAACTTTAAACTCCTGGGCTCAGGTATTTCTTCTGCTTTAGCCTCTTGAGTAGCTGGGACTACCGGCATATGTCACTACACTCAGCTAATTTTGTAAAAAAAAAATTTGTAGAGACAGGGTTGCACTGTGTTGCCCACACTGGTCTCGAACTCCTGGCCTCAAGCAATCTTACCACCTTGGCCTCCCGGAGTGCTATAATTACAGGCATGAACCACCCTGCCTAGCCTGTTCATAATCCTTAATGGTGTCAAAGTTAACATTAGTTTTCATAAATTAACCTTTTTCTAGTTGGAAAAATCAGAGGACTAAGAATTCTTGAAATGAAATATTCTTTAGAAAGAAACCAAGATCAGCATATACAAGATTATTTACTCAGAGTAAGAATACTTAGAGGGTGAGAATCTATATCATGAGATTTTCAGACTCATGCAAAGTGGTGCAATGTTTTGAAATCCTATCATCTGAGATCAAGATTGAAGTTAAAAATTCTTTTTTGGATGGGTGGGGGTTCATGGCTGCAATGGCTGTGGCAGGAGCTGAGTAAAGTAGAACCCCTTTTCTCTGTTGGAAGAAAGGTTAAGCTTGGGATCTCACAAAGCCATGTGCAGGGAGGCAGGGAGGGACTGATTATGACCTAACACTAATAGGTATAATTATAATTTTAATGAAATACTTAAAAAAATCATCTAGGTTCTGCCTTGTTGGACATTGTAGGACTTTGTTTCAGAATTATTTGGAAAAGAGAGCCTTCATTACAGCTGTGTACTATAAATGAATGACAGTGATGTTACTCAGTTCTATTTGGGCCTTTGGGAAATAGTGATCCTCTTCTGGGTCCCGTGTAACAAGATTACATTACAGAATGATTTATTTATTCATTTGAGACAGAATCTCACTTTGTTGCCCTTGGTAGAGTGCTGTGGCTCACAGCTCACAGCAACCTCAAACTCTTGGGTCCTAGTGATCCTCTTGCCTCAACCTCCCAAGTAGATAGCACTATAGGGCGCCCACCACAACGCCCTACTATTTTTAGAGATGGGGGGGTCACAGTCTTGCTCAGGCTGGTTTTGAACTCCTAAGTTCAAGCAATTCACCCATGTCAGCCTCCCAGCTGAATGAAATATTTGTTTGTTTGTTTGTTTATTTATTTTTTGAGACAAGAGTCTTACCGTATTGCCCTCGGTAGTGTGCTGTGGTGTCACAGCTCACAGCAACCTCAGACTCTTGGGCTTAAGCGATTCTTTTACCTCAGCCTCCCAAGTAGCTGGGACTATAGGCACCTGCCACAGCTCTCAGCTATTTTTTTTGTTATAGTTGTCATTGTTGTTTGGCAGACCCAGTTGGGTTTGAACCCGCCAGCCCTGGTGTATGTGGCTGGTGCCCTAGCTGTTGAGCTACAGGTGCGGAGCCTGAATAAAATATTTAAACATAAATTTCCAGCATGTGTAACGTACAGAAAGGGAAGTTTAGGAATTTTATAAAGTACATAATAACCAGAAACTAAGATGGTGGTGTAGAATTGTCTAGTATGGCAGTAATTAGCTATAAGTAGAAATTTAAATTCAGATTAGTTTCGCTTAAAGTAAAAGTACAGTCACGCTAGTTACTTTTAAGTACTCAGTCAATAACTAGTGGCTACCTTTTTGGGGAACAAAGATACACAACATTTTCATCCTCCCAGAAAATTCTGTTGGACAGTGCTGTTTTAAAATGTTGGTCTGATAGGCAGCCGGGATTTTTAAGCCTATTTTCTTGTGGACTTTGCCGATCCCTTTTTTCTTACAGTCTGAAAATGAGGGACTTGTCTAATTCAGCTCTAAGTTTCTTTCCAGCTCTAACGCATTTTATTTCCACTAAGAGAAGCAGATCACCGGGAAGTGCTCCTTTGGTCAGTTTATGGAACTTAAAATTTCACTACAAGTTAGTCTGTAGTTTGAACATTTTTATGTTAGCTTTTGAATCCAGTCTTCTTGGCTCTGAGCACTATTCACCTGGCAACTTTGAGGCCTATACCAAAAAGTCTTAGAGAATCATCTTTTATTCCTCTTTGAAGTGAGAGAATTTTTGAAAGTGCTCCCTTTTTTAAAGGGATTTTGACTTTTTAGAGGAATATTTGTTTTTACAAATCTAAATTTTATATCATATGACCACTTTTTTTTTTTTTTTTGAGACAGAGTCTCAAGCTGTTGGCCTAGGTAGAGTGCCGTGGTGTCATAGCTCACAGAAACCTCCGACTCTAGGTGATCCTTTTGACTCAGTTTTTCTTTTCTTTTCTTTTTTATTTTTTGAGACAGAATCTTACTATGTAGCCCTGGGTAGAGTGTTGTGGCGTCACAGTTCACAGCAACCGTAGACTCTTGGGCTTAAGTGATTCTCTTGCCTCATCTTCCTGAGTAGCTGAAACTACAGGCTCCCACCACAACGCCCTGCCTGTTTTTTTGGTTGGAGTTGTCATTGTTGTTTAGCAGGCCTGGTTGTATGTGGCTGGCACCCTACTCACTGAGCTATGGGCGCTGAGCCCAGTTTTTCTATTTTTTAGTAGCGTCAGTGTCTCACTTTTGTTCAGGCTGGTCTTGAACTTGTGAGTTCAAGCTGTCCACCCACCTTAGCTTCTAGGATTACAGGCATGAGCCACTGTGCCCTGCCTATATTGCAGCTTTTTAAATGTGATTAGGGTTAAGAGTACTGCATTTTCTGGTAAATTTAAGTCACTATATACAGAGGACGGTGGATTATATTTGAATATCTAGCAGCAGTAAGGAAAAACTGTACTGATTTGTGGTGGACTAGGCTGGGCTGAGGGATTGGCACAAGATGATTGAAAAAGCTCTCTCATTCGTGAGGCCTGGGGACAGAGCTGCAAATAGTGCTAGGCACCTGAAATTGTGGATGCAGCTGTTAACCAGAGGAAGGATGAAGTAATAGCTAACTGCCTCTGTTCATTTAGTTGTACTAAATGTCCCATATCATAGACAGGCTTGAGTTTGTATTGGGGCAGAAGAATGTCCTAGGAGGGGTCATTGATGAGGCTTGCTACCACTTTGGCCTTAGGTGGATGGGGGAAGTGGAGCCATACACGGCATTTGGTGTTTTTAGATTGTGGATAGGTTCTATTCAGTCTTATTGCTGTGTTAGTAATCATCTAGCAAAGAGGGAGGTTGGTGGTGTACTTTGGACCTTTCAGGGGAGTGTCTTATTTCTTTCTGCAGCAGTGGAGTGGTGTGGAGTAACAGTTATGCATTATTTACTTGTAGGACCATTACATACTGCTAAGTTGAAGTGTATTTATATAAAATAATTATACTCTCAGATATACTTCCTGGAAAGAGAAGCTTTCTGACCATTCAAATATTCTTACCACAGTTAGCTTCTTGGGCCAGACCTTGATTTTGCTCTTACAAGAAAGTTTTCTTTAAAAGTTCATGGTACCTAACTGAAGGAGTGGAGGAAGGAAGTTGGGGAACACAGAATAGGTGGAGGGCTTTGCTGTCTGTGCTTTCAAAGCTTTTGCCTACTTCAGGTCATCCTTTTAAAGATTTTAACCTATTCTAGATTGCCTTATATGGATAGGTGTGTTGGCAAAATTGTCTCCTGAAATGATTTGTGAATGAGACATCTGAAGTAGATTGAATAGTACAGTCATTCCTAAACTGGTCAGAAGTATATTACCCAGCAAAAAGTAATAAAAATGAACTGACTGGAGGTGGGAGAAGGTATGAACTGTTTCTATCTAGATTTATGATTTCTTGGTTTCTCTGCCTAGGGAGGCCTAGGTGATGTTCTTTTTTGTCTTCACTTGCCACTGAAATCCAAAAACCCAGGATTTTCAAGTCTTTGTATGTTTGCAGATGAAACTTTTCCCTGTCTATACAGTCTCTCATAGAGTATGATTTTATAGAACGGTAAACTAGATGAAACATCTAGTTTGCTGTTCCCTTTTAATATTACTCAAAGATATGTTACTCATTGTTCAAAGTAGTGTCCCCTACTGAGAGTAGTGGGATTGTGCCTCTGAATAACTGCTGCATTCTAGCCTGGGCAACACAGCAAGGCTGGTTGCTTTAAAAAAAAAAAAAAAATAGAAGAATGTTCTTGGATGATGACCCACATAAATGCTTGCATGTTGGAACTTTTGGTATTTAAAACATTTTTTGATTGATTTAGGGGGACATGTTCATGTAGTCTCTGAGGCCTATATTCTTTGTTCCTGTGGATTAGTAAGTGTTAATGAGCCCCCTACCCCCAGTGCTGTAGTACTTCCAGGATGTACATTTTAAGGCTAATCTTTCTCTTTGGTGCATTTTGGGGAAGATCTAATCAAGGAACACTTGCTGTGATTTAAATGATAACATCTTTGCAAATGAGATATAAGCTTGAGTGGAAGTATAGTGTTACTGTACTTTGTATATCAGAATTTCTTTAGGGGTTTATAATCTGAGTAGTATCAATATGGACTAATTTAGAAAATGATAGTCACCATAAATCCTGTTCTGTGGAAGTATATGCCCCTACAGACTGCATTTTCTTACCCTTGGCTTTCAGCTGTCTAGGATTATACACTTTAATCTGATAGTTGAAAGCCCCCAAATTTACTGAATAGTTTTCATTATAGATAAATTACATACTTAGATTGTGTGTGTGTGTGCGCACACGCGCGCATGTGTTTGGAGCTCAGAAGCTAGGGACAGGAAGAATGGACTCTTGTTGGTTTTGTATTTAAACTTAGGATGCAGAAAAGTTACTGAACAGGTCTCTCTCAAACACCACATTTGGAAGTGAGCAGGTAGGGTAAAGACACAGAAAATAGTCAGAGGGAAACTGGAGTGCGGGGGGATGAGGATAGGGACATGTGGAGGGAAGCAGAGTGGTGGTAAGATGCTTTGTGACCGCTATCGTCTAGATAAACTATGAGAGATGGCCACATCTGCTAGAGAAAGTAAGAAAAGGTAGGTGGGATTAAAGAAAACATTCTGGTCTTGAAGTATGGGGGTGTGAATCTCCTGGGGTTTTGCAGAGAGGTGCTAAAGATCACAAGATGACAGCTGTGGTGCACATTCCAAACTAAAGTTTAGTGGAAATAGTGGTAGCTTTCAGCAAAATTGACTAAAGTTTAGTGGAAATAGCGGTAGCTTTCAGCAAAATTGGCGTTTCATCTGTTAGAACCCCACAGACTCTTTATTCTGCTAAGCCCAAAGGCATCTTCTCAAGTCAATTAAAGGGTAGTGCTTCATGGTTTCTTTGCAGCATGCCATGGAGATTCATCCTACCTTCTTTCCTTTATTATTGCTGCCACAACCAATTTCATTTTGGGGGACTGATTTTTCTTCTCCTCTTTCTCCCCCAAGCCTTGTGAGGAATTCAATAAAGTCTTGCCTGGTATTTTGCTTTTTGATGTTCTTGGAAAAACTTGCACAAACCCTTCTCTTTTAAAAGATTTTACAATGAGGAAGACTTCCACTTGGGTCTTTCCTTTGCCAGAAGCTCTGGTGCTTTTTACTCCTTCTGTATTCCTTTCTGTCTAATAAAATCCTGTCTTGCCACTGAGGGGAAAAAGATTTTGCAATAAATACATATGGAGAAGTTACATTATGTCTTAAAGAATTTAGTAGGAGTGTTTCCTGGTTGACTAGGACCTTTCTTATGTGTTGAGAGGCAAATGAAGGGTCCCCTTTTATTAATCCCAACTCTCTTCAGAACTCTTCCAAAGATGAAGGACATGCTGATTTCTTATCTCCAGGAAACCTGAGCTCAGTGGCAGGGCAGGGCATGGGTTTTGGAATCAGAGATCTGGGTTAGAGTGAAAGACCTGGATTTTCCTCTCTGATTCTTTATCTTTAAAAAAATATCTTGAGCAGTGCTTGTGGCTCAATGGGTAGGGTGCCGGCCCCATATACCGAGGATGACCGGTTCAAGCCCAGCCCAGGCCAAACTGCAACAACAACAGCAAAAAAAACAGCTGGGCGTTGTGGCGGTGCCTGTGGTCCCAGCTACTTGGGAGGCTGAAGTAAGAGAATTGCCTGAGCCCAGGAGTTGGAGGTTGCTGTGAGCTATGTGATGCCACGGCACTCTACTGAGGGCGATAAAGTGAGACTCTGTCTCTTAAAATAAAATAAAATAAAATAAAATCTTGGTGTAGGGGAGGCTAGAGAGGAGGGTGAGGGATGAAAAATTAATCCATGTAACAAAACTTCACTTGTATTCTCTAAATCTATTGAAATAAAAGAAAAGTAAAAAATTATCTTGGGGTTGCTTTGAGGTTTAATGAGCCATAATGGCTGTCCAACCCTTGCCATGGTGTGTGGTCATGGCAGTTACATTTTTTAAGGGCTTACTTCCTAGCCTGGATGATGGAGCACTGGTGATGGATTGATAGATGCAGAACTATCTTGCCTCAGGGGCAATTTGTGTTCATTATGATGTCTGGTAGATGCCACATAGTTAGTTGATGAGATTTCTGTCCAGCCTTTGACCCCTTTAGCCATTTTACAGAGCCAGTCGCCTGTTCAGCAAGCATTTGTTACATATACTATTGTGCATCTTGAGCTCTGCTAGGCATGGGTTATCTTAGTCTGGCTTCCAAGAAAGTTCACAATCTAGGGCGGTGCCTGTGGCTCAGTGAGTAGGACACCAGCTCCATATACCAAGGGTGGTGGGTTTGAACCTAGCCCCGGCCATACTGCAATAAAAAAATAGCCACGTGTTGTGGGCACCTGTAGTCCCAGCTACTCGGGAGGTTAAGGCAAGAGAATCACCTAAGCCCAAGAGCTGGAGGTTGCTGTGAGTTGTGATGCAACAGCACTCTACCAAGGGTGACAAAGTGAGACTCAATAACAAAAAAAAGTTCACAGTCTAGAAGGGGAGGCAGATCAGTAAATGGACAAAACATTGTTAGGAAAGTGCTATTGGAGATTATTAAAGATTATTGTGAGAAGAACACTAATGGGGGCATCTAATCTGGATGGGCACTGGAGATGGCCAGGAGAGCTTCTCAGGAGATGGTACTTGAGCTGGGTATGAAAGATGAGCAGGAGTTAATGAGGTAATAATGGTGAGGAAGGGTTATCCAGGGAGGGGGAACAACTTGTGCAGTGGGACAGAGGAGTGATAGAGCATACTGAATTCAGAAAATTGGGAGTATAATTCAGTATGTTAGCTGTATTTTGTGGCAGGAGGCAAGGTGAAGCTGGGGAGATGAGCAAGGACCAGTTATGAATGGACTTGATTGCTGTGCTTGAGTTTAAGGATTAGGAAGCAGTTGGGAACCAATTAAAGATTTTAAGTGTGGATAACTATGTTTCAAAAGAATTACTCTGGCAGTAGTGTGGAGGATGAATTGGAGGGTATAAGCAGACTACGATTACAGCGTTTAAACCTTTTTTGGACCTTGGATCCCTTTGTCAATCTGGTTAAGTCTGAGGACCCCCATCTCAGAACAGTGCACAAAATAAAACACCTGTGATTACAAAGGAAGTCAATTAGATTGAAATAAATGGACTTCTCTTCATGCACCATGGGAGTCTGTGGACCTCAGATGAAACAACCCTGAGAATGTTGTAGTAGGGGAGCTGAGACTGAATGGAGGCTGAAACCTGGGTCATTAGGAACTCAAAAGGAGGGCTAGAGACAGATTAGGCAGTGGGAGATGGTGAGGGCAGTGGTAAAGGAATCCATTATTTCTAAATCCAAAGTGAAATTGTAGGAGCAACCACTAGTGCCACCTGTCAGTGGTGTGCGCAGTTTTGTTTGGTAGAAGAAAGTTTATGTATTTTGGAAGATTTTAAGGTGAAGTGCTTCTGTATTGGAATATTGTAAATAGGCAGAGATTACAAATTTTAGATTAAGTTTACTTTTTGGTTAATTAGCATGTCAACATACTTTTATTCTGTGCTTTACAAATGTAAACTTTTTAGTTGAAGTATAAATAGTAAAAAATAACCAGCACCTCTACATTTTGGGTTTAATTTGCATTTCTCTGATGACTAATGAAATTTGCACCTTTCTTTATTGGCCATTTGGCTAAACTTTGTTTTGAGGTGTCTGTTCAAACCTTTTGCTCATTTTTCTATTGGGTCATCTCCTTTTTAAAAAAAATTCATTTTTAAGAGTTTTTTTTTTTTTTTTTTTTTTTTT
>NW_003852426.1:8585664-8587549 GCF_000181295.1 Otolemur garnettii
TATAGGCGCCGAGCCACTGGCATAGTTTTATAGTATTTTAAATCCTTTTTTTAATTAGAAAAGGAATCTATTTGGTAAAAATTCAAATACCACAAATGGGTTTATGAGGAAAGGGACATTGCCTCCTTTCCTTAATCCCTTAGTGGAAGAACCTAGGTTAGAGTACAGGACTGTCATCATAGCTCACTGCAACCTCACGCTCCTGGACTTGAATGATTCTCCTACTCAGCCTCCCAAGTAGCTGGGACTACAGGTGCATGGCGGTATACTTGGGCAATTATTTTTCCATTTTTTATAGAGATGGGGATCTCACTTTTGCTTAGGTTGGTCTTGAACTCCTGTCCTCAAGTGATCCTCCTGCCTTGTCCTCCCAGAGTGCTAGGAGTTAGGAGTACAGGCATGAGCCATCAAGCTAGGCCAATTCATCCCTTTGTACAGTTGGTAGTTTTCATCTAGTCACAGAGTTGTGCAATTGTCACTATCATCTAATTCCAGAAAATTTCATTACTTTGAAAAGAGATACTGTATCCAGTAGCAGTTACTAGTCATTCCTCTGTCTCCCCTCAGCTCCTGCCAACCACAAATCTTTTTATTTTTTTTGGCCGGGGCTGGGTTTGAACCCGCCACCTCCGGCATATGGGGCCAGTACCCTACTCCTTCGAACCACAGGTGCCACCCGCCAACCACAAATCTGCTTTGTAATTCTCTGGATTTGCTAGTTCTGGCCATTTCACGTAAATGTGATTCATACAGTATGACCTTTTGTGTTTGGCTTCTTTCACTTAGCATGTTTCCAAGTTCTTCCATATTATAGCATGTATTAGTACATCATATCTTTTTATGGCCAAATAATTCCATTATATGAATGTGCCACATTTTATCCATTCATCATTTGATAGACCATGGGTTTTTCTACTTTGGGGCAATTATATATAATACTCCTGTATATTTGAGACAGTCTTGCTATTTTACGTGGACTAGAATACCATGGCCTCAGCTTAGGCCACAGCAACCTCAGCAAACTCCTTGGACTCAAGCAGTCCTCCTGCGTCAGCCTCCCGAGTAGCAGAGATTACAGGTGTGTGCCACCATGTCCAGGTAATTTTTCTATTTATAGTAGAGAGGGGTCTTGTTCTTGGTCAGGCTGGTCTTGAACTTCTGACCTCAAGTGATCCTCCTGCCTCCCAGAGTGCTAGGATAACAGGCGTGAGCCACCATGCCCAGCCTGCTCGTAATATTTGTGTACAACTTTGGCTTGAACACCTGCTTTCACTTCTCTTGAATGTATACCCAGGCAGGGAATGTGGGGGTCATATGGTAACTCTGTGTTTAACTTTGGAGGAACTGCTAGACTTTGTAGAGCAACTTTTTACATTCCCACCAGGAATGCATGATGGCTCCAGTTTTTCCACATCTTTGCCAAAACTGGTCATTGCTCATCTTTTTGCTTATTGCCATTCTGGAAAGTACTAAGTGGTATCTCATTGTGTTTTGATTTGCTTTTCCCTACTAATGGTGTTGAGTGTTTTTTCATATGCCCATGGCCATTTGTGTATCTTTGAGAAATGTCTATTTAAATACTTTGCAGAGTTTTAAACTGGGTTATATACAATATGTTTTTATATTGTTGAATTGTAAAATTTCTTTATGTATATATTATGGATACTAGTTCCTTATTAGGTACATGATTTGCAAATATTTTCTCCCATTCTGTAGGTTTTTTCATTTTTTTTTGCAATATGTCCTTTAAAGCATAAAAATTTTTAATTTTGATGATCTGATTTGTCTTTAATTTTTTTTGATTGCTTGTGCCAGTAGTGTCATATCTAAGAAATGTTTTGTAATCTAAGATCATGAGGATTTACACTATTTTTTTTTTTTTTTT
>NW_003852426.1:8591522-8598310 GCF_000181295.1 Otolemur garnettii
ATTGTTGTTTGGCAGGCCCGGGCTGGGGATTCGAACCCGCCACCTTAGGTGTATGTGGCTGGCGCCTTAGCCGCTTGAGCCACAGGCGCCAAGCCAGGAATTTATTTATTTAAAGTGCTCTGGCATCAGCTTAGCTCATGGCAACCTCAAGTCATCCTTCTGCCTCAGTCTCCTGAGTAGGTGCCACTGCATGTGCCTGCCACAACACTTGGGTAATTTTCCTATTTCTAGTAGAGATGAGGTCTTGCTCTTGCTCAAAGTGGTTTTGAACCTCTGACCTCAAGCTATCCTCTTCCTGCTTTGGCTTCCCAGAGTGTTAGGATTATAGGTGTAAGCTACCACACCTGGCCTATCTCAGAGTATTTACAAATTTCTCTTGGGATTTCATCTTTGCCACAGTCTTTTTATTTTATTTATTTATTATTTTTGTGACAGAGTGTCACTATGTCGCTCTCGGAAGAGTATGGTGGTGTCACAGCTCACAGCAACCTCTAACTCTTGGGCTTAAGCGATTCTCTTGCCTCAGCCTCCCAAGTAGGGAGGGACTACAGGTGCCCACCACAGCACCCAGCTATCTTTGCCACAGTCTTTTTAAAAGAAAGTATTAGTTCAAATATGTATTACTCTTGGGACTAATAGTAATTGCTGCCATTTACCAATTTGTATGTGTTATTTCCCCAATCCTCTTGGGAATTATATGGTTGGTGAAATAGCAGTTTCCTGTTTTATAGACCAGGGCACTATCTCTTAGTCAATTACCCAATGTTTTACATAGCCAAATCAGCTGCAGGACTCCCTTTAGAGCTTGTACTTTATTCACTAAGCTATACTTCCACTTTTGGAATTAGCAGTGATTCCTTTAAATAGAAGGTTAAATATGTTCTCTTCATGAAACAGGTGGCTGGACATGTTTCATACTTGCCATCTTCTATTCATATATGAAATGTTACTCTTTCTTCTATTTAGACATTGAGATTTAAGCCCCTCTCCCCACTACAAGGACTTTGGCTGGGCTGGGTTTTTAAATGTTTTGTGAGATCCCTGCTGAATCAAAGTACAGCTTTAGATGGTATTTTGTATTCAGATTATTATTGTTATTTTTAAAATAAGAGTCTTGCTCTGTTGTCTGGGGCTAGGATGAAGTGTAGCAGTATGATCATAGCTCACAAGAACCTCAAACTCCTGAGCTTAAGTGATTCTCCTGCCTCAGCTTCCTGAGTAGCTGGGACTATGGGTGCATACCACCACACCCAACTATTATTTTGTTTTCTACATTTTTTGTAGAGATAGGGTCTTGACTGTTTCGTAGGCTGGTCTTTGAGCTCCTGATCTCAAGCATTCCTCCTGGCTCTGGAGGACTCTTGCCTCTACCTCCCAGAATGTTAGGATCTGTATAGGTACCAGCCACCACACCCAGCCTATATTCAGATTCTGTTGTGAAAGATGACTTGTGTCTGCAGTTTGATAAATCTTTTTTTTTTTTTTGAGACAGAGTCTCATTATATTGCCCTCAATAGAGTACCATGGCATCACAGCTCTCAACAACTTCCAACTCCCGGGCTTACGCGATTCTCTTGCCTGGCTATTTTTTGGTTGCAGTTGTCGTTTAGCTGGCCTGGGCTGGGTTCGAACCTGCCAGCCTTGGTGTATGTGGCTGGCGCCCTACGCACTGAGCTACGGGCACCGCCCACAGTTTGTTAAATCTTGTTTTAGATGGGCTCTTCCTGTGTTGAAGAGCAACTGTTTACGTATTTTTATGTTAAGTTTTTTCTGTACAGTTGAATTGCTGTGGGACAGTGGAAATAGGTTCTGTTCATCCTTCGAAAAATTGGCCAAAGGAATTAGCATGCTTTTCATGTTTCATCCCAGATTCCGGTTATTATTATATCATATAAAAGATGCAACATTTTGGTATCCTTTACAAAATTTATAACGATGCTGAGCACTTTGTAATTAATCAGTAAATACTTACTAAATGATAAAGGACTTGGTGTGAATTTTGATCGGTCCTCCTCTTCCCTTGTTTTATTTTGTCTGCTTAGAGTGTATGGTGATTGTAAACTTTGAGTTAGAATTTTAGGTTCAAACTAAAACTTTTAAGTGAAACTTTATTTTTTTCCTCTCTTCCTTAAAAAGAAAAAGAAAAATTGTATGTCTCAGCATTCTGTGGGTAACCTTGTCTTTAGGTATGATACTGTTTCTTATTTGAGTGAGTAATCTTTAAATTGTGTAGAACGAGGTCTCAATGCAAGTACTTAGGTGCTGATGATCTTCCTAGGAATCTGATTGAAATGGACAAGATGATTTACTTGATAATACTTAGTTGAATCAGGGACTGTTTAATTGCTCAGTAGCATTACAAGCTTGGGATTTTCAAGAAGTATTTAGCAGACTCCAGAAGGTTGTCACTAAGCCATTACTTAGTGTTTCTTTGCCCTGTTACTTGAATATGGGTGAAACAAAACAATCTGTAAGTAAATTGGGAGTAGGAGTTCTTGGCTCAATGGATATCTCTGTGCGGTCACTACTAATCACTAGGCCACGTTTTTATACTGGAAATCATTCTTAAATGCCCTTAATTTCTTTATGATAGTATCAATATAAAGAAATTACATAATTTGCCCCGTAGTTTTAAGCAAACAGGTAGTTTTTAAGAGGTAAATTAGTATTTTTAGTAACATTATGGAATCATAATAATATATTACATTTGTATAAGTTTTTACCGTTTTCAACATGCTCTTATATACAGTATCTGTTACCCTCCCAAGTCTGCTGTGGGGAGGACAGATTTGTGTATTATCCAAATTTTGCAGTTGAGGAAACTATGTAGCTCCTTCAGGAACAGCTGCCTCACACGGTTAGTGTTATTTTTTGAGACATTGCTTATTGTTTGGAAAGCAAAGATCTGGTCTTTTGCATCACAGCTCAGAGCAACCTCCAACTCCTGGGCTTACGCGATTCTCTTGCCTCTGCCTCCTAAGTAGCTGGGACTACAGGTGCCCGCGACAACGCCTGGCTATTTTTTGGTTGTAGTTGTCATTGTGGTTTGGTGGACCCGGGCTGGATTTGAACCTGCCAGCTCTGGTGTATGTGGCTGGTGCTTTAGCCGCTTAAGCTACAGGCAGTGAACCAGAAACTTGTTTTTTAATATTGAAGGTTTCCTAAGATGTTTTTGGGAGGCAAATTATGTTACCTGAACTCACAAAAGACCATTTAATTAGAAAAACTAAGAGAGAATGAGAAGATTAATTATTTTAATTATAAAGCAAGGAATCAGTTGATTATAATTTTTTAGGATATGCTTTATGACCATAATGCTTGAATCTATTATATATTTGTATTAATGCACAGCATCTTTTTTGTGAGTTTAGGATACTTGAGAAACAATTAGTAATCAGTTAAAGGGTTGTTGGGTTATAGAAAAATCAACACAAAGGAAATTTGGTGATCTTGAGTAAGTATTTTGTTTTAATATGAAGGAGGACAATGAATAGGAGAGAGTATTCCAAGAAGAGTCTATATATGAGCCTCAATTCTTTTTTTTTTTTTTTTTGAGACAGAGCCTCAAGCTATTCCCCTGGGATAGCTCACAGCAACCTCCAACTCCTGGGCTCAAGCGAGTCTCCTGCCTCTACCTCCCAAGTAGCTGGGACTACAGGCGCCCGCCACAACGCCTGGCCATTTTTTGGTTGCAGCCATCATTGTTGTTTGGCGGGCCCAGGCTGGGGATTCGAACCTGCCACCTTAGGTGTATGTGGCTGGCGCCTTAGCCGCTTGAGCCACAGGCGCCGAGCCATGAGCCTCAATTCTTTAACTAATAGCTTATTGAAAAGAATTTTCTTTAGTATCTGATTTTCTTTTTCCTGCCAAAATTTTATCATGAAAAATCAAAGATTGCATACTCTTTCACCTACTATCTAGATCAGGCATCTTCAAACTATGGCCTGCGGGCCACATGCAGCCCACCCAGGACATTTATGTGACCTGCCTGATGTTTTTGCCGCCACTGCCTGTCCTGCTTAGCAGCTGACTTGTCCCAGGGCCGCAATCTGGCCCTCCAACGGTCTGAGGCACAGTGAACTGGCCTCCTGTTTAAAAAATTTGAGGACCCCTGATCTAGTGTAATATTTTGCTTTAATTGATGTCTTTATTTCCATCTGTTAATCAATCCATCTTTTTTTTTTTTTGAAAGTCTCAATATGTCACCCTCAGTAGAGTGCTGTGGCATCATAGCTCACAGCAACCTCAAACTCTACGGCCCAAGTGATTTTCTTGCCTTAACCTCCCTGGGACCACAGGCACCTGCTACAATGCCCAGCCATTTTCTGTTGCAGTTGCCATTGTTGTTCAGATGTCCCGGGCTGGGTTCAAACCCTTGGTGTATGTGGCTGGTGCCCTCACCACTGTGTTGTGGGCACCGAGCAAGTATATGCTTTTTAAAAGCAATTTAGACTTAAAGCATGAAGTTAAAGTTGTCTGTCACTCTACCATCCTGCCCTTCCCAAATACTGCTTTCCAGAGAAAAGTAGATACTTCTTGATATCTAACCTTCTGGACAAGAGGGTTTTCTTTGAATCCCCCCCCAATTTATTTTTAATTTGTATATATGGTATGCAGTTTTGCTGTGTTGATACATTGCATTATGGTGAAGTCAGGGCCTTCATTGTATACATCACTAAAGCAATGCACATTGTATCCACCAAGCAACCTCCCATTATTCACTGTCTTCCCTTCCACCCTCTGCTTTCATGTGCAACACATTATTTAGTCTTGACTTACAAATGAGAACATGTAGTATTTGTCTCTCTGTCTTAGTTGTTTCATCTAAGATAATGGCCTTCAGTTCCATCCATGTCGGTGCAAAAGATGTGGTTCCATTCTTTCCTTCTTTTAAACAGCTGAATAGTATTCCTTTGTATATATTTATTTTGGGGGTTTTCATTTTAAAGAATAAATGCTTCACATGGTATACTGAAGGACCTTTCCATATTGAACTTGACGGATGTATTACTTCTTGACAGTTTACTTTTCTTAGGAAGAATTAGGATACAATGGGCTTCCTTTTCATGCTCTGGAAGTTGACAGCATGTTCTGTTTAAAACCTCTTTTAGTAAATTACAGCTCAAGAATTTTTCCTTTTCTAAGTGAATCAGCCTTTTGGCAATTGTGTAGTGAAAGATCTAAAAGCTGTGATGGTCTGGTGACTGTTTTGGTTATTTGTTAGTTCTTAACAAACCACTCCAAAACTTAGGATATTAAAAAACAATTTCTTAGTAGGGTGCATTGGTTCATATCTGTAGTCCCAGCCACTCAGGAGGCTGAGGTGGGAAGATTACTTGAGCCCAGGAGTTAGAGGTGGTAGTAAGCTGTGATCGTGCTTGTGAATAGCCACTGTACTCCACAGCCTGGGCAATACAGCAAGATCCTCAAAAAGAAAAAATATGCAAGCACAAACCATAGATTGGGGGAAATGAAATGGATTAATTCAATGAATATTTGAATTCAGGTATATATCTAGAATATGTAAGGAATTGTCAAAACAGTAAGAAAACAAGAAAAATGTATTACCATCTCTCACAGTTGACAGGCTCGCATAGCATCACTTCTACTAGTTAAAGCAATTTACAGAGCCTACCCAGATTCAAAAAGGGAATTGGACTTCATCTCTCAATGAGAGAAGTAGCACAGAGTTTGGTGCAGTGCCAATCTTTGGAGGGAGAGGTAACTGAATTACAGACATCATTTGTTTTTAGGTGTTATGATGTGTCATACACCCTTTTTATCATTGAGTATTTTTTTAGAAATTTTCTTCTGGTGTAAAATTTACCTTACCCAGGCACAGCTCCTATTTCCTTGTCATTGGTAAACACAAGTAAAATTTAATTAGGGAAAGTGGTTTTTTTTTCTTTTTCTTTTTTTTTCTTTAAGGGAAAGTATTTTTAATGATGAAGATAAGAAAATAAACTCTAGAAGGATATCAGATTTTCTTTTTCCCCAAGGAAGCATATACATAACTTAATCTTCTAAGAATTAATGTGTTATATGTGTATTGCTTCTTTACTGAGAACTGTGGGAACTTAAAGCATATAAGAAAATCATTTTGGGGCCAGGCATAGATTGTAATCCTAGCACTCTGGGAGGCTGAGGCAGATGGATTACTTGTGCTCAGGACTTTAAGAACAGCCTAAGCAAAAACATCATGGCAGTCTCCTAAAGTGCCAGCTATGTGGGAGGTGGAGGCAAGAGGACCTCTTGAACCCAAGAGTTTGAGGTTGCTCTGAGCTATGATGACTCCATGGCACTCTACCCAGGGTGACAGAGTGAAACTCTGTTTTGAATAAAAGAAAATGATTTTTGAAGCAGGTTGCATGTCTCATTATGACAATGGAATATGCCAGTGTCCACTCCTTCAGAGACTTGCTAAGCTTCCCTGTACTCCCCTTAGTCCCCCAATCATATTCTCTTTATATTCGCAAAGTGCTTTGGGAAATGATGAAATGAGTTGAAACTAGCATGGTTTATAATTTTTCCAGCTCCTGATGTAAAAATGAGCCCTAGCTTATCCTTCAGGATGCTTACCTTAGAGGTCTAAAGTCTAATCAGTAGAGTTTTTCTTTTCCTGGTTAGGTTTTAAAAATGAAACATTTCTTTTGGAATTTGTTTTTAATTTGAGAAATATTCTCTTGCCTCTGCTCTTACATTTTGTTCTGTTACAATGATATGTCTCGGCTCGGCACCTATAGCTCAACCGGCTAAGGCGCCAGCCACATACACCTAAGGTGGCGGGT
>NW_003852426.1:8598690-8617875 GCF_000181295.1 Otolemur garnettii
CGATTCTCTTGCCTCAGCCTCTCAAGTAGCTGGGACTGCAGGTGCCTGCCACAATGCCTGGCTATGTTTGTAGTTGTCGTTGTTTGGCAGGCCCAGGCTGGGTTTGAACTCACCAGCTCCTGTGTATGTGGCTGATGCCCTAGCTGCTGAGCTACAGGAGCCGAGCCGTCTTTTTCTTTTTGTGAAGATGAGTCTTGCTCTGCTGGCCAGACATGGACTGCAGTGATATGATCATAGCTCATGATAGCCTCAAACTCTTGTACTCAAGCAATCATCCTCTTATCCTCCTAAATAGCTGGGCACACCATTATGCCCAGGTAATTTTTCTATTTTGTGTAGAGATGGAGTCTCACTTTTGTTCTGGCTGGTTTTGAACTCTCAAACTCAAGTGATCTTCCCACCTTGGCCTCCCAGAGTATAGCAAACACATATTTCATAAATTTAGTTGTGGGTGGGGGGTGGTGGGCTCACACCTATAATCCTGGCAGTCTGGGAGGTCAAGGCAGGAGGATGGCTTGAGCTTAGAAGTTTAAGACCTGCTTGAGCAAGAGCAAGACCCTGTCTCTACTAAAAAAATGGAAAAGTTAGCTGGGCATGCGCTAACTACTAGCTACTTGGAGGGCTTAGGCAGGAGGATCACTTGAACCCAGGATTTTGAGGTTACTGTGAGCTAGGCTGATGCCCCCACACTGTAGCCTGGTAGCATGGGCAACAGAATGAGACTCTGTCTCAAAATAAATAAATAAATAAAAAGGCTTGGCTACAGTAGCACAGTGGTTACTGCGTCAGCCACATACCCAGGCTGGTGGGTTCTATTCTGGCCCAGGCCAGCTAAACAACAGTGACAACTGCAACAAAAGATAGCTGGGTGTTACGGTAGGCACCTGTAGCCCCAGGTACTTGGGAGGCTGAGGCAAGAGAATTGCTTAAGCCCAAGAGTTTGAGGTTGCTGTGAGCCATGATGCCATGGCACTCTACCGAGGGCAATATGGTGAGAGTCTGTCTCCAAAAAAAAAAAAAAAGAAAAGAAAAAGAATTTTTTTATAAGAATAGTTTTATGTTTTTACAGTGTTGGAAAAAAGAATATTTTTGTGAAAATTATCTGACATTCAAATTTCAGTGTCCATAAATAAAGTTTTATTGAACATTGTCATACTCATTTATTTACTTATTGTTGCTGGTTGCTTTTGTGCTCCTTTAGCAGAATTGAGTAGTTGTGACACTGACTGTGTGGGATAAAAGCCACAGATAATTACAGAAAAGGTTTGTTAGTGTCTGTCTTAAGGTATTATTAGTGAGTACTTAAATTCTCCTGTGGAACCTCAGCAGAAAAAGGCTAAGATTATTGGTGAAGACACCTGTTAGATGCTGTGGTTAGTCTTTGTATTTAAGAGGAGTATGTGTATCAGAACTTTCAGAATTTGGTCCTTTTTTTGCTCTTTGTCATTTGGCTTTGACAATTACAGACTGGCTGGGACACCCAAGTTTTATTTTGTTCTAATATGCTGAGCTTGACTAGTCCACTGAGTTACTTGGCACCTTAAAAAGCACTTAAAAAAAATTTTTTTTTTTAATGGCTTACATTGAGATTTGTATTTGAGAAGCTACTAATTGGCAGTTCCAAACTGGACAGATTGAGGCCAGGTAAAGCCTGTAGGTGCCTGACAGGCAGCAGTGAAGTTAAAAATTACCAGCTGTCAACATCAGGAAATTTTATCTTATCATTTTTATTTTTGAATACATGAATAATCATTAGATTCCTGGAGCTGCAGCACTGAATGGCGAACATGCTTATTTTACTTATGGTGGAGTATTCCCTTTGTCTCTGTAGCCTCATTATAAATTACTTTTTGCTAACCTGGCATTGGTTAAAAATTATTTCTCTGGTAAGTTTTTAATTAGGAAATGTAGAAATAGAACTGCTTCAATTATTATACCTTAAACTAGCTACAGAACTTTCACACTGGAGAGGGAGCTGTCAGAATGTGAATGAGTTTCACATTCTCCATTGTCCTGGAGAGGATAATGTTTGGTGTCTTAATGCTGTTGGTTTTGTGTTGTATGAAGCTGAAGACAATGGTAGATGGTGATAAGAGAACTGTAGAGAAGGCTGTCAAATTCTTCTTTAAATGTCTCTTTTCTTTGTTTTGTTATTTTGCCCAGGCTAGAGTACAGTGTTGTCATTGTAGCTCACTGCAAACTCAGACTTTTGGGCTCAAGCGGTCCTTTCCTCTTGGCTTCCCAAAGTGCTAGACTATAGGCGTGGGCCACCATACTGGGGCTAAAATTCTGTTTTTTACAGAACTTCTATAATGTTGATCTAGTTTTTTTTTTTTTTTTTTCTTTTTTTAATTTGCAGAATAGTTGAAAGGTTTATTTTATTGACATACCACAGTTTGGCCATTGTATAAAGTACCAAAAAAAAATAGGATAACAGATTCAAAATCTGGCTACCGGAGACAATTGCATTTAATATTTTAATGTAATATTTTTGGTTCCTATAATGTACATTTTCTGTAATCATAGTTGAGTTCATTATTTTCATGTAATTTTATATAATTGCATTGAACATTACAGCAAATTTTGTTTGTATGTTATTACAAACCTAAGTAATTTTTTTTTTTTTTTGAGACAGAGCCTCAGGCTGTCCCCCTGGGTAGAGGGCCGTGGCATTGAGGGCCGTGGCATTACAGCTCACAGCAACCTCCAACTCCTGGGCTCAAGCGAGTCTCCTGCCTCCGCCTCCCAAGTAGCTGGGACCACAGGCGCCCGTCACAACGCCTGGCTATTTTTTGGTTGCAGCCGTCATTGTTGTTTGGCGGGTCTGGGCTGGGGATTCGAACCCGCCACCTTAGGTGTACGAGGCTGGCGCCTTAGCAGGTTGAGCTACAGGCGCCGAGCCAAACCTAAGTAATTTTAATAGCTACATAACATTACATCTAGTAGCATTACAACTATTAAGACTATAATTTTCACAGTTCTCCATTTTAAAATATATTTGCTAATTTAAATAACTATCATAAATACGCAACAATAAATTTGGAGGAGAGTAGGTTTCTTTATATTTTGCATTGTCAGAAATAGAATTACTGGGTTTAAGTTGAGATTTTTTTCATGCCATCAATATGTGGGCATTGAGTTATTTTTTATTTTTTAATTTTACTTATTTTGAGACAGTCTCACTATGTCACCCTTAGCAGAGTGCTGTGGCGTCACAGCTCACAGCACCCTCCAACTCTTGGGTTTAAGCAATTCTCTTGCTTCATCACCGCCCCTACCCCCCACATGCCCAGTAGCTGGGACTACAGGCGCCTGCCACAACACCTGGCTATTTTGTTGTTGTAGTTGTCATTGTTGGCAGGCCCAGGGCTGGGTTTGAACCCGCCACCTCCGGTGTATGTGGCTGGCCACTGAACTATAGGTGCCAGCCTGTTTTTTAAATTTTTTATTATTTTGTTTTATTTTATTTTATTTTATTTTATTTTATTTTTTTTTTTGAGACAGAGCCTCAAGCTGTCCCCTTGGGTATTTTATTTTTTATTGTTTGGGATTCATTGAAAGAATTAGGATACGATGATTGGATTTGTTAGATAAAGTTCTATCTTATACTTGTGTCCTGTCCCCAAGAGATGTGCCATACAATGTGTCCCCCATCCCTCTCCCTCCGGGATACCTCATTCCCCTACCCCACACCTTGACTTTAATCTAGTTTTGACAAGAAGGGTTTTTAACCATCATGTTTTCCTGTAACAGTGGAATGTTAAATCAACTCTGAGGTTTGACAGAAGTCTTAAGGCCTGTCAGCCAATAGTGTTCTGTTATTTGGGCAATTAAAATAAACTGACTTGCAGGTTGAGATTAATTAGCTCAGATTCTGTATTCTTGTTTTTTTTGAAGCAGAGTCTCACTATGTCACCCTTGGTAGAGTGCTGTGGTGTCACAGCTCACAGTACGTGCTTACTCTCGGGCTTAAGTGATTCTCTTGCCTCAGCCTGAGTAGGTATTACAGGTGCCCCCCACAAGGCCTGGCTATTTTTTTTTTGGTTGCAGTTGTCACTGTTGTTTAGCAGGCCCCGGCTGGGCTCGAACCCACCAGCCTAGGTATATGTGGCTGTGCCCTACTCAGTGAGCTATGGGTACTGAGCCAGATTCTGTATTCCTAACTGCCAAGGAACAGGCACAGCATATGGCCAGAAAGTTGGAGTGAGGATGTAGGAGTATGGGAAAGATGGAGTAGGGATGGGGGGTACAGGTGTATGCATCCTAGCACTAGAGCTCCCCTTTTAGAGTTGCTTTGTGCTATTCTGTTTTTCTTTTTACCTTTCTCCTTCACCCCTTCTTTGGGGCAGAGGGGAGGTGAGTAGTTTCTGTCTTCCCAGGTGAATTGTATCATGTAATAGTTTGTGTTTGTGGCATTTATTTGGATTTTTATTTAAAACTTCACTTTAAGTTGAAATAGTGTTGTGATAATAGCTGGGAAATGTCCTAAAGGGTAGCTTATGGACTTACAACTTGATTTCAGTGTCTGTGGGAGAAAATAGTGTGGTCTTGAGTTAGAGATGAGTGAGTCTTTGTGGGTTCTGCCCATCTCCTGTTGTTGTGATTGCTTTCTCTGTCCACCCTGCTGCTGCCACTGTTGCCTGCTGCAAGGACCTATAAAATGTCTATTTTGTATATAATCAAAAAGTTAAACAGTGGATCCTTAGAACATTGCATTTACTCTGGCCACAGCCCCAGTAGGTTTACTACTGCAGTAGGGGTCTTGTTTCTAGTACTAGACTATCTTAAGGAAGCTAGAGAAAATGAAAACATGGATGACTGAAATAAAACCAGAAGCAAGAGGGTTTTTATTTCAGTGAATCTCTTTAGATCAGCCTGGTGAGCCTTCTGGAGGAGGGGAGGTATTGTTTGGTTTTCTAATCTGAGGAAGGATAGATTGGGATTAATAGACTTTTAAAAAATCAGATTGGGGCTCGCTGCCTGTAGTACAGTGGTTATGGTGCTGGCCACATACACCGAGGCTGGTGGGTTCGAACCTGGCCCAGGCCAGCTAAACAATAATGACAACTGCAAAAAAATAATAATAATAGGAAGGTGTTGTAGTGGGTGCCTGTAGTCCTAGCTCCTTGGGGGAGTGAGGCAGGAGAATCACTTTAAGCCCAAGAGTCTGAGGTTGCTGTGAGCTGTGATGTAATAGTACTCTACAGAGGGTGAGACTCTGTAACAACAACAACAACAAAAATAATCAGATTGGGCTGGAAGCAAGGTGAAGACCCTCTCTGCTCTAAATTCTTTCCTGGCCCCCCACGAAACTTTCTGTCCATTGGGCTGATTTATGGGGAAGGGTATTACAGTTCTTTGTTGTGTACCTACCAGCGTCTGCATTCTACTCACATGTCCTCTTTTTCCTTCTAGCAGGTTGAAATTTTATTTCCCTTTGGTAGACAACTTCATATATCCTAACCCTTAGGTTTATGGTAAGGGGTCATTTAGAGCTCCAAAAATTTGTTTCCTCTTGTAAAAAACCTGACCCTTATAATAAAAAGCCTACTGTTTCACCTTCAACTTCAGACGACAAACAACTCAGATTGGGAATGGAAGTTAGTGAATGTTCTAGTATTTACTTTGTGCCAGACACACTGTAGGTATTGGAGACACAAGAACCAGTCCTTGCCTTCATATAGCCTGTATGAGGGTGACACATCTAATGGGTGATACAGTCATGCACTGCATAAGGATGTTTCAGTCAACAATAGACTATGGTGGTGATCCCATAAGATTATACTACCGTATTTTTACTGTACCTTTTTTGTGTTTAGACATGTTCAGACAGAAAATTGCTTAGCATGTGCCACAGTTGCCTAAAAGAGTATAGTGACTTTTAGGTTTGTAGCTTAGGAGCAATGGGCTATACTCTATAGCCTAAGACTGTAGTAGGCTATATCATCTCCCTCTGTGTAAGTGCACTCTATGTTCTTCACACATCAACAGTTTATTATGTTCACTCATTCAAGAAACATTTATTGAATTTAACTACTATGCATCAGGTACTATTTTTCATATTCAGGGATACAAGGAAATCTTACATTAACCCTAGAGTAGGATCTGTGGTATGCCTAATAAACCATAGTTGAGGGTGTCAGGTGATTCTGGATTCAAAGAGGTTCTATGGACTTTAGGAGTAGGTAAGTATTTATCTCTTAGTGGTTCTTAAACTTCAAGATTTATCATAATCACCTGGAAGACTTGTGGAAATACACATGTTTGACTCATTTCTACAAGGGGCTGAATATATGCATTTTTGACAAATTACTCAGTGGTAAGGATGCTGCTTCCTTGGGGATCACACTTTGAGAACCAGGGACTTAGTAAATTCCTTAGTAAATATACGCATTCAGAGGTGAATCAATGAGATAATCCCTATGGATCAATGAGATAGACACACACACACACACATATACACATGATTGTTTTCTTTTTTTTTTTTGAGACAGAGCCTCAAGCTATCCCCTGGGTAGAGTGCTATGGCATCACAGCTCACAGCAACCTCCAACTCCTGGGCTCAAGCGAGTCTCCTGCCTCAGCCTCCCAAGTAGCTGGGACTACAGGCGCCCACTACAACGCCTGGCCATTTTTTGGTTGCAGCCATCATTGTTGTTTGGTGGGCCCGGGCTGGGGATTCGAACCCGCCACCTTAGGTGTATGTGGCTGGCGCCTCAGCCGCTTGAGCCACAGGCGCCGAGCCCACATGAATGTTTTCTAATTCTCTTCTGCCACCAGGGGTGTCCATCCTTAGTCTAATCAGGAAGTTTTCTAGGGGCAGTTACTCTTGAAGGGGATAAAGGTAAATAGAGGCCATAAAGCATGCTCAATTTAACTAAGTGTGGCTATTGTGTGTTGTAGCCATCTGTTTTTCTGTATTTTGGTTTCTCCTCCTTTTTTGCTACTTCCCTTTCTTATTCTTTGCAAAACTCTTTAATTTTCTTTGCGTAGTTTAAGGTTACTTCAGAAGTTCTTTTGCAAAGGGAGCAGTATGGTGTTCCAGTTTTCTAAAGTCCTTTTTTTCTCCTGTGGTTTAACACAAAAAGAAACAGCATTCACCTCAGCAATTTCCCCCTTAAGGCCTTCATAGCCACGAGGATTTGGGAGATGGGGGAATTGCTTTGGGCAAAATGCTGGTGGTTGTGAGGCTATTGAAATAGTGAAGATTCCAGATAGGACTAGGGCAGTAGGGAATAGAGAAGATAGGAGAAGATAGGAGTAGAAGAAACTCTGTAGAGATGAAGAATGTGTCATTGGAAGTGAAACTGCCAGAGTTAATGTCCTTAAGTATGATTTCCTGAACCAGATGCTGTGAAAGAATGTCAAGGCAGAGGTGTGTAAACACAGTGGTGATCTATGAAAGTCAGGACAGTAGAGCGAAAGAGTCCAGGAAGAAGCCTTTAGGGGCTTTAGGGTGACAATTAGAAAAATTTGTGATTGGGAAATGAAGGCACCCAGTGAAGACTCTACTTATAGATGGTTTTGGCAAGAATAAAAAAAAAGAAGGAATATTGGGCGGCGCCTGTGGCTTAGTGAGTAGGGCGCCAGCCCCATATACTGAAGGTGGCGAGTTCAAACCCGCCCCGGCCAAGCTGCAACAAAAAATAGCTGGGCATTGTGGTGGGCGCCTGTAGTCCCAGCTACTCGGGAGGCTGAGGCAAGAGACTCGCCTAAGCCCAAAGAGCTGGAGGTTGCTGTGAGCTTTGACACTGTGGCACTCTACTGAGGGTAACAAAGGGAGACTCTCTCTGAAAAAAAAAAAAGGAATATTTATTCATTATACTAGACTGCTTCTTTCCAAATACATTGGAAGAGTGTTATTTTTTTCCTATTACATCGAGTATGAAACTTCAGTAGAAGGTTATTTGACTTGTTTAAGTAAAGCCTAGGTCACTGAGGTACTGAGGTACTGAGGTTAGACCTTAAAACTATAATCTAGCTCTTTTCCCTTGGAAATGAGATTGTCCTGTTTCCCCAGTCTTGGTTACATCTACCCCGCCAGTAGGTGTCATCTTTTGCGCTCGCTCTCTCTCTCTCTCTTTTTTTTTTTTTTTTTTTTTGACAGTTTTACTATGTTGCCCTTGGTAGAGTGCCATTGTGTCATAGCTCATAGCAACCTCAGACTGTTGGGCTTAAGCAATTCTCTTGACTCAGCCTCCCAAGCAGCTGGGACTACAGGCACCTGCCACAATACCAGGCTATTTTTTTTGTTGTATTTGTCATTGTTGTTTAGCAGGCCTGGGCTGGGTTTGAACCCATGTGCGTGCCTTGGTGTATGTGGCTGGTGCCCTAACTGCTACAGGCAGCGAGCCCTCTCTCTCTCTCTCTCTTTTTTTTTTTTTAAAGAGATGGGGTCTCACTGTATTGCCCAGGCTAATTGCAAACTCTTACCCTCCTGAGTAGCTGGAACTGGAGATGTGAGCTACCAAGGCTAGCTAATTAAAAAAATTTTTTTTAGAGACAGGATCTTGCTATATGGCCCAGGCTGGTTTTGAACTCCTCACCTCTTATCTCAGCCACATGTTTGGCTCTTTATTATACCCCTTCTGTTTCCTACCCCATGTCACCAAATTGGTCTTCAAGGTATGTCTTTCCTTCCTTGCTGTCCCTACACCCTTGTTTAGGCAGCCTCTGCTTCCTATATGGCCTGTTGACTCTTCATGGAGCTTCCTGCTGGAACCAATCTTTTTCTATTCTTCAATTTTATTTTTATTTTTAGATAAAATTCAGAAACCTTAGGCTGCTTCCAAACTATCCTGTTTAATCTTCCACCTTTCCCCCCATCTATTGTATTTGACCTACATAAAACTGTTATTTCCTGCTTATAATTTTTTCTGATGTCAAAGTGTTGTAGTACAGTTATAAATGGATTTCATCATGACCCCTGATTATTGAAGTAGAGTTAAATTATCTTTGACGTTCTTGTTCAAGAGGGTAAGGCAGTAAAAGAATACTTTCTAAACACTAGTGGCCTGCTCTCTATGTGCCATAATGTTTATGAGAGAGCCTCTTTGGATACTTGTCAATATTCCTTGTGTAGTTTGGGCCAGGTTTGACTGTAGGTGTCCACTTAGTCCGTGGCTTCCTTTGGCACAGCCAGAATAGCAAGGTCATCTTCACTGATAAACACAGGCAAATATATATCAGAAGAACCTTTTGGGGCACTTAGAGAGAAGATGGCATCTTCTAGGTGGTTTGAGGCAGATACTAAGGATCTGCAAGACTTTTCACCAGAATGCCAGTATGTGGTAGTGAGAAGAATTATGCTTGAAGTGCAGAGAGAGGTTTGAATAAGATTGAAAACCAGCATTTGAGTATGAAGTGATACAGCTGTGAAATCTGTCCTTTTTGAGGTTTTAGTCTTATCAAAAAGGATGGCTTCTGACAGCTGGTGATTTTTTCTTAAAAGTTTTAAGAATTTGGTGGGTGGTGCCTGTTTTAAGTTTTAAAAATTAAAAAAGTTTTAAGTCTTAAAAATTTCTTCTTACAAGTTTTTAATTTGGTGGGCAGTGCCTGTAGCTCAGTGAGTAGGGCCCTGGCCCCATATGCCAAAGGTGGTGGGTTTAAACCCGGCCCCGGCCAAACTGCAACAAGAAAACAGCTGGGCGTTGTGGCAGGCGTCTGTAGTACCAGCTACTTGGGAGGCTGAGGCAAGAGAATCACCTCAGCCCAAGAGCTGGAGGTTGCTGTGAGCTGTGACACTACAGCAGTCTACTGAGGGTGACAAAGTGAGACTCTGATGCTTAAAAAAAAAAAGTTTTTAATTTGTGCTCGGTGCCCGTAGTACAGTGGTTACAGTGCCAGCCATGTACACCAAGGCTGGCAGGTTCGAACCCTGCCTGGGCCAGTTAAACAGCAATGACAACTTCAAAAAAAAAAAAAAATAGCTGGGGATTGTGGCTGGTGTGTGTATTCCCAGCTACTTGGGAGGCTAAGGCAAGAGAATCGCTTAAGCCCAAGAATTTGAGGTTGCTGTGAGCTGTGACACTACAGCACTCTTCTGAGGGCAACATAGTGAGACTCTGTCTCAAAAAAAAAAGTTTTTAATTTGCAAATATATAACCAAGGACTGTGCTTACATCGAGATGACTGAAAAGTGGGGCACTGATTATAAACCACATCCTGTTGTATATGTTTTCTTGATTTGAACACAAGTAACATATATTGCTGTCTAATTTCTCTAATTGTATGTTTAGTATTTCCTGAGTGTGAATGAAACTTACTTTGTTAAACCAGGTAAAGAAAAGCTATAAGGTTAAGACGTTTTTAAAACAATTCTTTGTGTAGTTCTTTGAAGATGTGTTTATTCCTTGAGGAGCTAGCAATGCTTAGTTGGCCCTTTTGTGTTCTCAATGCTTTGCTGCAAACAGCTTTTTAAAATTTGCCAGTAACTGTGCTGTCATTTCTTTGAGCTAGAATAAACAGACTTGCTATCAGGGCCAGTGTTGAGCTGTCACACTAACTTCTGTTTATATATTATTATAAAAAAAATTCTTTGTCTGAGGGATTAGGTTAGCCACATTTCTCAAACACGTTTTTTAGCCCTGGCTTCAACAAAAACAGCATGTTGTGATACAGAGAACTTTGACTTTGGAGCCAGAAAACCCAAGTTAACATCTGGACTCTACCTCTTGTTAGCATTTTTACCTTCGTATAAGACACATCTTAGTTCCTTAACTGTGAAATAGTCATTACCTCCTTTATAGAAGGGTTATTGTAAGGATGAAATATGTTAATGTGTATAGAAGTATAAGCTGAATAGAGCAAATTGACATTTAGGTTCTGTCCACCTCCATTAAAGATAGCTGATCCTGGCATACTTTGGTGTAAAGTAAATTTTGTGCAAGTGTTCTGTGTTTGGCAATTTGGACTTGACCTTCAGTATTTTCTACTGCTGATCCCCTCTGTTCTCTCCATACTTCTCCCCCCTCCCATTTATAGGCATGGTTGTCTGTAATTGTCAATGGTGATTGTTCTGCTTCTTAAATCATATTTTTGAAATACATAATTTCCAGGACCCTACCTGTTTTCTGATGTTATCTATTTTTGTATCTTATGGTCTTAGACTAAAAGTGAGAGCTGTTTACTGGGGAGGAGGTGGTAACTTCAACCTGGAGACCTGCAGCTGAGGCTTTGGTATAAATAATAGATGAGTATTGAACTGATGAATGGCTTGTGGAAGATTATAGGGCTTGTGCTTGAGTCAGTTTGGGTAACATTTTAGAAAGTAGCAGTTTTCCTCCATTGTTACTTGAATTTTGATTAAAAAGGTTGTATGAGTGATTCTCGCCTTTAATCCTAGCATTCTGGAAGTCCTGATCACACTTTAAGAGTTCAAGACCTGAGCAAAAATATAAAAATTAGCTGAGTGTGGTAGCCTTGCTTATAGATCGAAATACTCAGGAGTCTTAGGCAGGATAATGCCTTGAGCTCAGGAGTTTAAGGTTGCAGTGAGCTGTGATGACACCACTGCATTCTAGACCAGGCAAAAGAGTGAGGCCTAGGTCTATGTTTGTTTTATTTGGAATGTAGTTAGATTTCAAAAAGGAGGTAAGAAGTAGCAGTTTTATGGAGTATTTATATGGTCTAGAGGAGTAATATAAATTATAATTTAGAACAACATGGGCTCTAGTGATTCTTATGGCTAATATTCAGAAATTTAAACTTAAAAAAAAGAAAAGCCATTTTTATATTTTAACTGTAGTGTTAACGAACTTGTACTCCCCCTGCTGGTTGACTTGTTAGAAATACAGTGAGTTGGGCTGTGCCCATAGCTCAGTGGGTAGGGCGCCCCCCACATAACACCCAGGCTGGTGGGTTTGAACCCAGCCCAGGCAAACTAAAACAACAATGACAACTGCAAAACAAAAAAAAAATAATAATAATAATAGCCGGGCGTTGCAGTGGGCGCCTATAGTACCAGCTACTTGGGAGGCTGAGGCAAGAGAATCACTTAAGCCCAAGAGTTTGACGTTGCTTTGAGCTGTGATGTCACAGCACTCTATCCAGGGTGACAGCTTGAGACTCTGTCTCAAAAAAAAAAAAAAAGACAATGAGTTAAGAAAAAACAGAATCCTAATTCAGATCTGAGAATAGCTGTCAAATTTTATATTATCTGTAGAAGTGGCTAAAATTATAGGAAGCATCATTTTGAGTAAGGAATGGATTGCATTATGTCATTCCTTGTTTGTTTTGTTTGTAAGGTTTAATGCCTGGAATATATTCAGTTAGCTTTTGTTTTTATTTTTAAGGCAAACGACACATAGATTTTAGTTACAGTATATACTGTAAATTTGCCCTTCTCTATTCTTAAGGGTCACTTTAGCTACCTTTTAAATCCAGTTTTTTCCCAAACAGAACAACTTTTTAATTTCTGTGTCTTTATTTGATCACTTACTCACATGGCATTTATTTACAGGATGAGGGTTAGTTTCTATAAAGCAGTGATAGGTGTTGAGGTGGACATAGAAGGATGAGATGATACTCCATGAAGTCTTGAACCTTCTCTGTTTGAGATTCATACCATATGCCAGTAAAATATTAAGTAAAATTGATAAGTATCTATTTAAATAGTGTGATGAATGTTACAGGAAGTAAGCAATTATATTTCAAAAATGAGAAAGGCCCATCGTGGTGTTGTAGATAAGGCAGATATCAAGAATGACTTGAAAAGGACCTTGAAGAATAGATATGGTTTAGATGGGAAGAAGGGGTGAGGAGAAGGACAGAGTATTCCAGATAGAGCATGGGAAGAGGCTTAAAGTAGGAAGTGAGTATAATTTACAGTAAAAAACATTGTTTTTGGAGGTTTACATGCTTATTTGATTGAATCCTCACGCTGATCTTCTAGTATGGTATGACTCTTCATTTCATGGGTGTCGAAAATGACTTGTAGGGGTTAAACTCTTGTTAACATTTCTGTTTACAAGTTATGAAATAACTTACCTGATTGCAGATAAGTCTCTTGCTCCTCTGGCTGTAACTACAGCAGCATTTGGATGGTATCTCAGAGCTCAGGTATTATGATGTTTGGTTTTTATGTTCCAAAATTTACTTAAAAGTACTTTTTAGTAAGCACTGAGTATGGGTAGCCAGAGCTTTTATTCTAACATTTCAGTGTTTTTAGATCTTCCTAAAATTTTATTGAACTATTGCTAGTAAAGATAGAAAATATGTTGCATGCATTCTGCTGCTCTGCACCACCTCCCCAGGGTCATTGGTGGGGATGGAGTAATTGATCCATGGTATTCCTTCTCATTAAGTCTGAGTTTTTTTAAAAATGCATTCCTCAAATATATTTTAAAATGGGTAAGCCGTTATGCCTTTGATTATAATAACTGTCTAACTAGGCCCAGGCAGTCATCTGTTCTGGAAGACAAACCAGCCAAGCAGCCTAGGACTGGTGGTATTTGGATTATTCGTTGAATCCTGTCACATCAAATTGTGTTTGTCTAAAATGAATGAATGGATTGGATTAATGATAGATGCTAAGCTCCACAAGGGAAGGAGCTGTGTTTGGTTTATTTGACATGATATTTATAGTCCCTGGGATATAAAAGGCCTATAGAAATATTTGTGGAATAGATGAAAAAAGGGAACAAATAAATGGTGATAAATTTGCTAACATAAAATATGCCTAAGACAACTACCTTTGAAATAAATGAGACTATTGAAGTATAATTTTGTTACTTTACTAAACTCAGTAAACAACTTTATGGTTTTTATGACCTGGAAAATTTTTACCTTTTCTAAAAGTTTAAATGTGAATTGGGTTTGCAGTTCAGATTTTGTATTTATTTAATAAGTGTATCTCATGGTTCACATGTAATGAACATAAAGTTTGTACAGGCCATTTGAAAGTTAGGTATTGTGTATTTGGCTGAAATGATCTGTAATACACACATTTTGTTCAGGGGTTCTATATAGAGTATTACTGAGGACTGCTAGCATGGGAACTCTTATTCTTTTTGACTTGATCATTTTAAGGGTAAATGTTTGCCAAGTATGGCTTGGCGCCCATAGCTCAACCAGCTAAGGCGCCAGCCATGTACACCTAAGGTGGCGGGTTCAAATCCCCAGCCCGGACCCGCCAAAACAACAATGACGGCTGCAACCAAAAAATAGCCGGGCGTTGTGGCGGGCGCCTGTGGTCCCAGCTACTTGGGAGGCGGAGGCAAGAGACTCGCTTGAGCCCAGGAGTTGGAGGTTGCTGTGAGCTGTAATGCCACGGCACTCTACCCAGGGGTACAGCTTGAGGCTCTGTCTCAAAAAAAAAAAAAAAAAAAAAAAAAGTTTGCCAAGTATATGAGGTTGATGCAGCATACTTGGATCAGTTAAGATTAGCGACAACTTTAAAAGTTCTGCTTTGGCATTTAAGTAAAAAATTAAATTAAATAGAGCTTTTGCTTTCAATCCTGAATCTATCACTATAATTTTGTTACACATTCATATGTGTAGACTGTTTCCCTTTATTTTCTTACAAATAAACTTTTTTATATTTGCACACTTACCTGGAGGTCTGAGATAAGCAAAAAATGATGATTTCTGAATTAAATCTGAGTATTCTGCAATAGTTACCATAATTCTATGTGGGAAGGATTATAGATTTTCCTGAAAGATGATTCTTCCCTGTGGGACATGATGAGAAATGTTTAGGGAAAAGGATATAGCCTTTTTTATTTTTTTTTGAAGACTAATTCAAGAAAATTACATATATGTGTGTATATATCCACACACATAATTATATAATCTTTGGTATCCATGGAGAATTGGTTCCAGGACCTTCTTTGGATAATAAAACCCATGAATGCTCAAGCCCCTGGTATAAAATAGGATAGTATTTGGATTTAATCTGCGCACATCCTCCATATACATTAAACAATCTCTAGATTACTTATACGTAATATAAGGTAAATGCTGTTTAAATAGTTGTTATACTATATTATTTAGGTAATGATGATAGGAAAAATTATTTTCCCTGAAGTTTATCTTTTTGTTTCTTTGTGTATATGTATGTATGTCTAATATATATATATATATATAAAATTATTATTATTTTTTTTTTCAGTTTTTGGCCAGGGCTAGGTTTGAACCCACCACCTCTGGCATATGGGGCTGGTGCCTTATTCCTTTGAGCCACAGGCGCTGCCCCTAATTATTATTATTTTTAGATAGGATCTTGCTTTATTGTCTAGACTGCAGTGCAGTGGCATGATCATAACTCATTACAACATCTAACTTCTGGGCTCAAGTGATCCTCATGTCTCAGCCTCTTGAATAGCGGGGACTATAGGCATATACTAGAACACCCAGCTAATTTTTCTAGTTTAGGCATCCTCAAACTACAGCCCACGGGCCATATGCGGCCCGCCTAGGACATTTATCTGGCCTGTCGGGTGTCTTTGCTGCCGCTGCCTGTCCTGCTTAGCAGCCGACTCGTCCCAGGCCTGCAGTTTGGCCCTACAATGGTCTGAGGGACAGTGAACTGGCCCCCTGTTTAAAAAGTTTGAGGACCCCTGTTCTAGTTTTTGTAGGGATGGGGTCTCACTGTGTTATCCAGGTTGGTCTTGAACTCCTGGCCTCAAGCAGTTCTCTTACTTTGACCTCCCAAAGTGCTAGGATTATAGGTATGAGCCACTGTGCACAACCATTCCCAAATATTGGTTGATCTGAGGTTGACTGATGTGCTGTGGAACCCATGGATATGAAGGTTTCTGTATATGAGATATGACTTGTAATCATGTTCATATACATATAAATTTTTTTCTATTGGAATTATGTCTTTTAAGCTTAGATAAAACAATATTTGTAATTATACTTAAGCATATTTTATGTGAAATGGAACTATATGGGTTGGGAATGTGGTTTGAATAGTTTGAGTGGAGAAAATCAATTGACTTCGGAGTTCAGTTGCCAACTAGGGACACAAATGGCAATTGTTTTAGAGCTTCATAGGTGCTGAGGAAGTAGGAGGAAAGGGAGTTCCCACTGGGAATGGAGAGCTGAATTGAGTAGGAGAGGGTCACAAAGAGTGTGAACCCTAGGAAGATTGGGGGCAAAATGGTAGGTGCAAAAAGTTTTCTTTGCTCTAACCATGAAACTGGGAATGGGCTTACATCCTTCAGTCTTCCTCAATCTTTGACTGCTTAACATCTGGTCTGTGTGCCCCAATGCCACATCTTTGGTGGCAACTCCTACCTTAACCTTGAGTTAGTAGCAACTCTGGTAGCCCCAGGTTTATGGGAAGGTTCATTGGAATTATTCAGCTAGACAGCTAGAGGGGTGCTTTAAGAAAGCATGTTAGAAAGTGATGATTGGATGACATTATCATTCTTTGATTTTTGAATTTTTTTACTTCTTCATGAAATTAGATTTGAGGGTGGCATTGTGAAGTTAGGTGGATTGATACAGTGTGCTCAACATTGCTGTTAACATATCATTGGGGCGGTGCCTGTGGCTCAGTGGGTAGGGCTTTGGCCCCATATACTGAGGGTGGTGTGTTGGAACCTGGCCCCGGCTAAACTGCAACAAAAAAATAGCCAGGCGTTCTGATGGGTATCTGTGGTCCCAGCTGCTCAGGAGGCTGAGGCAAGAGAATCGCCTAAGCCTAGGAGTTGGAGGTTGCTGTGAGCTGTGATGCCATGGTATTCTATTGAGGGTAAGAAAGTGAGACTCTGTCTCTAAAAAAAAAAATTATTGGCTTGGCGCCCATAGCTCAGTGGTTAGGGTGCCGGCCATATACACTGGGGCTGGTGGGTGTGAACCCAGCCCAGGCCTGCTAAACAACAATGACAACTACAACAACAACAAAATAGCCAGGTATGTGACGGGCGCCGGTAGTCCCAGCTACTCGGGAGGCTGAGGCAAGAGAATCACTTAAGCCCAAGAGTCTGAGATTGCTGTAAGCTGTAATGCTATGGCACTCTACCGAGGGCAACATAGTGAGACTCTGTCTCAAAAAAAAAAAAAATCATGTGGTAATCGTGATGAGGAAATTCTAAATTATCTTGGTAAGCTCCCACTTATTTTTTCCTTAGATGATAAATAAAAGTATTAAAAGATGCCTTCTTAGTTTCATAGGCATTATTAGAATGTCTATAAACGTTTCTGAATACTCGGTATTAAAAGGAAGTTTGAAATTACGATTTTAGCTTATTCAGAAAGTAGTTATGATGAAGTTATTTTGTTGACTGCTTGTTTAAAAATTCAGGTTACCTAATGGTTTTCATAGGACATTTCCAAAGATTGTTGAAAGCAGACATTTTGAGTATAGAAGTGTCTGAGATACTGGTGCACTCCATTTGGTGGTGTATTATCCAATGACCTTTGAATTTTCTGTGTCACTTAAAGAAAACAGGTCCTTATTATAACTTCATTCACTGTAAATGTCAGTGATATATACCTCTGTGGTTACTGACTTTGAACAGGAGTAAGGTCAGAGAAGAAATTTGCCAAGTCTTTTAGGAACTTGTCTATAAAGGATGCCGTCTTCCCATGAAACATATGGACTACTTTACTAAGGGCCTGGGACGTTCACAAAGAAGACTACTCTATTTGTTGAAAAGTTATATTTTTCTTAAATGTTTAGTGTTTTGTCCTGGACCAGGTATGATTCAGAAGTCAAATGTTTACTTTCTGGGAACACAAAAGGGGACAAAAGAAATGGATTGCTCTATAGGCAGTGGGGGGCAAAGCTAGTATAAAGTAAAAATCCTTCCTTTCCTTTTTTTTGTAGTTCTGTTAACAGATTATTTGAAGTGACTTGGATTTCTCTTTGTGCGTTGAAGTGAAGTACATGTTGTTCAGTAAAGAAGCAAATCTAACCTCATTGTGGAATTTGCTCTCTGGGGTGAATCACAGATGGGATGATGTTAAGGCAACATTTATATTTTCCTGCATGAAAAATTCATATGAATCAGAAACAGAAACTCAGAAGTGGCCATTTCACTCTGATTTCTCTGTTAAGGAGCTGTTGTCATAAGCTTCTGGCTGATAGCTGCTCAATTAAGGCATCAACAGGTAGCAAATTGGAAATACTAATTCAAATAAGGCCTTGAATACCTGTTTCTTTGCTTCATCTGTTGCATTTTAGATTGGTGAAAGGAGGGATCACACTGATAGATGTGCCCTTTCCTCTGTGTGGCACAGCCATTTTGAGGAAAGGTGTTTTAAGGTTTTTCCATGGGTTCTTTAATTTAAGTTTAGAAATTTTTAATCCACATTTTGGATTAAAAATTAAAAATCCATGTTGTAGTACTTGTTCCAAAAATTTGATCAACTAATGAAATGTAATAGCCATTTGAGTATCTTGCTATTTGCTGTTGTCACCTAAACCAGTGGCATAGGAAGAACTGTCATAGCAGGCGGTCTTTGATAGTGTCACCAAATTATGCTTTATGAGAAGGACTAATTGTCCATTGTGACAGGAGCTTGCAGATAAGAGACAGCATAATATAGTGTAAAAGATTGGATTCTAGTCCTAGCTTTCACTTGGGTATATAATTTAACATATCTGACCCAGAGTTGCTATTGGACAATAATAACTTTTTTTTCCTACTTTTAAACAAGATGGTTGTGAGGACTGGCGGGAGATATATGTAAGGGCATATACATGCTGAATATTGCTACTGAGGTTAGTGTTACTGGAAGTTAAGTATGATGTTAGTTGTATAATTTTTCCTACATGTCTTAATTAGATTGAAGAAATTTCCTTTAATTATTAATTTGGCGATTTTTTTTCCTTCACAGATATACTGCATATTGACTTTTGTTAAGTACTTTTTCTGCATCTTTTGAAATGACCAGGCAGTTTTTCTTCATTATTCTGGTAATGTGGTAAAGAAGATCTGGTGTCTTCCCTGTAGGAGTGATAGTTGAATATCAAAAGAAAAAGAAATAATGGTAGTATCTGTTAGAATTGAGCGTTACAGAAGATGCAGTGGGAATGTAGGAGAGGAGTTAAGAAATCAACCTGACAAAGTTATGAAGGCTTTCAGAGAAACTGGGCTGAGATGGAGCTTTGGAATTTTTTTTTTTTTTTAGACAGAGCCTTAAGTTGTCCTCCTAGGTAGAGTGATGTGACATCACAGCTCACAGCAACCTCCAACTCCTGGGCTCAAGTGAGTCTCCTGCCTCAGCCTCCCA